>NC_091476.1:28406013-28711423 GCF_036971445.1 Narcine bancroftii
CTATTGTCTTCTGTGGTCTCTTCTTGCTGCAGGTGTTCTGCAGCTGTCGTTGCCGGCTGTGGAGATCGACTCCCCAGCTGGTCCCCCCTCCCGTCGGTGTGTTTTTTTTCATTCGCATCGCGCATGCGCGAAGTTTCGCGCATGCGCGGTTGCGCACTTTTGCTCGGCTCTGCGAGCCATTTTTGTAGTCCATTATTTACCGACCTGAGGGAGCGGGTTTCTCTCTCCGCAGCGGGCCTCCTCGGACAGGTAAGGCCTTCACCTTTTTCCTCCTTTGTCTTCTCTTCCTCTCTTCTTACCGTTGCTTTCGACTTTTCTTTTTTTGTCGCCATCTTCTTTCCACCTTTATACTCACTTTTCTGTAACTTTTATTTCTGTGCCTTTGTGTTTTCTCTTGTTTTTCCCGACTTTTCTGGAGAGGGCTGGAGTTCACCGTCCGGCCACTACTCCATCACGTGACTCCTCCCCTTTGTAATGCTTGATGATGTGAGAGGCACAATATAAATCCATGTTTTTTTTTTTCTTTTTAAAATATTTTTATTTAGGTTTATATTATGTAAAATTGAACAGTACAATTATATTGAGCTTAAGAATCGCCGATAATGTTTGAAAGATAGCTTTTAAAAAAAAATTCTAAACTAGGGCAAGTCCAGAAGAATAACCAATTTTACATTTGTCACATAGAAAATTTATCTGAATAAAATTGAGACAATTTAACTTTAGACATACGTACTCTATGGACCACTTAATAAATTGCAGCAGTGTCATGCGCAAAACAAGATAGTATTAATCAAATTACAAATAAAAGTCCAAAATTTCATCTGACAATGAAAGATTTAAATCCTGTTCCCAATTGTTCTTGATTTTAACCAGCAAGGCTATCTTTAAATCAAGCAAATTTTGTAAATTGTAAATCAAAAAGTGTATCGAGGATGTTTGCCTCAGGAATTCGAGGAAAGTCAAGGATCTGAGATTGAACATAATGTCTAACTTGAAAATATCTAAAAAAGTGGGTGTTTGGTAAGTAAGTTAAATTTTACCACCAATTTTTCAAGGGAACCAAAATGGTTTTGAATAAAATGGTCATTTTTAAATGCATATTTAGAACATTTTAAAATGGAATTTTCACAATGTTGCCTCATAATTAAATCACGTTTTTCTTAGGTGCAACAATTTTAAAGGTCCCTTGGGGGATTACTGGAGATTGGGCTCAAAATGTGAACAACAGTGGAATACCTATGACTTGATTCTAGTGGCTGTACTACCTGGAGTTTCCCTCACTTTGATTGTGGCTGTCTGTATGCACTGTGTTTATAGCCATAAGAAACGAAAATACATTGAAAAAGCAAGGAAAAGGTGAGTCACGTGTTAGTTGTACTTGCTGATCAAATAGTAGTTCCAATATTGAAACAACTCTCAGATGGCGGAACAATCAAATGTGAAATACAAGTCGAACATGGGAAAACAGGAGCAACACAGTCCATAAAAAGAAGCAATGAGAAAACTGGTCTGAATTCAGTTATCAAGAAAATGCAGTAGTCCATTGCTAAGCCAGTGGCACCAAAGCATGTAAACATGCACAATAAGCTTAGGCAGAATCAAAATAGTTTTATAAAACTGCGCTTGGAAAATTTATTATGTGAGCATCAGGGTCGAGGAAAAGGAACCAGTGGACATAACAAAGGCATCTGATGTGATGCCACTCAAAAGGCTGCTACATAAGAAAACGGTCTTGTTGTTTTTACGAACGTGTATTAGGATAAAAGATGTTAATAAGAATAAATCAGTCATTTGCTGTTTGTCATTCATTCTACAGTGACATGGGGTGCCAGAAAGACCAGTGCTTAGCCCTCAGCTATTTACAATCTAGAGACATGATGGGTGAAGGAAATGACTGAAATGTATTCAGGTTTGATAATAATACAAACCTGGTTGAGAAGGCTATAAGAAAGACACAAAGGGATACAGAGAGGTTAATAACTGAATTGACAAAAGGGTCAAAGTTAGCAAAGACAAATGTGAGGTCAAGCATTTTGGTGTAAAGAATCAAAAAAGCGATATACTGGAAAGAAAATAAATTTCAGAAAAAATTAATTTCCTCATAAATGAATCACAGGAAATTTCTACATTGCTACAGCAAGAAATTAGAGAAGCAAGTGAGATGTTGCCCTATAATTGCAAGGGGGCTGAAATACAGCAGAACATCTTGTTACAACTGTATGGAGTATGGTGATTTCTTAAATTTGGACGGCTTTCCTCAAATTGAAACTAACATTAAAGGTATATTAGATTGAATACCAGAATGAGAGAGCTATTCTTTGAGAAAGTTGTCTTGTAAATTAAGGTGTTAAGAAAATTAAGAGGTTATTAGATTGAAATATATAAAGATCAGAAGAGGGTTTTCAAGATAGATGTTAAATTGTTTCTCTCACATATTGTCTAATTGTCAGAGGATATTATAAAGTGAGAAAAGGTACAGAAGAGGTTTACAAGAAGTTGGGAAGTTGAGTTATCATGAGAAACTGGAAAACCAGGCTTGTTTTAGATTGAGAGGGGATTGTATTGAGGTCAAGAGGGGCATTAAAAAAATGAATCGTGACAGTCTGTTTCCAGGAGTAGCAGAATCTAAGGCAAGAGGGACAGGGGTGAGATTTAAAAGGGATGTGAAGAGACAGATTTAGAAAATGTTGGGCATGTGGAATGAGCTGCCAGACATTAGCTTCTTTTTAAAAGAACACATGGATAACTACTTGGCTGGGTGGGGGGGAAGGGAATTGGAGAAGCATGAGCCTAATGTGGACAAAAGGACTAAAGCAAGAGGGCATATTAGTTCACTATGGACAAGCTGGACTTGTGGACATACTTCTGTGCTGGGAATACTCAACAGATTTTAATTAGATAGCACTTGTGGAGAGAGAAAAAAAAATTGTTTGATTTCTAGCATCTGCAGTATCTTGGGACTTCAATTTTAGACTTATGAAACATTTAAATTTGCAACTACAGAATGTTGTAAAAGTCAAGAAATTTGGGTCTAAAAATTGAACCATTAAATTCGAATAACTGAGAAAGGCCAAATATGGCTATGTGGCAATCCTTATTTATTTCCTTATTTCAATTTTCCATGATAATAAATTGTTTTGTATTTTTATGCAAAATGAAGACTGACTGATGGGAAAGAATTCACACAAAAAAAAGCCATATCAAAGCATTCTGCTATGAATATTCATCACCAGAATGAAGCATTTGTGAATGATGAAAGCAGTGACGAAGACCTCAGAGATCAACAGCAAAATACGGTAAGGCAGCTACAGGTTTAATTAATTTGGAAGGGTATACACGAGATGCACTAGGACCCAATTAGAATTCTATTATTTTAATGTAATGCTACCATAATCTGGTCAAACATGTGCTGAAAACTACATGGATTTCAATTGGGGTGTAGTATATATTGGCCTCAAGCACTCTCTGCCTAGGTCCATTGATCAAAGGCAGAGGACCTATCGATTTAAAGATGGTGACTGAGTTTACAACCATTGAGTTGATAAGTCTGAGCACCAGGAGACTGCTCTCTTCTATCACCAAACAGCAACAATTAGACTGATTTCTGCTGATGGTTTTCTGGGCAAGTTTGGGGGGTTTGGGTACATTCAAGCTGGGGATCAGCAACATAAAATTTGAACTTGGACATTGTGAGGGAACTGAGGGGGGAAAAGGTACAAAGGGTTGAAGTATAGAGAAAAGAGGTTGAGAAGGAGGGTATCTCCAAAGGCTGGTCTTCCTCATGTGGACCAGCTCCTCTCCTGCAATAGCTACACCATGCAGCCTGGCACATCACCTTGCAAGTGTCCTGAGACCATCACAAACAGAAAGTAACAGCCTTGGTCCAGTCCATTGGCAAGGAAATGCCACAGAGCTAGGGTGAGAAAGATTTCTCTCAAGATCTTGGTCAATATGGTTTATAGTGTGAAAAATAAAAAAAAATTAAAAAATAAAAATTAAAAAAAAAAGATTGGAAAGTGAGGGAAGAAGTAACAAGCAGATATGGAGGGAAAGGGTTTGACAGAAGGTGGATGCAGAGTAGGGGTAAGGGTATGCTGAAGAGGTTAAGAGATGGGTGGATTGAAGTAAGATGGATCAAGATGTGGTGGGGAGATGAGGACATGTGCAGCTGGTCACATCTGTTATGTGTATATGATATGCATATTAAAAATACATACACTGAAGAATATTTGTGTCTGCATGCACGTTAATATTCATTGGGGTGATCCTTGGTCTCCAATTCTCTTTGTCCCCATTATCACTGGATCAAGGTCTTGCTTTATCAAATCCATGTGGTAGCTTATGAGTAAGAGTGTAGAGGTGAGAGGGAAGTGTAAAAGTTAAAACCTTGTGTTTTTGATTTATAGTTAATTTTGTGACTATCCTTTTAATGAAAATTGTTGATTGTAATGTTACCATAGTTGCTATGATGTCATATGTCATAATATCCAGGCGTACAGAGAGCTTGCTTTCATTCATCGGAGAATCATGACAGAGATGTAAGGTCTCGCGATACCTTTCTTTGAATAAGAATATAGATGACACTTTCCAATCTCTCAAATTTCCCATTTTCCAAACATGTCATCTTCACAGAAATGTAAGCAACGATATTCTGAATGATCATCTTAATTCATCTTAATCATCTTAATTTCATCTTATTATGCTTATTTATTTTATATTTAAAATTTAATATGGTTATTATTATACAGTATGCTTTGTTACTCATTGTATGAAAATCTCAATATGAAGTTATGCAAAATGTTTTATCAACAAATTAAAGCTACTTACAGCTGCAAATATGAAGTTTGATTTATTTGATTAATAATATGGTAATTCAGAATATCATTGCTTACAATTTCTGTGAAGATGATGTTTTGAAATTGGGAAATACGAGAGATTGGAAAGTATCATTCATAGGAGGGAGAGGAGAGAAAGGCAAGAGGAAGAGAGATGAGAAGGAGAGAGAGGTGCTAGAGGTCATACTGGAAATTTCCACTCCTTAACATTAAATTTTGGCCATGGAACTACTGAGCCCTCGTGAGCAGTCCTAAATGTAAATGTATTGCAATTATGATAACATATAAACTCAGATAATTTGTCTTTGACATTTGCTTCCCTGAGTGAAATATAATAGGCAAGAGATGGCCATTTCTAATTCATATAAAAATCTACAAAAAAGTTAAGGATTGAATTTCCCATGTGACTCTAAAGGTCCATAAATGGGTATAATTTTTCAAGTTATATCTATGTTCACTGCATAGCACATTATATGAGAATAAATATTTCAATCATGGAGTTTTATAACATAAGAAATAGGAACAGGAATATGCTGTTAATCTCTCCAACCCTGCTTTTCCATTTATTAAAATCACAGCTGATTTTCTACCTCATTGCCATTTCTTTGAATCCCACAATGTCAAGGAATCGATCAATTTCTACTTTGGATAAGCAGTCTTCCAGAGTAAAGAATTCCAAAAGTTTCATCAGTGAAGTAATTTCTTCATATTTCACTCCTAAGTAGCTCGCAACCAACCCACCCCCACCCCATCCCCAAAATGCTAACACTAGATTCCACTGCCAGAGAAATATCTTTCTTTGTATCAATTTTATCAAGACCCCATGAAATTTTGTAGTTTCAATGAGACTTTCTTTAATATTTCTGAAATCTAGAGAATTCAATCCCAATCTATCCAATCTCTCCTGTTGCTCCTGTGATATCTCTGGAACCCATTTATGGTGCCTTTCTGTCCTCAGTCTAAAGCCAGAATATCCTTTCTTGGGTGACAAGGCCAGAGCTGTACATAACATAGTTGATATGGACTCATTAAAACCCGATAAAATGGCAATAAGACTCCCTTACTCTTGAATTTAAATTATATAATAATAAAGATTAATATATTGTTTGTTTTCCTAATTACCTGCAGCATCTTCAGTGAATTGAGTGCAAGGATACATAATCTCAACTCTACTAAACTCTCACCAATTAACAAAAACTTAGTTTTTAGGGCATATATAGTAAGGAAGACGTTCATACGTTCATATTTTTCTACATTTAATTTCCATCTTTCATTTGTCACTCATTCACTCAAGTCGTCCATTTTCCCTTGATACTTCTTTACATTTTTCTATATCCTCACAATCCCTCCTAGTTTAGTAATTTCACGAGATTCAATCTGAACTAAATTATTAAATCTGTGGAACTTTTTGCCACAGGTGCCTGTCGAAGTGAGGTCGTTGGGTGTATTTAAAGCAGAGATTGACAGATATTTGAATCGTCAGGGCATCAAGGGTTATGGGGAGAAAGCCAGGGAGTGGGGCTGAGTGGGAGGATGGATCAGCTCATGATTAGAAAGGCGCAGCGTACTCGATGGGCCAATGGGCCTACTTCTGCTCTGATATCTAGTGATATAGATTGTGAATTGCTGGTCCAAAGCTTGCACAATCCCACTAATTAGTTACTGACAGCAGGTGACATCATTCATCTTTATGACACTGTCTTCTTAATAACCGAGCAGAATTTGTAATCCAAGGACCAAAACAGCAACATCTAGATTGTGTGGCCATTTGAGTTTTTCTGAATTCTGATCCTGGTAAAACCATTTGTTGAACAAATCAATACCATTGCTTCTGTTAGGGGAACAATAATGACATTTTATGTATGGATATGGGCACAGAATCACTAAACCAGTAACAGAATGAAGTGGTTATTTCATCATGATCATTTGAGATATTTTCCCACAGAGCCACTGTACTCTTCTACTTCCTCAGTTCAATAACTACTGTATTAAAATGTATTTGTTAAAAAAAAAGATTTTCACTGTTCAACTGTCTATTGTTTCTTTATGTCACAAGCATTGCCTTCCAAGAAAACAACATGTTAATATACCTCATGTGGACCAGATGAAATATTTTCATGACACAGAAGTGAGATATGGTCCCACTCTAAGGTTTGGAACATTTTGTGTCTTAAGTATTGTTAGGTCTGCTTTGTTCATGAATGAGTGAGTCAAACACCAGACTGAGTTGAAATCAAGGTTCTTTGTTCTTTATTGCCGGATTGTAACACTTGCAACTAACAGTGTTAGTTGGAGAAGGCGCATTCTGCCGTTATCAGCAAGTGGTGTTTTTTTTATACCTCAGGATACGTACTTATAAATGATCATACCATGACATTGTCCAATGAATAAACTGTTGCTATCCTTCTCTGTTAGTCTGCTGCACATCATTCTTGTTAGTGCAAAGCTTATCTTGAGTGTACAAGGTCACATCCGCATTCTGTTACTCCTTAGTACTGGGTGACTCCTTCTCCGGTCCCATCTCATGATGTTTTTACCTTACAGTATGTATTTTGATATAAATTTAGGTAAAGCTATATTAATTTGTCTCTGTTTCATATGGAGTATAAATTCTTCGAGGAACTTAAAGACAGATCATCGTAAATATGTATTCATCCTATTATCTCAATTCTTTTTGAAATGTAGCCAAGAAATTACTTCGAATATATCACCATAGAATTGTATGATCAATGGGCAACATCAATAGTTGGTGTAGCAGTTAGCGCAAAGCTGTTACAGCCCCAATGAGTGAGACTGTGTTCAAATTCCATGCTGTCTCTAAGGATTTGGTATGTTCTCCCCATCTCTGTGTGGGTTTTCCCTGGTGTTCTGGTTTCCACCCACCATTCGAAGCATACTGTGGGTTGTAGGTTAATTGGGTGTAATTGGGCAGCATGGGCTCATGGGACGAAATGGCCTGTTACCGTGCTGTATGTCTAAATTTAAATTTATAAATATTGTGACAACTTAATTTTTTGAAGTTTTACAAAAAAATCTTTCATAGGATTTGCAACTACAATTCATTCAATGCAATATAGATTTATATTCATTATGTTGGGACCTTAACTCCATATAAGTACAAAATCTGTTTTACATCAGCAGGTATTTTATTTAACCATACATTTCTATGCAGTGTAGAGGCTGTTATTCATGGGTTTCAGTGACAGCTGGCCTAAGGTTATGGCCTGTTTCCACAGGATCTTTGCAAAGGCCACTTCAAGCTTTTGTGACTCCCTGGATATTAGAATATGCACTGTACTGACAATAACCACACCAGCAGTGCGAGTATAAAACAGCTTTAATAAACTAATATGTACACTAAGAGGTCTTGTCTCTCTGCAAGACGAACCTGTAGCTCTGGACTGCTTTATATACAAGGTCACCCCTGGTGACCTAGTGGTGTAATTACGTATCACTACAAGCACATCTACGACATTCATTCATTCATGGTCAGCTCTTTACAATGGAGGACCAGCAAGTTTTGGGTATACATACCAAAGTAATTCACTAATTAGATAGTCTTTCAGTAGTAGTTAGTGTTTGTCTCAGTGTGGATCCCTGGGTACATTGCATGCAGCACAAATTCCTATCACAGAATCCATGAAGTAATTAACCTTGAAACAAAAAAAAATATATCTCTTCCAAAATATATCTCTGAATAACATAGAAGATGGCTTGTTGTGTTATTATCAGGGATTAAAAATCTCCTCATGGTAAAAGTCACAGAACTGGAATTATTTTTCATACTTTACATGCAGTTTCTATGTTTTATTATTAAATGTTAACACAGTTTTCAAGTGTTTTAAATTCAATGATTATGGGGCATATTCCTGTGTTCATTGTGGAAATTCAACATTGGGAGTTTGAATAAATGTGATAGGTGACTTATGCAGCATGGGATGTAACGATTCAACTATAAATTGTTGTAAAGTTATTCAGCATCTGTAATCTCTAAAAAATTGTTCACTGATGGTAAATTTCTGTGTAATATAACATATATGAAACTGCAGAATATTGTATCATTGCCAAGACTAATTTTTCATGTATAATTGATGAGTCATTTTAAGTAGTTTGAAGTGAAAATGCAAGACTCAGCATATAATGTTTTTAAATACAGATCAACTCATAAATAAAAAAGGACCAAAGTGATGTTTTAAGACTAATTAATAATATTAACTTCTTTATTAAAGGAGCAATCAGCCTGAATCAGATTTAACCAAAGTAACATTTTCACCTCCTGTGCCACCCACATGCTCTTCATATGAGGCAGATCAACGTTTTAATCCACCATATAACCAAAGGGATAATGGAATGGTTCTTCCAACACTCTTTAAGAGGCCTGAGGTAAGCATAAATCACTGCAATAGCACAAAGGATCTTATCTGGTTATGGCACATTTTCCTGGAATTTGCTGGCATTATCAGGATGCTAGTGGGCCAAAGAAATTTTATTTTATTTAGACATTGCTATTTGTGCATACAAAAGATTTTCAGATGTGTAATGATATTAGTCAACAATACAGCAAAAATGATCAGAATATGCACATCACAGAATCAGCCCTTAAAGTAAGTCCAGTATATCTGAAGTAGGTGCTGACAAGTATTTTGCAGGTAAATTTGACTGGAAAAACTATAAAGTTTGATAAAGTATGCTTGCAAACTAACTCCAAATCATACTGCAAGGACCCGTGTGGATATCACTGACGCAGCTCTGATTTCCCTCTGCGTTTTAAGTCAAGTTTATTGTCATCTGATTCACAAGTACAATCCAATGAAACATGCAGACATTACACACATATAGACAAACAATATATGGTCAAGACAACCACTGATATAAACAAATAAATAAATAGATTAATAGATTTTATTTCATGATCGCGTAAGTCTTGGATGGTTAGTGTGAACATTTCCTTTGATTGTTCAGAATTCTCACTGCCCGTGGGAAGAAGCTGTCCTCAGCCTGATTGGGCCGGCTATGATACTCCTGTATCTCTTTCCCAAAGGGAGCAGCTGAAAGATGCTGTGCATGGGGTGGAATGCGTCCTCACTGATTTTGTGTGCTCACTGAGGCTCACATTGTGTCCCCCTCCATAATTTGTTCCAGTAATGATGAAGGAACAGCAACATATGTCCAAGTCCCAGGAGTGTGTGTCATGGAAATTGATTTGAAGATGTTTCTGTAGTCTTTCTTCTTTTTGAGAAGACTTGAGAAAATGGTTTTGAAGGGGCGTTGACAATATATCTTCAACATTCCAGGCATGATTTTTCGTACTGGAAGGAGTATGTGTTTAAAATGGTGAATGCTTTGTTTTGCTTTATTTTAAACTTCGTGAGTGTTGCAGGAATGACACTCATCCAGGCCAACACAAAGTGTTTCAACTTGCTTCCAATCTGCACTCAGCTCAAATCTGAATTATACCAGGGTCTTGGAGCTTGTGGACATGAACATGTTCATTGTCTCTGGAGAACTCATCAGCGGGTTATCATCAATGATCTATCACAGTTCTGACCTTATGATGAAGGAAAGATCCTTGACAAGCAGCCAGAAGTGTTTCTGAGTAATACTTGTCATTGTATGAATTGTATACATATAAATTTCTCATTCTTTTCAGGATATTCAAAAGAATTATAAAGGCTTATTATAGTCATCACTCTAACACTGGAAATGCAGTATTGGATAACCCATCATTACATCCCTCTTCAACTACTCTTCTTAAATTCTTAAATATCTTAATTCAGAAGATGCCATTTTCAATGGTGTGGTACTCTCTCATTAAGATTTTGTCCTCAAGTCTATGAAGTGGGACTTCAGCCCACAACCTTCTAAGTCAGATTAAAGGATATTATCTGAGCCAAAGCTGTTTAAAAAATGGCGACGATATGCCTAATTTTCAGGGATACACAGTAATTGGAAGTTCAAAAATGTCTGCCATCCTTTCACTGAATGAAACTATTTAATTATTTCATCCTTAGCTGTGTAAATATTTCTAAACAAACTGAAATGTAGATTCTTCTGAAAAGCAACATCATATCTTTACTTTTCTTTTCAGATAAAGGGGATTCAAGTCCTTCCTCCAATTGCAACCAGACCAAGTTTCAAAGAAGAGTATCCAGGAAACCAGCATTTCCAGCATCATTCTGGATATACACGGCCTCAGTACTAAGGAACAAAGATATTTTAAATGAGAATCTTGTTATTTTAAAACTCATTGCATAAATGAATTTTCTATAAATATTCTGTGGTGAAATGATGAGCCATGATTAAAATTAACAATTGGCATTCTCTATTGAAGTAAATAGTAATAATAAAGATTTTCTGCATATTATACTTTTAAATAGTGGAAATTATGAAGAAGCCAGTACAAGCAATCTGACCTTTTCTCATTTCAACTTCAAAAACCCATATGTTAAATTTTAGCAAGAGTTGTTCAGCTTGGCATTGAGAAAGGAAGCAGAAACCTTCCATCTCTCTACAACATAAAACAAGAAATGTAATTAGCTAAACCTCATCTCTGTGCTCTACCCAAGCTAGTGGGAAGTGCTTGCTTAGTGCCATTTTCATGTCAGAGCACAACACTACAGACTGAACTTCCTGCCAGTACTTCCTCTACAAGAAGTGCAAATGCACAGACATAGGTAAAGGTAAAAATTCCATTATTGCCACGTAATGTTACATTGAGAATGTAGCATATAAGAAATTCTTTAACTTTGTCTCCCAAAAGTCAGAGAGCCACCACTTTGTCCAGCAGAAACTAACAGCACCTGGTGTTCCTAAGTGGTCTCCCTCCAAGTCCTGACCAGTCCTGAGCCTGCTTAGCTTCCAAAATCAGACAATCTCAGGCAATTAGGTGCTGGATAGCTGGGTACATGTGGTGATGCTCGATTAAAAACAGCGCCTATGTAATTTCATTTCCAGAAACCCTATAATTATTATGGGCTTCAGACACTAACAACTGGTCTACACAGAAAGTCAAGACATTCTTCAGTATTAGTTAAAGGGCCTGTGCTTATCTGGCTGATGGCAAGAGAATGCATCTTATTTCCCAATAAATTATCTTTAACATTTTTTTGCCTTACAATCTCTCCCTCATGACTGATGCTCAGAAGTATTCGTTTCATCAGTCTCTCAAAACTCCTTATTTACATTTGTAATTGGCAGAATAGATGTCATGGATAACTTTGTGAAGAGCTGCAAAAGTGTAGGATGATTGAGGAAAGCTGAAAGTTTGGGGCAAAGATTTGGGGAGAAAAGTTTGGAGTTAGAAAAAGAGTCCAATAAGGATAAAGAGAAAAAGATATTGAAAAAGGAGGGAAATTGATTGAATGGACTAAGGTTAATAGTGGCAACAAAACTGCACATACAATAGATCATCGAACTTATGGTATTGGAGGAAATTCGAAGAAATCCAGAGTTAAAGTCAGAGATTCTATGGAGAGATGGAGTAAACATAGGTTGGAAGAAGTCAGCATCAACTGTTGGCCAAGTGCAGTGACATGGCATAGATAAGTAAATGGTTAGATATAAAATGCACATTGATGCAGAATTTTTTGCATGACAGAGAGTTCCAACATAGGAGTGAAAAATGAACTGTGGCAAAGTTGCAATATACAAAAGTGCTGGAGAAACTCAGCGAGTCAGACAGCAAATCACAGGAAGTAAAAGGCAATCAACATTTTTTGGGTCTTGGCACTTTGCCAGAAAATAGGTAGCTATTTGAATAAAGAGATGGGGGAGGAGGGGAGGAGAAGGGGGAAGGTGAGGAGTACAGGCTAACAGGCAAGAGGTATTAGGCAGATACAGGTGGGAGAGTAGAAGAGAAAGAAGCTGAGAAGTGACTGAGAAGAGGGCAGAAGGCTATGAAGAGTTGCTCTCTGATGGAAAGAAGGGGATGGGGAATTGGAGAAAAGGAGACAGGGAGAGGGAATGTTAACAGAAATTGATATAGGTGCTATTTGGTTGGAGATTGCCAAGATAGATTTGTGTTGTTCCTCCAATCTGTAGGAAAGCTGTATAGCTATAGGAATACGCTTCAGTACAGAACAATGATACTCAAACCAGAAACTATACTCCAGCTGAAACTAAAAAGTTGAATAAATAGCCATATTGAAAAAATAGTGGTAGAAGAGAATATCAGCAGATGTAAGTAAATCAAAAAATTAAGCAAATGAGCAACAGATTATAGCAGGTGAAACATTCAGCACAGAAGTTGAGATCATGTCCAGACAACATGTTAAATTTGAGGAAAGATCCTGTGAGGAAACTAATAAGCAAATGTAGTCTGAGAATGGGCAATGGGCTCAAGTAACTTCAAAGCAACAATTAACTGGGTCAAATGCACCTAGTGTTATAATAAGGGGAACTTAGATAGTGGATGAGAGCAGCATGAAGAGAAAAAGCAAAGGATTGCAGTGGAATATCAAGAAAAGAGATGTACACGATGGACTCCATTGTGAGCAGTCTGCTCAGAAGCATATTCTTGTTATCAACAACAGGTTCACAATGGACAATTGCAAGAAATAAAACTTTCTTTTTAAAAAATGTAAACCTTCATATTTTCTCACTTCACTGGCAAAGTAATAATTACAAGATAGCCATTATCAATTGGTACAAGTTACATAATCCATATTTTTACTGTTGATTTCTAAAAAAAATTGAATGTAATGTTATATGAAAAATTATTAAAATTATTTTGTTCAAAGATTCATCATGTATTATATAATAATTGATATTTTATGATTAAATGCTATGACTCTGGCTGGATGCCTTTCGATTAACATAACAACTTTGTGCAGTTGTTTACACATATGTTAACATGATTCAGTGATAAGACACTTGTTAGAATGTTGTGGACCCATATATTGCCTGAAACTGATGATAATACACTACTGGATATACATTGATATAGCAATGATGTAGGTTAATTTGGAAGTTAGAGTGAAAATGAACAAAGTGTATCAGGTGAAAATGTGAACAGGGAAGCTAAAAGGTTGTGAAATTCAGGACCACAGAAAATGCTCAACAGATCAGGTGATGCTAATGGAGAGAGAGATAAAAAAAAACAAAGCTGAGCCAATATTACAAATTGATAGCTTAAAGCTGAAATGGCTAGTTCGGCTGCAAATAAAGAATCTAGTCTATACACCTCAGAGCTGTCTCTTTCCCCACTAATTTTCCTTGTAAACAATTTTGCGCTCATTCCCACAAGTAACCTAAGATTCTGAACCGATCAGTACTCTTTCCCAACGTATGATGCGTTATTACCAAAGAGCTTAAAGACATATAGAAAAGCACTAATTTAATCCTAACATCATTTGCATGGTCATTCAAGAACAAAAATATGTTGTAATATTCTAGCCATTGAAATGATTTGTTTCCTTATAAAAGGTGGTGGAGAAAGTAGTATTGACAGTTATACACTGTTACCTGATACATGCCCCATTATAAAAAGATTTTATTTAAATTAAATGTTAAAAATTATATATAGAAATCCATAACTTAATTGAATCACTCCTTAAAGTTAGATTACTAGGTTATTACAATCAGATTTTGGAAGATCCAGTTTACACAACGATTTAAACGACTGAAGTAAAACATTGCTTTGTCATCACTCTGAACATACATAATCCCTGGGTAATACAATCTGAACATTCAATTGATTTTACAATTATGCTTGAACTCACTCATCTGCAATTCAGTTTAATTTATCCCAAAAATAAATTAAACTTAGATTGATTTATATTTTGTGTGATGTCACAAATCTTCACTTTGACACAAAAATGAATGGAGTCACAGATTTTTAAAAAATGTATAGAAGCAAGGCATCAATGTTTAGTACTCATCCCCGATTATTGTTATAAAATTGGCAATTAGCCACCTATCAGAATTGCTGCTTGTTGGAAAGAACAATGAATTTTTGTTTCACATGTACCCCTCTCTCTCCTTTCAGTGATATCACAAGTTGGTGCTGAGGTATTTACATAAGATAAGGTAGTTTTAACCTATATTGTCAAACTGCCTAAATTGTAAATATTCAATTCATTCCATGTGCTTGCTTATTGCCTGAAACAAACATTCAAAAATTGGAGCTGTTATTGAGGGAGATGAAAGCAGGTGCTGGAGAGCTCTGGGGCAAATGGTTCTTGCTATGTTTGATTTCAAGCCCTAGCTTGATTTAGTGGAGCATTGATATTAACCTGCAAAATGTTATTTTGAACAACAAGGGGTTGGCTTAGAGAGAAAATGGTAAAATTGTGGTGCATACAATAGTCATGGTGATTAAACGACTTTAATTACCAAAACCCTGAGCATTACTGATACACTACTTGGCCAGGTTCCAGGTACAGGAGCAAGATGGGGAAAGTCTGGGCAAGCCAGCCTTTATTGGGAAATCTGGGGAGGAGCTAAGGGAGGGGTTAGGGTAGGTCAGGTAGGTTTGGACTGGCCAGTCCATATATCCATACAAATGCCTTTCACCACATTCACCCCTTCAAGATAAAACCAGGCGTGGTGATATGGCGACACAGAGCACCTACTTTACTTTATTACATATATACATAGTTCATAGTGTCCATCACAAGTTCGGCCTGTCCGGTTGTCTCGTGATCTTCTGTGCCTTCCGAGGTGCTGGGTGAGGTCCCTGTTGTTCCATCGCCTGCCTGCCTGAATCAGCGTGACTGCTGGGGCAACATCAGAGGTATCACTTTCCACTTGGAGTGCGATGGATTCATCAATGGCGTGCATCACCGCCTTGGTAATCTCATTCATGATGCCCTTGAAAGCTTTACGAACCTCCGCTGATGCGGGAAAATCGTGGTTTTCACTAATGGCCTTGTCCGCATAATTGGGGACCCATTAGGCATAAAAGGAAAAGAACCTGAGGCACCTTTTTAGGGCTTTCAGGTTCTGGGACAATGGGAGTTTCCTAAGGGGTGCATTCTTTTGGAGTCCAGGGACACAATCCCTCCCTCCACCACGTACCCTAGTATCGCCAGCCGTGAAGTGCGGAAAACACATTTCTTCTGATTATACAGCTAGCTTAGGGTTTTTGCTGTGGCGAGGAAGTCCTTAGATTCGTATCATGTTTCTCCATATCATGGCTGCATATGGTGACATGATCCAAATTCAGGAACATTGCCTTTAGTTTGTGAGCATCCACCATGTGGTCCATCTCCCTTTGGAACACTGATACACCATTCGTCAGAGCGAATGGCACCCTGAGGAACTGATACAGTCGGCAGTTGGCTTCAAAAGCCATGTAGGGCCTGTCCTCTGGGTGGGTTGGGTTAGGGTTAGGAATGCTGACTTTAGGTCTATGATGGAGAAGACCCTATATTGGGCTATCTCGTTCACCATGTTGGCGATACGCGGCATCCAGAAACGTAAATATATTCACAGTCTGACTGTAGTCTATTACCATCCGGTTCTTCTCCTCTTCCTTTACGACCAGCACCTGCGCTCGTCAGCGGGTGTTGCTAGGCTCGATGATGCCTCCGGCCAACAGCCTCTGGACTTAGGTTTTAATAAAATGTCTGTCCTCCAGGCTATGTCTCCTGATTTTTGTGGCTATTGGTCTGCAATTCTCTGATAAGTGCTCAAATAGCAGGAACGGAAGGACCCGAAGAGTGAACAACCCACATATACTGCCCAGCTTACTCTCATTGGCTGGGCCGAATTCCTCATTCTACACTGTGATTGAGAGGTGTGAATCATCAAACTGCATTGTTTAAGACTTTCCAGCCGACACTAGAATTCTAACCCCAGGATAACTGCTGCACAATTGCCATGATTTTAAAATCCTTGTACTCCCTACCCGCACCCTCAAGTCTACTCGACAGTACCTCCACATCTCTGTGGACTGGGCTTTAGATGCCAAGGATATTCAGCACTTTTCTGGAGACACCTTCAGTGCACAGCACTTCATTAAGTCTGAGTGGATAAAACTTTCAGTGCTCCCTGTGTCAAACAAACAACCTGTGATGCGACCATTTACCTCAATGATCATATTGATCGTGCCAGCTGATACAGCGTCATGGAGGCCAGGGTTAGGACCGATTCAGAGGCACCTTTGTACTGTTCTTGTTGGTAATATGTTGGACTCAGCACCTCAGAAGATGACCGTCCTCAGTACTCGCACATGGCTGGGACCAGAAATGAAGTTAGCAAGCGCTGATCCGAAGCCAGAAGTGATGTTAACGATTGTCATCTTGATGACAACTCCCCCCAAGATGGCGACCCGTCCCTCAGATTGCACATGGTACTGTTGGTAGTGGGCTGTCCCGGCATACCTTTGCATAGTGCCCATTCTTTTTGCAATTTGAGCACACTAGGTTCCTGGCTGGGCAGGACTTGCAGGGGTACCTGGCCGGCCCACAGAACCTGCACTTCCTGGCCCCGGCTGCCTCTGCCGTCGGTGTCATATCGCAACATGATGGCGCCCTCGTTCCCCATGAGGACACCGGATCCCTGGTGGTGTGTTTCACAACTTTGCACCGCAGTCTCCATCACCTCCCCCAAATCCAGTACTTCTTTCAACGTGAAGTTACCTTTTTCCAGAAGTCTTTGACAAACCTGGGTCAATAGCATGTTTGTCAGCAGTCCGTCCTTCATCAGCTTGGAGACACTCACCACAGTACACCCACAGGCTCTAATCAGCTCTCTCATCACCCGGGCGAACTGTGCAAAGGGCTCCTCAAAGGTCTTGATGCCGGGTCATTAATTTGTACCTTACATAGACTGGATTCATCAGGGTCCTGTATTACTTTTGCAGCAGGACCATCGCCCCGTCATACTGTGGTGGTATGTTATTACACCACTACGTCACCAGGGGCCACCAGTTGGTGACCTTGTCTATATAAACCGGTTGCAGCTCATTCTCATCCATTCTGGCCTAGGCTTGCACAGAGGCAAGGCCGAGCTGTACATATTAGCCTATTAAAACTAGTGTTTTACTTGCACTCTGTCTCATGTGGTTGATGCTAGTCACCATCAATTTAATAGGCTAATATATATCCAGAATGGATGTTACTTCTGCCCTTGCCCATGCTCCTGACTCAGCCGAGGCCCGGCTCAGGGACCTAGAAATGTGGATGGATCCCACGCAAGTGCCGCCGAGTATGGACCAGTCAGAAAGGACGGAGAGCTGAGGGATCAAAATTGTGGGAGAAAGAGGGACTCACCCAGTGGTTGTAGTGGACTACAAGAAGGACAGAAGTATCCCGGAGCAGGTAAAGAGAGGCCAAGGGCCCTGCCTGTTAGCTAATTCACCGGGACCGGGACCGGCCATGCAATCCAATGGGTTTCTGGTTTATAACCAAGGATCGCGTCAAGAGCGAGTGGAGGGCGTACAGCAAGTCGCCCTCCCGATCACGATTTATCGTCAGGACTGCGGGGACGGATTACTACCCCCAAGACACCCCCAACTATCCTTGATCCCCCAGAGGGGGCCCACGTTTCCGCAGGATCAGGCCCATTATGCGCCCCCCCCCATCCTCCGAATCAGAGGCTCAGGTTTAGCCAAATGCTGAGGTCCGACAGGCTGGTGGTCCGACAGGCTGGTGCTGGATCGCACTTAGCCCGATGGCAGAGATGCTTTTTAAATTACGCAGGGGTTGAAGGAGCGTCAGAAGAGGAGATGCTAATGCTACTGTTAGCTCAGCTAGGGGATTGCCCGTGTTTGCTTATACAAGATGCTAAATCGTACCAAGAGGTGATGAACACCCTACAGAGGCACTATAACGGAGGGCACAGTGAGCTACACTCTAGGCACTGGCTTATGACCAGGTCACAGCAAGCAGAGGAGTCAGTGAGAGATTTTATACAGGCGCTGAAAGACTTAGCAAGGGCCTGTACTTTTAAAGCAGTATCAGCCCAAGAGTATGCAGATGGGGCAGGATCATGGCCGACGTCAGATCTACAGAAATCAGACAAAGGCTGATGGAAAAAGGGATGGCTAAGCTGGAAGAGGCAGAGACTATTGTGGAGGCTCTGGAGGACTCTAGGAGAGAACTAGAAGAGTACTCACTGCTGGACTCGGTAGCCTCTCACAGGGAGAGGAATATGAGTGATCAAGGGCAGCATATAGCAGCTGCAGACCCACTGGAGCGCTACGTGCCCTTTTGGCAGACAGCCCAAGCACCCCAGAGCTCAGTGCCCGGCTAGGAAAAGGACTGTTCAAAGTGTGGAAAGAGAGGAAATTATGTGAAAGTCTGTAGAAGCCTTAAGGCTCCCGCCAAAGCCCTTTCTCATGCAAATGAGAGGTGGGAGAGGTCTTCTTCTTCCTCCTCAGGCAGGCAGAAGCAGAGTGCCATGTGCTGTCGGCCATCTTGGGCAAAGGATGCCGGACAGAGGACATCACTATCGGGGGATGACTACAATAAAGAGTGCTACTACGACCAGGATGCCGAGTACTAACGGAATGGAGGACGTGCTATGCTTGCCTCTCTGCGTTTGAATCAGGCGAGTCCACACAATTTATCGGACGCTACTGTTAGTATTAAAGTTAATGGATTGACAGTAAATTGCTTGATGGATAGCGGGAGTACGGAAAGTTTCATAGACCAAGGGCTGGTAGAACGCCTTGCTCTAAACATGTACCCAAGTGACCACCAGATTTTATTAGCGTCTAACAGACACGTAGCTAAGGTAAAACATTTCTGCAGGATCACACTGGAAATACAGGGCAAGAGCATTAAGAGTTTAAGTTGCTAGTTCTCCCACGCCTCTGTGCTCCCGTCCTACTGGGGCTAGACTTCCAGTGCCAATTGAAAAGCATCACGATAGTACATAATGGGCCGCTTCCCCCACTGCTCCTTGAGCATAGGCGACACTGTAGCCTGACGGCCCTGAATATAGAACCCCCCCCCCCCCCCCCCCCACCCACACTATTCATGCACCTCACTCCCAACTGCACCCCAGTAGCCACCAAGAGCAGGAGGTACAGCCTGAGGGACAGAGAGTTCATTAGAACAGAAGTCCGCAGACTCCTGCAAGAGGGCATTATAGAAAAGAGCTCCAGCCCCTGGAGAGCACAAGTCATTGTAGTGAAGTCAGGGGAGAAGAGGCACGTGGTGGTGGATTACAGTCAAACGATGAACAAATTTACACAGCTGGATGCCTACCCACCACCACATATTCCGGACATGGTAAACAGCACATTTCTCAGTATAAAGTGTTCTTTACCAAAGACCTCAAGGCAGCGTACCACCAGTTGCCCATTAGAGAGAGACCACATATACACGGTGTTTGAGGCAGACAGCAGGCTGTATCAGTTCCTCCACCTCCCCTTTGGCATCACCTCCTGTTCTAGTGGGAGATGGACCGCATAGTGGACGAGTACCATCTCCAGGCGGTGTTCCCATACCTGGACAATGTTACGATTTGCGGCCACTAGCAAGCTGACCACGACACTAACCTTCAACATTTTTTTCAGGCAGCAGAGGAACGCAATCTAACGTATAATAGGGATAAATGCGTCTTCGGCACTAGGAAACTGGCCACCCTGGGCTATGTGGTGCAGAACGGGAAAATCAGCCCGGACCCCGCCCCATGTGCCTGCTTCTAGACTTCCCGGTCCCACACTCACAGAAAACCTTAAAGAGATGTTTGGGACTTTTCGCATATTGCGTACAGTGGGTCCCCAACTACGCCAACAGGGCCCGCCCACTCATAAAAGCCTCAGCTTTTCCTCTGAGCCCAGCAGCTATCAAAGCCTTTACAGAGATTAGAGATCTGATTGCAAAAGCAACCCTGTGATCCATAGATGAGACGATTCCTTTTCAGGTAGAGACCGACGCCTCAGATGTAGCGTTGGCTGCCACTCTGAACCAGGAGGGGCGACCGGTAGCTTTTTTCTCGCGGACCCTACAGGAGTCCAAGGTAAGACACTCGGCAGTGGAGGAGGCTCAAACCATTGTGGAGACATTATCTGGCATGTAAACACTTCACCCTTGTCACGGACCAACGATCCGTGGCTTTTATGTTTGATAACCAGAAAAGGTGGAAGATTTAAAAAAATGATTAAATCCTGCACTGGAGGATAGAACTACGTATAGTTACGACATTCTATACCGTCCAGGGAGGCTCAATGAGCAGCCCTCAATCACATGTCTCAGCTGCAGAGCTTGCACAATGAGCTGGGCCACCCGGGAGTCGCTAGACTGTTCCTCTTCATAAAGGTCCAAAATCTCCCATTCTCGGTAGAGGAGGTACGGACAGTAAGCAGGGACTGCCCCATTTGTGTGGAGTGCAAACTGCAGTTTCACAGACTGATAAAAGCTACAAGACCTTTCGAGTGCCTCAGCCTCGACTTTAAAGGCCCGCTCCCTTCCTATGACAGAAACATCTATTTCCTTTATGCCATAGACAAATATTCACGCTTCCCTTTTGCTATTCTGTGTCCCGATGTATCCGCAGCCACGATAATAAAGTGCCTGCAATCCATTTTCAGCATGTGTGGGTACCCCAGCTATATACACACAGATAGGGATGCCACCTTTATGAGTGCTGAGGTCCAGCAGTACCTGAGAGATAGAGGCATCGCCACCAGTTGCTCCACAAGCTATAACCCCAGAGGTAATGGGCAGGTAGAAAGGGAAAATGCCACTATCTGAAAAACAGTCCTACTGACCTTAAAGGCAAAAGACTTACCAGTGGCAAGGTGGCAAGATGTGTTACCGGAGGCCTTGCACTCCATACGGTTGCTGTTGTGTACCGCCATTTACACGACACCTCATGACCATATGTTTTCTTTCTCAAGGAAAGCCACGACAGGCACGGTGCTGTCTAGATGGTTAATGACACCGGGACCGGAGCTCCTCTGGAAACACTGCAGGCCCCACAAATTGGACCCTCTGGTGGAGCCAGTGGAAGCGAGGCATGCGAACCCCCACTACGCATACGTTGCATTCAGGGATGAACAGGAAGACTCAGTGGCCACCAGGGACCTCGCTCCAGCCAGACGTGTAGACGACACAGGAGAACCGACCCCTATGAATCAGCAGGGACAGTGGATGACGCAGGAGAGCTGCAGACCCCTACGGATCAGCGGGAAGGAATTGTGGATGATTGTCTTGGGTAAACTTGTACCTCTCACTTTGTTCGTTTTAGATTGGTCAGTGTTTGAACTACCGAAAGAAAATAGACACACACACCGAGAGCAGTTCAGATTATACAAATGTTTATTACAAATTCAAAAGCTGATTTCACACTACAATATGCAAGCCCTTCCCAACTATACTTATCAACGCTTGGACTGGTCCCAACTGCCGAAGCGAGGCAACGACTGCACACTGGTAGTAGGTTGTCAGGGCGCCGGTAGCAGCTTCTCCACCTCCCCTGACTGGGACGTTGGCTGGACTCCAGAAGTTCTTCTTCTTCTTGCTGAGAGATGTTGCCACCTCTCGGAGAGTCTCTAACTTCAGTAGCGGGACCATGGCTTATATTACCCAAAAACTGCTTATTCATAGCTTATCACTTTGAATAAATGGTTTATATTGCGTCAAGGCTAGGCCTCTGACAGTCTGTGACCAAAACATTGCGTCAAGGCTAGGCCTCTGACAGTCTGTGACCAAAACAAGCAGGAAGATTAAATGTTCTCAGTACACAGATGTCCTTTCTTCAGATAACAGCATCTCTGGCCCCTCAGTGAAATTTTGCTTATGTCTGCTGATTCTAAAAACAATTAGGTTCTCAGCCTTGCAGAACCCAAAGCTGCAAATTTAAAAAAAAAGGTTCTCAGCTCTGCAAAACCAAGAGCTGGAAATTAAGAAAAAACAGGTTAAAAAATAGGTTAGAATCTTCCATTACAATGATGCAGGAGGGTCGTGGACCCCTACAGACCAGCGCAAAGAATGACAGACACCAGGACAGACAATTGTCACTCACCCCATGGGGCCCCGCCGAACAACACACCCCCACAACCAGTACCCCGATGGGAAGCCCAACACCCCCTCAGCATATTCCCACCCAATGTCAGGACCCTAGACCATTAATATCCTCCACTCCCCCCCCCCCCCCCGCCTTCCTGCTCTAGTACCCCGAATTTCCAGAAGGAAAAGAAAACCTCGCCAGATACTGGACTTATAAATGCATGGAAAAGAGAAGAAGGGGGGGAGGGAGGCCAAAAATTTTTAAGGGGGGGGGTGAATGTGGTGGCACCACTAGGTCACCAGGGTGGTGACTTTGTATATATAAACTGGTTGCAGCTCATCCCCCTTCATTCTGGCCTAAACTTGCACAGAGGCAAGGCTTAGCTGTATATATTAGCCTATTAAACCTTGCGTTTTACTTGCACTCTGTCTCGTGTGGTTGATGCTAGTCGCCATCACATACGTTCAGCAGTATCTAATTATTTGAAACACCCGATTGCCCACGGATGCAAACAGAAGATCATATTTATCTTCAGCATCCCTTAGGTTATGGCGGCGCATGAACGTCTGCATCCTGTGCAGCCACCTCTCGAACATAATGTCTGCATTGGGCTCCCTGGGTTCAATCGTGAGCGTAGTCAGCCGGAAAACTTCTCCCATTACCCGTTGCAGTTTATGCAGACCCCAGGGATGTGTCCGCTACTGCACCATGTGGTTGGTTTGACTCCACCACCTGTGGGTTGGGTGACCAGGCATCTTCCCAATTGTTACTGCTTTGACCTATATGCTGAGCTTCCATGACTTTTGTTTCAGTAAATAAATTGTGCTACATACAATAATCATGTCGACATGATGCAGTGATTAAACGCCTTTAATTACCAAAAGCCTAAGCATTACTGATACACTACTTGGCCAGATTCCAGGTACAGGAGCAAGTCAGGGTAAGTCCGGCAACGCCAGCCTTCATTGGGAAATCCAGGGTGGAGCCAAAGGATGGTTAGAGAAGGTCAGGTAGGTTCAGACTGGCCAGTCCATACATCTTTACAAATGCCTTTCACCACAAAAATTAGTAATTCTGCATATTAAAATTGCCAATCCAGCAATAAGCGAAGAGGAAGGCTATGACAAGCTATAGGCACAACAGCAAATAGGTTAGCAAGATATTCTGCACAATGTTCTTTTACTTTCCCAGTGGGAGAATTCAAAATCTCTTTTTATTTGAAAAGGAAAACAGATCTTAACTGTAATGGAGAAATTACAGACTCTAGGTTTGATGACCTGAGATGGGGCTTACTTTATTTGTGCCTCTCTTGCAATTTTGTCATGCATAACTAATTATTAATCTCTCTTACAATTTTGTTAGAGATCAAATACTATTTATTATCATGTTAAAAAAAACAGAAATTACCTTTAGTCTGCCATAAAGCAAAGATTCGCCATTAGCATTGCCCGACGCCCCTTACAGACAGAGAAAAAGATTTGCCTCCAGCACTCTGACAGCCTCTGCAATTGCACAAGACTCCAGTTCAGTTCAAACCATGGGCAACCTGAGCCCACATCCAAATCTCCCATATGATGAGGAAGCCTTAACTGTTCAGGGGCCTTTGGGAGCTCTCCTTGGCTTTGGCATCCTATCAAATTCTGGTTCCAAGAGCTGGTTCCGAGAGCTGGTTCTCATGACCCAGTCTCCAGCAGAATTAGAAAAAAGATTGCTGCACATCATAGTATTCACATTTTTTTGCAAATCAGGACAAGAAAACTAAATGCTTATCTTATATTTGGAACAGACTCAATCTTGCACATATCCTTCAAGAACTGAATGTTTTGAATTCTTGTGCTTGACGTGCCATTTTCGTGAAAGTGGGAGGATTACTTCGGTGAACATTATTCTGCAATAAATTAGCTGGAAGAGTTCATCTTAGATTACTCAGATCTCCAAAGAATATTTTCGAAAGGAGTCTATTATGCTTAATGAAGTACAGTTACTTAAATAATACTTTATTCCTGTTGTTAAAAGACTTAAATTTAATAAGCACATCAATATTTCAATAGAAATTAAGGAAAATACTTTATTCACAAAAAAGATGAATCAATATAAAGGCTATCAAAACTAAACCTTAACTGATTTTATATTATTAATTTCAAGATTCATTCATGGTAATTTTGCATGGTAGTGCAGTGAATAACATTGAGTGCTCTCATAATTGCTTTTAACATAAATTGTGAGATTGTTTTATATTAAAACAAAAAAGATTCAATGGATTATATTAGATTTACAAGTTTCTGAGATATAATCTTGTTATATTTTCCCAGTTCAGATATTTGTCTCTAAGCAATATACTTTTGGACTTATCTGTCTTCTCAACTAATAGCAGAAATCTAGGCAGTATGAGAGTCTCTCTAAGTTAGAAATGATCTATTAAATACTACTGAAGTCAGTTAACTTTATCCTTTAGTTCTCTTAGCAATATTGCGGCCTACATATTGAAATAAAGTTTAGTAGTCTGCCAATCATTGATTCACTGTATATGTTGACACCAGAGTAGGAGCTCATAATGTAACTATTTTAAATTAGCAAAATAAATATACATATTTTTCTTAGAAGCATGATAAATATGGCAAGTGTGTACTCAAAACATGAAAATAAAACATTTAATTATTCACGATGTGCTATTAGTAAATCAAATACAAATTCCTACCAATGTACCAATGTTGAATGAATTATTTTGAAGGCATAATTTTGCCCTTTTCCTATGATGGTTGCTGTATTACTATCAAATTCAGTATTAGAATTTATTGTCCTGAACATGTCATGAAATTGGTTGTTTTGCAGCAGTATGTGCAAATATTGCTACAAGTTACATTTTACAATAAATTAAAAAATTAGTGCATAAAGAAGTAATGACTGTACTTCATTGTCCACCTGATGTCAGAGGGGAAGAAGCCATTTTTGTACTGTAGGGTGTTCGTCCAGTTTCCTGTAACTCCCTCCTGATGGCAGCAGTGTGAAGAGGGCATGTCCTGGGGAATGAGAGTCCTTGAGGATAGAGACTACTTTCTTGAGGCACCGCCTTTTGTAGATATCCTTAATCCCATGAATGGCGGGAGCCGAATTCACATCTCTCCTTAGTCTTTTCCTTTCCTGTGCAATGGCACTTCCATACCAGTCATGAAACCAATCAGAATACTCTCCACGGTATACCTGTAGAAATTTGCTAGAGACTTGGTGCCTTCTTCATGATTGCATCATCACGGTGGCCCCAAGATAGATCTTCAGAGATGTTGACCCCAAGGAACAAAGTTCTTTACCCTTTCACTGCTGACCCTTCCATGAGGACTGGTTTGTGCTGTGCTGATTTCACCCTCTTGAAGTCCAAAATCAGTTCCTTAGTTTTGCTAATATAGAATGCAAGGTTGCTGTGACACCAGTCAACCAGCTGATCTATCTCACTCCTGTACACTTCCTCATTGTCGTCTGCGATTCTGCCATTGACAGTGGTGTCATCAGCAAATTTGTAGATGGCATTAGAATGATCCCTAGCCACACAGTCATGGGTATAGAGTGAGTAGAACAGTGGGCTAAACACGCATCCTTGAGTTCCATCTGTGTTGAGTGGAGACAGTTGTTACCCATCTGAATGTGGTCTTCCGATGAGGAAGTAAAAGATTCAGTTGCAGAGATACAGAAGACCAGGTTTTGAAACTCATTAACTGAGGGTGTTGAAATCTGAACTGTAGAAAACAAAAAGTGGCTTGATTTATGTGTTACTATTGTCCAGGTGATTCAGGCTGAATGGAGAGCCAGTAATATTGCATCTGCGGTGGTGCGATTGTGGCAGTAGGCGAATTGAAGTGGGTCCAGATCTTTACTTAGGTACGAGTTAATTCTGGCCATGACCGGCCTCTCAAAGCATTTCCTCACAGTGGATGTGAGTGTTACTGGGTGACAGTGATTGAGGCAGCTCACTCTCTCTTCTTCGGTACTGCTATGATTGATGATCAATGATCCTTTGAAGCAGGTGGGAACCTCTGACTGCATCAACTCTAAGGGATCTCTGGCCTCTAGCAGCAATGACATCAAGGTGACTGACCTGATAATCACATTGAATAATTCTGATAGCTAACAAACAGGATATATTAATCAGGGAATGACATCAACATACTAGAGACGTTGAAGAGGAGTAATCATGGCCAGAATGCCATTTTAAATCTTACTCACATCACAACTTTTTCCAAGTTTTAAACATCAATTTTTTTTTTCAGAACAATGAGTTCTTGAAAATTTACGGATTTCTGTTGATTATGCTCCAGAAAGTTTAAAAAAAAACAGAGCATACCATGAGGAGTGGGAATGAATGATGACAACTGCTGGATTTAATTAACTCAACATGTGAATCATCCCGAACTTTAAGTCTGTTTTAAGATTTAAACACAGTGAATATATTTCACCCTCATTACAACCACAAAATCTGGACAATATTATTCTAGATTGAGAAATTACGCAAGATTTGCCACTAATTTTTTTTTGTACATGTTCATTAGCAGAAATTATAAAATGTCTATGTTTGGAATCGAATATTCATATTAGTTTTCCATGGTTTCACTTAATTTGGCTTTTGGTTGGTATCATTGTATTCCTCACAACCTTAAATACTGTCACTCCATTCTCTTCAGAAGAATTGCAACAGTAAATCAAAACCAACAGTGATTTATTTTCATAAATTTTCTGTTTAATCTATTTGGATCAGAAGCCTTTTATTACTGATTATACTTTGGTTTATGAGATTGGTCTTGTGACCTTGAATAAGTTGCTCATTTATAATTTAGTTAATCATACAATGGGTATTTGATTCACATGAATTTTATTTACCTTTTTCCTCTTTTGCTTCTCCACCTTATCCTGTCAGAATCAGAATATTGTCATGAACGTGCATCACAAAATTTCTTGTTTTGCAAGACCCTGTGGTAAGTTATGAATGGAGCTCAGGATATCAAATAAATAAACCTTGCCTCTATAGTGATCCCACCACTAAACACATTCCCCTCTCCTCCCCACTCCAACTTCCGCAGGGACCACTCCCTCCATGACTCCCTTGTCCTTTTGGCACCTAACCCTGTGACTGCAGGAGATGCCCCACTTGCACCCATACATTGTCGCTCACCACCATTCAGTGCCCCAAAGAGTCCTTCCAAGTGAAGCAACATTTCACTTGTGAATCTGCATCTGGTGTTCCCATTGTAGTTTCCTCTACATCAGAGAGACTGGGTGCAGACTGGAAGATCACTTTGTGGAGCACCTCAGCTCTGTCCGCCGCAATAGTATAGATCTCCGAGCGACCACCCATTTCAATTACCCATCCCATTCCCTTGCTGACATGTCTGTCCATGAACTCATGCGCTACCAGACTGAGACCATTCACAAATAGGAGGATTAACACTTCATCTTCCATCTGGGCACCCTCCAACCGAACAGTATTGACATCCACTTCTCCAGTTTCCATTAAACTCCCCACTTGCCTTCTTCTTCCCCCTGTTGCCTTTCCCTCAGCTCTGTCTTTCAATAGGTGCTTTCACACTGAGATCCAAGTAAATTGTCATGTCAGTGACCCGTGTTGCAACCAGGTTGGGTCGGATCGCAGTGTTCATACTGAACCAAGAAATACCAGTTCAGTGTGACATTTCTGGTATCCCAGTCCCAAAGGAGGTGGGACCTACAGCAACAGTGTTGGCATCCTTTGTGATATGTAATGTCCGCACCAGGCACTGACAGCTTTCAAATGAACAATATGGAGGGCATTCTTGACGTGCAAATGCTAACCATTTCCATTTATGGCATTTTTCAAGTGCACACAGATTTGCTGCATGTCATGTTCGACTTGATGTGTACACTATCTGTCCTGTATGAATAACATGCTAATGATCAGAAGAACGTTTGCGGAAAGATCGAAGAGAAGCATGGAGCTACATGAGGAAGAACGGTGGGCAGAAACATTTGTCTGTTTTGAGTCTTCTTGAGGTGCAATCTGAAAGAAGAATGTTGAGTAGAGACAGGTCTGAATTCTGGTCTAATGGCTGACAATTTTGATGAAGATGATTGGTGGAGTCAGTTTTGAATATCTCAGGACTCCTTTGACTTTGATTTGGAACTCTTGGTGCTGGAATTAAGGCGCAAGGTAACAACATCGCCATGCCTTCTGTACCTTGGCTTATACTTGCTGTTGCTCTGTGGTGGTATGCTGCCACATTCATTAGTTGTATTTTTGGTGTAGGTGTCACAACTTTGTGTTGGTGCACAAAGTTAGTGGAGCGTTGAATAGGACCCCTTTCAGACATTTTGTTGACCAGCGAGTGGTGCACATCTTCAGGAGACAATTTTCAGACTTGCAGAATGGGGTACCCAATGTGTGTTGGTGCCATCAATCGCACACATATTCCCATCATTGCAGCCTATGACAATCAGAAAGGGTGGCACTCCATTGTTCTTCAAGCTGTTGTTGACAACTGCCAGTAAGGAACACAGCCTGAATTACAATTACTTGTCTTCAACAATCAACGTGCCTCACTCTGTTCCTTTT
Organism: Narcine bancroftii; assembly: GCF_036971445.1. NCBI lineage: Eukaryota > Metazoa > Chordata > Chondrichthyes > Torpediniformes > Narcinidae > Narcine > Narcine bancroftii. The sequence continues at coordinate 28,435,327 of NC_091476.1, forward strand.
TTGTTCCAGCTTCACAGATGGGCATGTGGGTTTGTATGATTATTGAATTTTAGCCAACTCGCCCATCTACAGAAAGGCCGAGGATTGGGGGGGTATCTCTTCCCATGTGAAGTAAGTGTAATGCCCCATTGTGCAGTGACGTATGTCTAGCTCAAGCAGGCAATCGTTTTACTTCTCACATGCAATCAAAGTTAAATTAATACTGTGAATCTGATTCAATTTTTGTATTGTACAGAAGTCATTAGAAGGCATCCATGAACTGACTGTTCATGCTGTAAGAGTATGCATAAAGTTCTTTAATATCTACATTTCTCTGCCCATAGAGATCTAAGACTTAATACAGTGGAAATCCCCATGCATCTAATCAGAGACCTCGCTTACCCTCTCAGTAATTAGCTAATGAAGAGGTTTACTGAGCAACAGGCTCTCGATCAACCACAGCGAAGATTCAACTACCATTTGAACTCAATAAAATAGGTGGTGGAGAATGCTTTCAGATGTCTTAAAGATCGCTGGAGGTGCCTAGCCAAACGACTTGATCTTTGTAACAATTTGTAACAATGTTGTTGCCTGTTGTACCCTACACAATGTATGTGAAATTAGCAAGGACCAGCTCATGCCTGAGTGGATCACTGAGCTACAAGATCTCCCTGAGCTTGATCATGTTGCTTATCAGGATTCACAAGTGCAGAGTCACAAGCTATCCGTGAAGTTATTATGTCAAATCTGTAAACAAATAACGCCAAGAAATAACGCATTTTTGTAAAATTTTATTGCACAAGTTGGGAAAGAGTAGTGCAAACAAAAGATTTAAATAACATTTAACAGTTAAAACTGTGAATTCAACTTTGAATAACTTTATACAATTGTCAACTTGAGCAAACACCAATAAACAATTTGTTGTGCAAGACATGATGCCAACTCTTAAATTATTGCAACAGCTGGAGGTAGGAGAAAGAAGAAGAGGAATCAAAGGAATCATATTTCTCATATCCCTCATCCATTTGGTGGAGGTTTTCGGCATAAGCTAGGTTGTGGACTGGGGTACTGCGGTGCATGGGAGATTCTCTGTCCGATGTCTGGAGGTCACTATCCGATCCATGATTTCCCTTTTCTTTTACAAAGGTTACCTTGATTAGAGGGAGGGGGTAGACTAGATTTAGTTTTCTATGTTTTCTTTTATCTATTTTAATTTGGATTAATTTGGGAAATATGGATTTAAACCTGGTTATCACAGATTAATTCAATAACTTGTTTCTCATGTAGATTAAGGAACTCTCTAATGTAGTTCCATCAATTTTTTTGTACTTGTATGTATATGAGATGACTTGTTATGTGTTTTCCTTAATATTTTGTATGCAAGTTTATATATTAAACTCAATAAAAATATTTAAAATAAAAATAAAAACTCAGTCTTAAAATATATACTTATTTTGTCAGATTCTTTAATTGGTGATGCATACAAATTTATGACAGATTTTCATATGAACAAATAGTTGTCAACCATGCATTATACTTATTTAGTTAGGTATTATATCATATTTCAAGTTTCAATGAGGGCCAGTGTTCTGACAATGAAAATGAGGACAGCTAGAGTAACTCATTTGGTTCTGTAAAACTATCTCCCTGACAATATGTAAATGTTTTAGAGATGTGGATTTTAATAAGTGGGCGATTCTTGCCTTAAATATTGTTTGTTAAGGCACAAAAGCATCTCTAGAACGTACTGAGTTTCTCCAGCACTTTTGTGTATTAACTACATTCAGTTTCTGCAGGCTTTCATTTTTCACAGGTGTACCATGGAGAGCATTCTGGCCAGTTGCATCACTGTCAAGAATGGAAAGTCCAATGCTCAGGACAAGAGAAAAAAAACTCCAGAGTTGTTAACTCAGCCTGCGACATCACAGGCACCAGGCTTCACTCTATCGAGAACATCTACAAGGGGCGGTTTCTAAAGAAAGCAGCCTCTATCGTCAAAGTCTTCCACCACCCAAGCCATGCCCTCTTCATTCTGCTACCATCGGGGAAAAAGTACAGGAGCCTGAAGACGAGCACTCAGCGGCTCAATGTCAGCTTCTTCCCCTCCGCCATCAGATTCCTGAATAAACAATGAACCACAGCCACCACCTTACTTTGACTTTTTCTGGCACTATTTCTATTTTGCATAATACTCCCATGCATTTCTTCTGCCTTTGTCAAGGCGGAAACCTGTTGAGCAAGTCAGCCTCCACCTCAGGCAAAGCACTCAAAATCACTGCTCGAAAATAGTGGGCCATTGTCACAGTTTCAAACACATTTTTCATGTTTATCATGTACTCTTTTTTGGCGCAGAAAGAAAAATGGAGCATTGCGTACTGAATATGTCTGGACCCAAGCGATCCCAATAAAGCCATCAAGAGAGGGCATTTTAAATTGGCGACACGGGAGGAAATCATGCCCCCAGTTTGCACGGGTACCAAAAGCAGACGTCGACAGGTGTCGAGGGCGTGGTTGGTCCAGGCAGCTCGCAAAATAAAGTCGCTTGAGCGTTAGACCCACGCAAAGTTGTTCAAGGGGCATTGGGTCAGGTGGCTTATCGGCTCGCTCTGTGATGCTGCCACAGAACAGCGAATTTCGTGACATGTTCATGACAATAAATTCTGGCTCTGAATGTTGTTTGGTCATGTCAATATTCCAGAAATGGCAAAACCTTGCAAGTTCTCTCCCACCCCTTCCCCCATTCCTCCTGCTGCCCGATGAGGCCATTTAAAACTGAAGGGGTTACTTTCACATGGGGGGTTTCATGCCCACTTGAATCAAAGGAAGCCCAATATTACAACAGAAATGGGAACAATAAGTCCGCTAGGCCTGGAGTGGATCATCCTGCACCCCCCCCCCCCCCTCTCCCCTCCCCTCCCCCCCCCCAAGAATATAGTGTGGCTGCTCGCTTGCAGGATTTTTGAAACGCACCTTTTTCGCCCTGCGTTATTTTGCGGCAGTGACTGCAGATTTTGCCCGATTCCTGCGGTTTTTGTCGCTGCAGCGCATCAGCCCAGCCTGTGGCTCGGCTCTACCCTGCGGCTCAAGGCTGCAGCTCCTCAGCTGCCTCGCTCTGACGTAACCCCGAAAAGGCCGGTGCGGGCGGAAGGGGCGCGCGCGCGAAGCCCGCCGCTGCCGCCAGGTCGAAGCCTAATTGGCGGGGCCCGGAATCGGGGTCGCGTTCGGCCCCCCCCTCCCCGCCCTCCCTTCTCCCTCGCCCGCCCGGGCAGCAGACTGCACCACGTCGCCGGACAAGCCGCAGCGCCGCGAGCAAGCGGCCCGCTGATTGAGAGTGGGCCCGCCCAGCAGGGGTGGGTGGGAGGGAGCGCGCCTCGGGCCCCGTAAACTGAGGGAACCGAAGGGCGGGCCGAACTAGGCCGGGTTAAGGCCGCAGTTAGGCCGCGGCCCAGTCGACCCCACCCCCCTCCCCCTCTGGCCGGCCCGACGCAAGGCCTGCAATCTTGGCGGACCAAAGGGAAGAAGCAAATCGGGAGAGAGACGGGAAACGTTTTTCGTCGCTCAGTCCCAGACTTTGGGCTGTGAAGAAGGAGGAGGAGGCGGCACGAAGGAGAAGTGAGTTCGTGTCTTGTTCGCGGCCGGGTGCAGTGAAATAGCGGGGGAGGAGGGCGGCGTGGCCCAATGTGGGGGGCTTGGGCCAGGGTTTCGTGCACTGAGATAATCCCCCCCTTTCTAAATGTGCGGGAACAAACACTGGGAAACATGGCGGAGAAACAACATGTCGGCAATTGGGCGGGTAGTTGGTGTCTGACCCGGAGAAAGGAAGGGGGGGGGGGGGGTGGTTAGGGGCCGTGATAGGCCTTCTTTCCCCGTCTAAAGTTCAGTGCAAAGGCCCCCCCCCCCCCTCCTCACGAGGGCTGCGGCCCTGATGCTATAGGGACACAGGCAGGAGGTTATAGGCTCAACACACATTTAAGCAAAAGGAAGGTTTGCAGCATTTGGCAGCAAACCTGACTTGCCGAAATTAAAACAATCAGGTTGCCAGACACCGTGGTTAAAGTTTAAAAACACTGCTGGAGAAACTCAGCTGGTCAGCAGTGTACTTTATATAGCAAAGATAAAGATACACAGCCAACGTTTCGGACTTAAAGGCATGAACAAAATAATGGGCAGGCGCAAGAACAAAATGGGCAGAGGTTGGAGCACAGGCAGGAGGTAATAAGCTGATCACCTTCGCTCTGCCCACATCAATGGCAGGGATCTTCCAGTGACCGACCAGATCAGTTCTGTGCCCCTTTCCCAGACTGGCATGTCTATCCACGGCCTCCTGCATTGACAGAGCAAGGCCTCGCGTAAATTGGAGGAGCAACACCCAATTTTCCGTCAGCGCACTCCAACCAGATGTGCATTAGCATCGTGTAGTGCACTACTAGTAACCACAAAGACTAGGCAGGGAACGATAGGCTTTAACGGACAGAAGAACCTCACTGGCCCAGATCCAGGTGGAGGAATGGGAGGAAGGGAGAGGTGGCTTGATCTTTATGGCCCAGAACCATGGGGGAGGAGTCATCAGTGGGTGGGCCAGCTCCATATATATATTTATATATATATATATATACACAGTAGTCAATCATAACTATATACAATGGAGGAAACATATCACCACACATCGACTTTTCCAATTTCTGCTGGACTGCTCTCCCTCTCTTCCCTATCCCTCTGCATTCTTTCCTCCAGCTCTCTGCCCCCTTGCCTCTCCATTCACAGAGCCTTCCCCCCCCCACTGCTGTTGTGTCCTCCCTTATCTCCCTGTTGTAGTTCCTCAGGTGTTGCTGCATGCTGATTCAGATGGAGAAAAAAAATTGCAAATCAAAATTTTCCATTTAAAATTTGTAAATTGGAGTAAAGGGTTTTATCTTAAAGTTTAAGAAACTTCCAGATATTAGTCCTGTGGTGCTACACCACTGTATACTGTTACTGGAACTGTGTGTATGTATGGTCCATATGTATGGCTTCCCTCAGTGACTCCACCCCCTGGAATCCCCTAATAACGGCAGTTATGCCAAGACCCTCCCTCAGAACGAGTCCTGAGATCAGGCTGGAACAAGAGCATGGTCCATGTCTTACGGTATTAAAAGTATCCCATCCTGCAACTCCAGCCTTTTGGTATTATTGATAGTGAATCATGTCCCTTGTACTTCTAGCTGCATTATCCTGAAGCTATTTTGATTCCCCCCTTTTTCCACTTCTTTTGATCTTTTTGCCCCATGATGTCTTCTGCTTTGTAATATATTTGTGCTCTGCAAAGAGGCAGTACCTGTGGGGAAAATGCTTTCAGTGAACAGTGATTACTTCTCGATGTTGCTATGACAAGGATCTAATATTGTTTTAACAGTAAAGGACAATATTTTGTAGAATTCACTACATACAGTTAGTGACATGGATATTGTTGGAGTTGTAAGAAAATAAAAATAATGTGGATCCTGTAACTGAAAAATACAGAAAAAAAAATGGCAGGGGTTGTGTGGACCCGGGGAGAGTGGGTCCTACCACCCAGTCCAATTTCCAACAGCTATTCACAGGTTTTAAATGTAGAGAAGGAGAAGCAGAGTGGTCATCCTCAAGGACGAAGAGCTTGGTGGCGACCAGTGAGGGGCTCGATGGCTGAATGACACACACAGGCAGCAAGCTGTAGGCGATTTCCAGGTGACGAACCCACACGGGCTGTTGGAGACTGGCAGTTGAGAACCAGATATCGAAACTGGGATTCAAAAGGATGCTGAGGGCTCCCGAAGGGTCTTCGGTGCTGAAGGCTTCCTCATTATGTTAAGAAGTTTGGATCTGGGTTAGGTTTGCCATTGGTTTGAACTGATACTGTTGCAAATGCAGCGGGAGCACTATAGGAGAATCCACGAACACTCAGTGACACTGGGGGACTCTCTTTTGGTTTTCTTTCTCTGACTGTAGGGGGTGTCGGGCAGTGCTAATGCTGAATCTTTGCCTTATGGCAGACTAAAAGCAATATTGTGTAATATTTTCATATCTGATCTAAAAATATTGGAAGTATTCAACTGATTAGGCAGGATTGATGAATAGACTGGAGATTATTGTTTTAAGTCAGTTTAAGTATTAACCTGTTTCTTCTCTACAGGTGCTATGTGACTTGGTGCTTATTTTCAGTTTTTTTCATTTTATCTATGAGTACATATTTGTCAACAGCAAGTGTTGTTGGATTTATGTAGTACAACTGTACTTTTAATGTAGTGCCTCTGAAGTTTGCATTGGTTTTCTGGGAATGCAGCAAATCAAATGTCTTCTTGTTTAACAGCAGTTACCAGAATTATTCTAATAAATGTCATTTGTCGATCACATTCAATGAGTATCTTATCCTGCAGTTATTGAATTACATTGTACTCCAGAAATAAAACTGGTGAATATCTAAATTTTAACAATTTAAGGGTATATTTTGATAACAGGGGAGATTGTGAGAACAGTGTACTTCAGGTACTAGTATAGCATAATTTGTATTGTCAGTCATTCTCAATATCAAAGCTGCTTGTATTTTACAAAAAACATATATTTTTAGGCATAATTTTGTGATCCTGGCATTTCTAAGATAAAAATCTATTGTGGCAGATTTTCTCCACTAATTTATTATCATCCAAAGTAATGATTTTTATATATCAGTATGTGTTATATGCATACATACAATTCGGTCCCTTAATATTTGGGACAAATACATTTTTTTTTCTTTTTTTTTTGCCCACGTGCTCCACAGTTTTAAATTTGTAATCAAGCAATTCACATGTGATTAAAGTACACAATCCAGATTTTATTCAAGGTTATTTGTATACATCTTCGTTTGACCATGTAGAAATTACAACACTTTTTATATATCGTTCCTCATTTCGGACACCATAATTTTTGGGACAAAGCAATGGTATGTATATCAAAGTAGTCATGTTTAGTACTTTGTTACATATCCATTGCATGCAATGACTGTTTGAAGCCTGTGACTCATAGACATGAGTATTTTACTTTTTATTTATTTACATTTTGGACATACAGCACGGTAATAGGCCATTTTGACCCACGAGCCCGTGCTGCCCAATTAACCAACAATTCCCAGTATGTTTTGAAGAGTGGGAGGAAACCAGAGCCCCGGAGGAATTTTTTAAAACATTTTATTTAAGAATGTCAAAACCACATCCATACATACGTATTGAATAAGAGTATACATCCATTGGACGCTCACACCCCTAACGTCGAGGTACTCGAGATGGCAGAGGTCGACAGCATCGAGTCCACGCTGCTGAAGATCCAGCTGCGCTGGATGGGTCACGTCTCCAGAATGGAGGACCATCGCCTTCCCAAGATCGTATTATATGGCGAGCTCTCCACTGGCCACCGTGACAGAGGTGCACCAAAGAAAAGGTACAAGGACTGCCTAAAGAAATCTCTTGGTGCCTGCCACATTGACCACCGCCAGTGGGCTGATAACGCCTCAAACCGTGCATCTTGGCGCCTCACAGTTTGGCGGGCAGCAGCCTCCTTTGAAGAAGACCGCAGAGCCCACCTCACTGACAAAAGGCAAAGGAGGAAAAACCCAACACCCAACCCCAACCAACCAATTTTCCCTTGCAACCGCTGCAATCGTGTCTGCCTGTCCCGCATCGGACTGGTCAGCCACAAACGAGCCTGCAGCTGACGTGGACTTTTTACCCCCTCCATAAATCTTCGTCCGCGAAGCCAAGCCAAAGAAGATACATAGAAAGAACACATGTGGTACATATATAGAAAAGAAAATAAAAAGAACCCCTCATTCCTCCCATCCACTAATCCTAAACTAAAAAAAGAAAAAGAAACAATGATATTTATTACAGAAATTATAACTTATTTTCTCAAGTGGAATACATGAACGTAATTCAGCATACTACCTCTCCATCCCATAATCCATATCTGATTTACAAGTAATGGTTATGCATTTCCTAGAAACAGCTAAAGCCCATCGTAAAAATTCAATTTGATACATAGTTAATCATAATTTAATACTAACCACTTTAATATTACCCAACAATAAGAACATTGGATCCTGTGGGAGTTTAACTTAGTATTTTCTCTAAAACAAAATCTTTAACGTGTAACCAGAAAGACTTTACCCTAGAACACTCCCAAGTGGAGTGAAAAAAGGAACCAACTTCTTGGCCACATATAAAACATAAATCAGACAGTGTTGAATGCAACTTGGTTAATTTTTGAGGAAATAAATATAATGTAAAAATTATATTGAACTAATCTATATCTAACATGAATAATTTTTGTCATACTTTGTTGTTTCAAATCATTTTCATCTATTTAAATCAACCTCCCATGTTAATCTTGATTTATGAATTCCTAACTTGGGAACAACTTTTTGAAGTAATCTATACATCTCTGAAATAAACTTATTTATACTCCCTTTACTTATCAATATTTCTAATTCATTCTGTCTAGGTAATATTAAATCATGACCTAACTTATCAACCATTAAAACCCTAACTTGATAATAACGAAAAATATTAAATTTCTCTTTCATTCATTGAAAAGTAATAAATTTATTACCTTCAAAATAATCCTCTACTTTCTTAGTTCTTATTTGATTCCAAATTTTCAAATAATGAGTATTCATAGAAAAAGGAAGAAGTCTATTTTGATACAAAGGCATTTTACGAGATATCAAATCTTTTTTACCTGTCGTAATTTATTTTAATCCATAATTCAATTAAATGTCTCAAAATAGGTATATCTCTAATTCCTATTAACAATTTTGAATTCCATTTATAAATAAAATCCTGGATAGAATCCTCTCCTATTTTACTCAATTCTATTTTAACCCAGCTTGGAAATTTATCTAAATTAAACATCCCAGCCCCTGGAAGAAATCCACACAGACACAGGGATAATGTACCAACTCCTTACAGATAGCACAGAATTCGAACCCCAGTCCCAATCGCTGATGATGTAGCAGCATTGCACTAACCATTTCGCTAACCATGCCACCCTTCTCTGCCAGGCCTCTACTGAAGCCATCTATCTTCACTCCTGCTCGTTTGGGGGTGTGTTCCCTTAAGTTTTCTCTTTAGCATATGGAAGGCATGCTCAATTGGATTTAGATTGGATGTCCTAGATTTGGTGACTGCCTTAGCCATTCAAGAACTTTCCAGTTTTTAGCCACCACCATGTTTCATAGATGAGGTGGTATGCTTTGGATCTTGGGCAGTTCCCTTATGCCTCCACACAGTACTCTTGCCTTCACTCTGATACCAGTTAATCTTGGTCTCATCTGTTCGCAAGACCTTTTTCCAGAATTCTGCTGGCTTCAAGTGCTTCTTGCTTGGCAAACTGTAATCTAGCCATCTGATTTCTGTGCCTAGCGAATGGTTTGCATCTTGCAGTGTAGCCTCTGTATTTCTGAAGTCTTCTGTGGACAGTATCAATGACATTTTCACACCTGTTTCCAGAAGAGTGTTTCTGATCTGCTGGACAGGCATTTGGGGAATTTTCTTTATAATGATGAGAATTCTTATGTCATCAGAAGTGGAGGTCTTCTTAGCTGACCATTCCCTTTGTGATTACTGAGCTCACCAGTATTTTCTTCTTAATGATATTCCAAAAAGTTGAATTTGGTAATCCTAAGGTTTGAGCGGTTTCTTTTTGTTTTTTAGCCACTTAATGGCTTCTTTGACTTTCATTGGCACAACTCTGGTCCTCATGTTGAAAATAGCAACTACAGACTCCAAAGGTGCTCTAAAGCTTAGCAGGAAGCCTATTTCTCTTATACCTGTACCAGTGAAACAATTAAACATACCTGAGTAAACACAAACACATGTGAAGCCAAATGTCCCAAACATTATGGTGCCCTGAAATGATAAAAAGTGCTGTTGTTTGTACATGGTCAAATCAAATTATATGCTAATAACCTTGAATAAATCTGGAATGTGCAACTTCTTTTTAAAATACCTTTATTGAGTTTAATTTTTAAAAAAACCCATTCACATATTAATCTACTACATGGGATGAAATATTTAAAAAAAAGACATAATTCATACTTCTCAGATAATACCTTAAATATACTTAGTATAAATCCATTTTCAAAACATTTTATAAAAAAAAAGAAAAACAGAAAAGAAAAGGCCCCCCCCCCATTAATCAAACTCTTCCCTCTAAACAACGTTAACTTGCATATTTAATGTACATAGGAACTGAAAGACAACATGTGGAAACTAGACAATGCTGCTTAGGAGCATCCAAACACCCTGATTCTTTTAAATTATGGTAATACTCCATGAAAATTCACTAAAATGTGCTATAAAAATTCACCTTTGCATCTTTAATATTATATCTGATTTTTTTTTTCTATTTAGAAAATACATAACCTCCTGTAACCAATGAATATTAGTAGGAAGTGTTGTTTTTCCATTTCATCAAAATTGCCCATCTAACTATCAATGAGGTAAAAGCTAAAATTCACTTCAGAGATGAAGGCAATAATATTTCCTCTTATTAAACTACCCTATAGTCATTTTTTTTCCCAGATGTCTACAGATCAGACATTTTATTCAGTTCAAGTTTTCTGATTTTCCATGAATTTCTGAAACATTCTTGATTCACTTTTTGACTCAATTTTCTCATAGAAGTTCAATATCAATTATTTAATAGATTTGAGAACCGCTTCGCTAGTTAAGATCAAGAGTGATTGGAAACATGATTTGGATTTATTACTTACAGATGAGGACTGGGCTATTCTAAATTTGATTAATGAATTCTCATTTTGTGCACAACATTGTTTATAGCAATTCAAAATGGCGCATAGAACATATATTTCAGAAGTTAAACTATCTCTTCTATTCTGATATTATCCATTATGTGATAAGTGCAACATTGTTGAGGCTTCATTGGACGTCCTAGTTTTGAAAATTTTTGGAAAAATTACTTTCAAACTTTATCAATCATTTTTAAGGTCAAATTAGAACCATGCCCCTTAATTGCTCTATTTGGTTTTTCTCATGGAATGTGCACCTTAATCACATGTGAATTGTTTGATTTTCAATATGAAATTGTGGAGTACAGGGGCAAATAAAAGAAAAAAAAGTATCTTTGTTCCAAACAGTATGTTTGGTTATAAAAATGCAGAATCAGATAGGGAAGGAATTCCCATTTAGGCAGATAGTGCAGAAAAAACCATAATCATAGAAATGTAACTGAACATTAGTTCAGCTACTTGATGCTCTCATTAATATTCCTTCCATGAAATGTAGTTTGAGCAAACTACAGTAAACCCTCTGGTATCTGGCACCTAGGGGATTTGTAGATGTTGGTTAAGTGAACTTCCCAGCTGCTTGAGATGGTGTGTTGCGTTATTGGTGAACTAAAGGCAAGGTACACTCATTTTAAACTTGTGTATTTTTAAGATTTATTTTCCACAATTTTTTTGCCAGTTGCTTGAATTCCGGATTACCAGGGTTTTACTCTAAATATATTTGTAGTAAGTAGCGTATTATGCAGAACCTTTAATTTCTTGTCTGCTTTTATATATGATGTACATTTATAGAGAATTGTCATTTAATGGTCAGTAGAATTTGTAAGTTTTGTTCAAAAATCAGAATTCTAACCTTAAATTTTGATTTTTTTTTTTTAAATGACTTGTCATGTTGACCACTTTATTTTGTTTTACAAAAGATGAATGTTTTACGTTGGACCTGAAAAGCTGGTTGTGAATTTGTTGATGTTACAGTGTACTGACGTTCATTCACCTATATTACCTTCACAGATAAGATTTTCTCCATTTGGCTGATTTTGAGGGCTAACATTCAAAGTGGAAATTATGGAGAAGTTCATATTTTAAATTCTTCAGATTGAGAATTATTGTTGATGCACAATGACGTGGCGCTCTAAAACATGTAAGTAAAATAAGGGGGAAAAAATTCACAATAGGTCTTGTATGTGCTGTGTGGGGATGGGGAAGCAATGAATTGGATTGAACTGTGGCATTCAAGGAATTGAGTAAGCATCAGAAAGAAAAACAGAATTGTAGAGGTATGGAGAGAGCACAGGGTGATGGAATCAGATGGATTATTCTTCATAGAACCAAAATGACCATAACAAGCCAAATGTCCTCTTTCCATTCTGTAATTTATGCTGAAGCAAACTGGTCAATAATTAAAATAATATTGAATTGTAGAGCGGGCACCTTTTAAACTACCATACTTCATTTCACCAGAATTGGATGCACTCTTGAAAAATTTGAATGCAATAATTTGTAATTTTCGTGCTTTTTAAAGTACTGCAGGGAATGCAGAAATAAAAAAGCATAAATTTATATGGTGCCTTTTACAACTTGAAGTGATTTTAATGTTTTGACAACTCTTGATTTTTAGTGACATTTTAAAACAATGAAGGAGTCTGTAAGAAGGTCGTCATGGTGATCCATGGACTGAGTTTCTAGTTGCTCTACTTGTGGAATTGTATCAAGTAAAGTATCCTGGCCAATATTTGATTCTTCAACCAAGCTCAAAATATTATCTTGTCATTATCATATTCAAGAATGTGAGCATATAAACTTGCCTGCTTATTTATAATAAATAATAATAAATCAATGACTGTTAGAGTTGAGTCTCAGTTATCCAAGATAATGGAGGGGAGCCCATCTATCAATTATACAGGTTAAAAAGCATCAAATATGTTGCAGAACAGTTTCTTTAGTAAGTAATGTAATTAAATATGCTCCAGCTTAGAAAACAGTGGCCTGCCATGGCGTAATTGGAAAATTGGGGCTAGAATGGCATACTACAATTGATCTGTAAAACTGAAAAAATATAATGCACTTAAAACAAAAGAAATTGCTTTTAATTGATTGATTAAAAACAATATCTAATTAAAGAATAATGAATAAGAGTTTGCCTAAACAAGCTTTTTTTTAAAAAAAGGTAGACAATGCCATTCAAATGAATTAGGCCATCAATTGCAGAAAACAAAGGGCCCAGATAGGAAGTACACCAGGCCCTTAGATCAGTAATTTGCAGAATAACAATAAAGACCAGGACAGAGCAAGGTTCAAATGTGTACATAATCTGACCTTTTAATTTGTTCCTGACAAGCTCCTTGCAACTAGCTAGTGGTGCTCCAGGGACCTAATCAGTTGGCTATCAATATGTTTACAGTTACTGTTTCTTTCTCTAGTGATAGATTTTGAACCAATTATCTTCGTCAGAATTTCCATCTCAAATGGTCTGACTTGAGTCTTTCAAGCACGTCTTCATAATTCCAGTACTTGCCCTAATCTGAAGTAAAAATGTTTTTAAAGTGGAAAATAGTTTTGTAACTTTATTGAGCTAATGACAGACCATAATTAACACTGATTGAAGAACAATTAAAATGCAGTTATTACCTCACAAAAGAAATTCTTGGAAATAAGCTCAGATTTTGGAACTACTGCTTGATTCTTTGCATATCTATTATATTTTTAAATATTTTTGAGTTTAATAAAAAAAATGCACACATATAAATCCAATACATAAGATAGAATATAAGAAAATATAAATAATTTGTACATTTCAAATAAAACCTTGATCATACATAGTACATCCTCTAAATGTGGTAAGTGTACAACTCAGGAAGGTTCTTTATATCATATGTTCTGGCTATGTCCCTCCCTTTGTAACTACTGGAAAGAGGTATTTACTACACTATCTTTAATTTTTGATATAGATCTCTATCCAAATCCTTTTATTGCTATTTTTGGAATGAGTGGACCAATGGACTTAATTTTGATTCCATCTCAATCCCATGTAGTTGCTTTTGCTGCCCTGATTGCTAGACGGCTCATTTTGCTGTGGTGGAAAGATATTGTCTCTCCCACACATACACAATGGTTATTGGATTTGACGGCATCCTTCTAGAGACAATTAGATGCTCAACTACCAAAATGAGTAAAACATTTTTTCCTCTTTGGGATTCCTTTTTAAATTATTTTTATAATTTATCGATCAATTATTTTTGCTCTTTATTAATTTTTAAAAATTTCTTCATTTTTTGAATAGTATTGAAATTAGTAGTTGATGTCTGGCTTTGATTGTAATCGCTCAGATAATAGGTTGGAGTTAGAAATTATATTAGTTATAGATTTTTTTCTTTTTTTCGTTTCCTTTTTAATCGACAACTGTATCTTGTTTACAGTTGTTTACTATCTAATTTTAATTTACTTTTACCTGAATTTTATATATATATATCAATGTATTTGATATTATTATTTTCTCAAAAAACAATAAAAAGATTGAAAAAGAAAGATCATATATAGTACAAATTGTGTGCACCCTTCCCAATCAAACCAATATATCAAAATAATTAAAAAAAAGGAAAAAGGAAATCCCCCTCCCCCATTAATCAAACCCCTCCCTCTAAACAAGGTAAACTTGCATATCTAATATACACAGGAAACAAAGGAAGACATTTGGAAACCAGACAATGCTGCTTAGGAGCATCCAAGCACCATAATTCTTTAAATTATGGTAATACTCCATGAATGGGCCCCATGTCTTATAAAAGTTCACATTTACATCTTTAACATTGTACAAATAGGTGGAGTGCTGTCTTTTAATTTCATCAAAATTGCCCATCCAGCTGTCAATGAGGTAAAAGCTAAAATTTGCTTTTGAGATGAAGTCAATAATATTTCTTCTTGAGAAAAAACCAAATAGAGCAATTAAGGGGAAGGTTCTAATTTAACCAAAAAAGGACTGATAAAGTTATTTGTATATCATGCCAATAATCTCACAAAATTGGACGTTAATAAATTGAGATTTCAGATTTATTGTCAGAGCACATACATGACATCACATATAATCCTGAGATTCGTCTTCTTATATGACAAGGCAGAATTACCACTTATTGGTAGTGCAAAAACTGTACACAGCGTATACATGTGAACGAATAAAGAACTGTAAACAGATAATGAATGTAAATGAACTGCAATAAAGAGAGAATTTTTAAAAAAATCAATAAAGTGCACAAATAAGAGTTTTTAAATGAGTCCCTGATTGAATTTGTTGAGGATTCTGATGGTAGAGGGGTAGCAGCTGTTCCTGAACCTGGTGGTGTGAGTCTTGTGGCACCTATACCTCTTTCCTGATGGCAGCAGCAAGAACAGAGCATGTGCTGGGTGGTGTAGATCTTTGATGATTGCTGCTCTCCAACGGCAGCGTTCCTTGCAGATGTTCTTGATATTGGGGAGGGATATGCTCAGGACTATTGGTGTTTCCGTACCAGATCATGATGCAACCACTCAAAATACTTCACACATCTGTAGAAATTTCTCAGGGTTCTGTTGTTATAACAAATCTCCACACACTCCTGAGGAAGTAGAAGCGCCGACGTACTTTCTTTTTGATGCCATCAGTGTATTGGGTCTAGGAAAGATCCTCTGAGCTAGTGACTCCAAATAACTTAAATTTGCTTTCCCTCACCACCTCTGATCCATCCAATGATTGTATGCCTCTGGTTTCCCTTCCTGAAGTCAACAATTAGCTCCTTAATTTTGGTGACATTAAGTGCAAGGATGCTGGTGCACCATTTACAATCTTGCTCCTGTATCCTGAGTCATCATCTTTATACAGCCCACGACTGGTGGTATAGTTGACAAATTTGGTCAATGATGTTATTATCAAACTGGTAGATGTCAAGTGAGTAGAACAGGGGCTAAGAATGTAGCCCTGTAGTGCTCCAGTACCGATGAAGATTGTGGAGGAGATGTTTTCCATCTTCAGTAATTGTGGTCTGGAGGTGAGGAAATCCATGATCCAATGGAGTGTTGAGTCCCAAGTCTTTCAGTTTGTAGATGATAAAGAGCACCCTGATGAATGCATCTTTATTGTCCAGGTTTTCCAGTGCTTTGTGTAGAGCCAGTGAAACACTTCATCACTGTTGTTGAAAGTGTTGCTGGTCAATAGCCATTAAGGCAGGTTACTACACTCTTGAATACCAGTATGATTGATGCCCGTTTGAAACAGGTGGGTACCACACCCAGCTGGAATGAGCTATTGAAGATAACCGTGAATATGTTGGTGTTGGTCAGTGCAGATTTTTAATACTCGGCCAGGTACTCCATCCGGGCTGGATGCTTTCCTCATAATCACTCTCCTGAAGACAACACACACTTATCCCCTGTAACAGACAGGATGGGATCATCAGAGGATGTAGGGGTGAGGAAGGTGGTTCTTTGCTGTTGCTATTGTCATATTGGATGTGGAAGGCAATGAGTTCCTCTGGGAGCAAAGCTTTGCCATATGCTACTACACCAGATTTGATTTTATAGCAGGTTATGGCATTTAGGCCTTGCCACAGCTGTCGGTATCCCTTGTCGCTTTCATTTTCCTCTGGACTTAAATGCCTGTGATGAGGCTCTCAGCAGGTTCTGGATTTCTTTGTTCATCCAGGGCTTCTTGTTGGGGAAAACACTAAATGATTTGAAGGGGGTTACATTCATCCACAGCTGTTTTGATAAAAGTCTGTGACAGCTCTGGTGTAAACATTCAGATCCTTAGCTGAGTCTTTGAACACCACCCAATCTGTTGACTTGAGGAAGTCCTTTAACAGTTCTTCAGCCTCCTGTGACCACCTTCTAGCTGTCCTGATCTCCGGAGTCTCTCTTTTTAAGCGCTATCTATATGAAGGCAGAAAGAGCACAGCCAAAATGCAGTCTCAGGAAAGAACAGTAGGCTTTCCTTTTCTTGGTGTGGTAGTAATCAAGGGCGCTGGGACCTCTGGTACAGCAGTTTACATGCTGGTGGTAGTTGGGCAGGGTTTTCTTGACACAGGCCTGGTTAAAGTTGTCGGCCGCATTATGCAGCTCCGCAAGTGCCTGTTTGTAATCAGCATTGGTAGGGATATAAACACTGGTGAGAATCACTGGAGAACTCTCGGGTTAGATAGAAGGGTCTGTATTTAATCGAGATTTGCTCTAAGGCAGTGGTTCTCAACCTTTTTCTACTCACTTACCACTTTTAAGTATTTCCTATGCCATAGGTGCTCTGTGAGTAGTAAGGGATTTTTTAAAGGTAGTATATGGGTGGAAAGAAAAAGTTTGAAAACCACTGTTTTAATTGACTTGTTATGTGCAAGGTTTCATAACTCTAAAGGAAATGGGCCATGACAATTTTTCTCAAGCAAAATATTTCAATAACATTTGGGTCTAGAGCAGTGATTCTCAACCTTCCCTTCCCACTCACCTGCCTTAAGCAATCCCTTACTAATCACAGAATACCTATGGCATAGGGAATGCAAAGTGATATTTGGGGAGGGAAAGAAGAAGGTTAAGAACCACTGCTCTAAGGTATTATAAGCTGTGGATGGATACAAAAAAAATAGATGTTGAACAGCTGGATCAAGTGTGTCTTGCATTCATTAAGACCACAGTTTATCTCTGTGGCCTCACTCTTCTGTCTCTGTTTCTCATTGTCCTTGATTCCCTTGTCTTTCAGAAATGTATTATTCTTCACTTGAAATGCTTCAAATAATTTTTTTCCCCTGTGATCCTTGATTCAAGAACTAAATGCATGGAATTTATTTCAAATTTTGAATCACGAGTTTTGTATAAGCATGTTTTAATCTTTAGTTTAACTATAAAAAGTAATTTTTCAATTATTACTCCTTTTTTTTACAGGCGAACAAAATAAAGCTTTTTTAATTGTATTTCAGTACATGTGACAATAAAGCATTCGTTCATTCATCCTATCCTTTTTTGAAAAAGGTAGTTGTACAGTGATCTTTGGCCTAGGAAAAGTGCTAAACTGAAACCATTACCTTTGGTGATACATCAGTGCAGTTTTAGAACTCAAGATTATTCCAAAATACAGCTGAGTAAGTGTCTTGACCCCATTTATCCAATGGCCTTGTTCTAATAATAGAAACTTAAAGGTTTGTAAAAAAAAAAAATTAATACAACCAAACCAATTTGGCTTGAACTGGAGCTACAAACAACCAATTCGGGGAATTCAATTTTGAATATCTTATTCAAGAATTTTTAAACCACAACAGTAAATACATTCATTTCAATAAAAAAACTTTCAAAAAAATTATACATGTGGTATACAAAATTCCCCCCTCCCTCCCCAAACCCTCAAAAAAGGAATAGAAAAATGAAAAAAACTGAAGAATGTCAAGAGAGTAAACAATATAGTGTAAAGTTTTTAATAGTATAATGATGCTGGAGTTTACCAAGAGATGAGGTCTTCAGAGAGTCTATTAAACATTTATACCTACAGTTTTCAAGAATGGGTGCCATATTTTTCAAAATACCTGATATTTATTTAGTAAACGATAAGTAATCCTGTTGGGGGAACTCAGTGGGCCAAGCAGCATCAGTAGAAGAAAAGAATGGTCAAAGTTTTGTGCTGTAAATTTTCATCAAGACTGAGGGTGCAGAGGGGAGGCAGCTGGTATAACTTGGACAGGGTGCGAGATTGGACAGGGGCCAGTGGGGGTTTGGTTAATCACGGGGGAGTGAAGGGTGATGAACAAGGGCAATTGATTGACAGGTGCCAGACAAACAAAGAGAGAAAAGAAAAATGGTGGAGGAAGATGAGTCATAAGATTGAACAGTCATTAATATACACATATTCCTTAATGTATGACCCATGTACTCAGACATTTTTTAAAGTTGGATGCAAGCTACTGGTATGAAAATATCATCAAATTTCAAGTGATCCCTTCTTTACAAACATTTATGGTAAGATTTTGGAGCTAAATTAAATTTGTCTTATGGATAATGTTACAGGTCAGGAGTAGGTAGCTCAAGTTCACTGTTGCTTAGCATGACGCAGCAATATTTATCTTGACAACAAGCCCTAATTTATTGCACTATCAATGGTTTAATAAAAATGAAAATGTAAATCGGTTCAAGCACTGAAAAACCCTCACTGGGTTTCAATGACACAGAATCATTAATGGGAGCACAAAATTGCTCTAGGTGAGCAAGTTCTGTGCAACCTCACAACCTGCACAGAAATACACATAATTGGAGAAGAAACAAAAAAAAAGCATTGGTCAACAACATCTTGATTGCTTAGTTGAATAAAATTTCCCAATAGTTACCTTTTATTCCTTGCTTAACAATTGTCTTTTTTTAAATATTTTTTTATTTTTCACACTGTGAACTATATCAACCAAAATATATATAAACGTTTCTCATTAAATATACACAGTGGCGTTTTCTCCCTTTTTTCCCCCCCTACCCTCCCTTCCCCCCTCCAAAACCAATAAATATTCAACATAAATAATACAATAAAACCATAGAACAATGTCTTCACACAATGAAAAATAAACAAGAAAAATGTGTCATCTACTTTTACACACTGAATCAAGTCATTTTGTCTTTTTATCATTTTAGGGGGTGGAGGTCCGAGGCAAGTCCTCTCTGTTATGTTCCATGTATGGTTCCCAAATTTGTTCAAATAATGTCACTTTATTTTTTAAATTGTATGTTATTTTTTACAATGGAATACATTTATTCATTTCCATGTACCATTGCTGTATTCTCAGGGTCTCTTCCATTTTCCAAGTTGACATTATACATTTTTTTGCTACTGCTAAGGCTATCATAATAAATCTTTTTTGCGCTTTATCCAATTTGAGGCCTAATTCCTTACTTCTTATGTTACTTAGAAGAAAGATCTCTGGATTTTTTGGTATGTTATTTTTTGTGATTTTATTTAATATCTGATTTAGATCTTCCCAAAACATTTTCACTTTCATACATGCTCAAATTGCTTGTACTATTGTTCCCATTACCTTCTTACAGCAAAAACATCTATCTGATAATGTTGGATCCCACTCTTTTAACTTTTGAGGCGTTATATCTAACCTGTGTAACCAATTATACTGTATCATGTGTAACCTTGCATTTATTGTATTCTTCATAGTTCCAGAACATAACTTTTCCCATGTTTCATTTTTTATCTTTATGTTTAAATCCTTTTCCCACTTTTTTTTTAGGTTTATAGCTTATTTCATAATTTTTCTTGTCTTGCAGCTTAATCTACATGTTCATTATAAATCTTTTAATTATCATTGTGTCTGTAATCACATATTCAAAGCTGGTTCCTTCTGGTAATCTCAGTCTGTTTCCCAATTTATCCTTTAAATAAGCTTTCATTTGATGATATGCAAACATTGTACCATGAGTTATTCCATATTTGTATTTCAGCTGTTCAAATGTTAATAAATTATTTCCCAAAAAAACAATTTTCTATTCTTTTGATTCCTTTTCTCTCCCATTCTCTAAAGGAAAGGTTGTCTATTGAAAAAGGGATTAGTGGGTTTTGGTATTTGGTAATTCGTTTTTTTCCTTTCTAAGTGGATCTTCTTCCATATATTAAGTAAATGATGCAATACTGGTGAGCTTTTATATTGCACCAGCTCTAGTTCTATCTTAGTCCAGTCTGGTTTTTCCCTTGTCTGGTTAAAATCTGATAAATACCTTAATTGTGCGGCTCTATAATAATTTTTAAAGTTTGGTAACTGCAAACCACCTTGGTTATACCTCTCTGTTAATTTATCTAATGCTACCCTTGGTTTCCCCCCTTTCCACAAGATTTTCCTTATTATTCTCGTTGGTTCATTAATGAATTTCTCTGTTAAGGGAATTGGCAACGATTGAAATAAGTATTGTATCCTTGGGAAAACATTAATTTTAATGCAATTTGCCCTCATTATCAATGTTAGTGGTAATTCTTTCCAATGTTCTAAGTCTTCCTGCAATTTCTTTATTAATAGCTGATAATTTTGTTTGTACAAGTGGCTTAAGTTATTATCTAACCTGATCCCTAGGTATCGGATTGCTTGTGCTTGCCAGTTAAATGGTGATTCTTTTTTAAATTCTGTATAATCCGCGTTACTCATTGGCATCACTTCACTTTTATTTGCGTTGATTTTTTACCTCGATATTTCTCCATACTCCTTCAATTTCTTATGTAATTCTTTTATTGATATTTCTGGTTCTGTTAGGTTTACTATGATGTCATCTGCAAATAAGCTGATTTTATATTCCTTCTCCTTCATTTTTATCCCTTTTATTTTATTTTCTGTTCTTATCAGTTCTGCCAATGGTTCTATTGCTAAGGCGAACAATGAAGGGGATAATGGACATCCCTGTCTGGTTGACCTACTTAATTTAAATTGGCTTGATACATATCCATTTACTGTTACCTTTGCCAATGGCCCATTATACAATGCTTTAATCCAATTAATATATTTTCTAGTAGATTGAACCTCTGTAACACTTAAAATAAATAGTCGCATTCTACTCTGTCAAAGGCTTTTTCTGCGTCTAAAGCAACAGCCACTGTTGGCTTCTTATTTCCTTGAACTGCATGAATTAGATTAATAAGTTTACAGACATTATCCGCTGTTCGTCTTTTCTTAATAAATCCAGTTTGATCCTGTTTTACTATTTTTGGTACATAATCGGCCAATTTGTTTGCTAATAATTTTGCTATTATCTTATAATCTGAATTAAGCAGAGATATTGGTCTATATGATGCTGGTGTTTATGGATCCTTCCCCGTCTTTGGTATACTGTAATTATTGCTGTCTTACATGAATCTGGCAAGTTTTGTGTTTCTTCTATCTGGTTCATTACTTCCAGGAGAGGAGGAATTAATAATTCTTTAAATGTTTTATAGAATTCTATTGGGAATCCATCCTCTCCAGGTGTTTTATTGTTCAGCAGGTATTTTAATATATCCTGTATTTCCTCTATTTCAAATGGTTTTATCAGCTTGTTCTTCTTGCAATTTCAGCAGTTCAATTTTAGCTAAAAACTCTTCTATTTTATCATCTTTCCCCTCGTTCTCAATTTGGTATAATTGTTCATAAAATTCCTTAAAGTTTTCATTAATCTCCATTGGGTTATATGTAATTTGTTTGTCCTTTTTCCTTGTTGCCAATACAGTTCTTTTAGCTTGTTCTATTTTAAGTTGCCAGGCTAATATTTTATGTGTTTTTTTTCTTCCAGTTCGTAATACTTTTGCTTTATTTTCATTATGTTCTTCTCCACCTTGTACGTTTGTAATGTTTCGTATTTGAATTTTTTTGTCCGCCAATTCTCTCTTTTTCGTTATATCATCCCTTTTTACCAGTTCCTTTTCTGTACTTACTATCTCCCTTTCCAACTGCTCTATTTCCCGATTGTAGTCCTTTTTTATCTTAGTTACATAACTAAAATTGGCGTTCAATAAACTCTCTAAATTCCTGTCTTTTAAGTAGCATGGAGTTTAACCTCCATCTTTATGTTCTTGGTGGGATGTCTTCCAGTTCTATTGATAATTACAAGGATAAATGATCAGATATATCGTCTAGCTTTATACAAAAACATATCAATCCTTGAGTATGTTTTATGCCTTCTCTCTTGGGTGCTGCCTCCTCTGTATATCCATAAGTTTCATTTCCTGCATTGATTTAATCATAAATTTGGCTATTTTATTCTTTTTGCTTGTCTTTTGTCCAGTTTTATCCAACAATGGATCCAAATTAAGGTTAAAATCCCCTCCTATCAATATATTTCCTTGTGTATCTACAATCTTCAAAAAAATATCTTGCATAAACTTTTGATCCTCCTCATTAGGTGCATATATATTGAGCAAATTCCAAAATTCTGAGTATATCTGACACTTTATCATTACATACCTCCCTGCTGGATCTATTATTTCCTCCTCTAATTTGAATGGTACATTTTTATTAATTAATATGGCTACACCTTAGCTTTTGAATTATATGATGCTGCCGCTACATGTCCTACCCAGTCTCTCTTTAATTTGTTAGGTTCCACTTCAGTTAGATGCGTTTCCTGCACAAATGCTATATCTATTTTTTTCTTTTTTCAGTAAATTTAATAGCCTCTTCCTTTTAATTTGATTATGTATTCCATTAATGTTTATAGTCATATAGTTCAACGTGGCCATCTTATATCTTGTTTATAGCTAATTTCTGCTTCCGCACCACCACCACCACCCCCCTTTTCCCCATTTTCATCTGTTTTCCCTTTTTAAACTCAATGTATGACAACACATTTAAAACATAAAATACTCCAACAATTCCCACACCCAATATTACCTTAACCCCAAATGCCCCCCCCCCCGAGTTGCCCCTTATCCCCTTTCCATTTGGATTGCGATCTTGTTTGCAAGCGTCAACTGATTTTGCAGTCATGGTTATTCTCTTCCCTCCCCTAACCCCCCTCCCAGAAAACACTTTTTTTTACACATATAACAAAGCTCTTTTTTCCCCCTTCCTTCCTTCCCTTCTCTTTTCCCTCTTTAGTTCTTTACGTATACATTGTTTTTACATCTTTTGTATATACTTTACTGCTGTTCTTCATTCTTATTACATCTCTTCATCTCTCCTTCTATCCTGCAAACGCTCTGTGAATTCTTGTGCTTCCTCCAGATCCGAGAACAGTCTGTTTTGCTCCCCAGGTGTAAATATTTTAAGTACAGCTGGATGTCTTAACATGAATTTATAACCTTTTTTCCATAGGATCGATTTTGCTGTATTAAATTCCTTCCTCTTCTTTAAGAGTTCAAAACTTATGTCTGGGTAAAAATATATTTTTTTGACTCTTGTATTCCAATGGTTTATTATCTTCTCTAATTTTATTCCTTGCCTGCTCCAGTATATTTTCTCTTGTCGTATATCTCAAAAATTTTACTAAGATAGATCTTGGTTTTTGATGTATCTGCAGTTTTGGAGTTAGTGCTCAGTGTGCCCTTTCTATTTCCATTCCTTCCTGCATTTCTGTCATTCCCAGGACCTTCAGGATCCATCCTTTTATAAATTCCTTCATGTCTGTGCCTTCTTCACCCTCTTTCAGACCAACTATTTTAATGTTGTTTCGTCTACTATAATTTTCCAACATATCAATTTTCTGAGATAATAACTCGTGACTCTTTAATTTTTTGTCACTTTCTTCCACGTTTCCTCTTAAGTCATTTACTTCCATTTCTACAGCCGTTTCTTGTTCTTCCACATTTTCTACTCTTTTCCCTATTTCTGCCATGACTAGTTCTAATCTTTGCATTTTATCTTCTGTTCTTTTCATTTTTCTTTTAATTGCACTAATTTCTAATGACAACCATTCTTTTAAAATGCTCTCATTTGTTCTTCAAAAAAATCTTTATCTATATTCTGTCCATCTGTTTTACCTTCTATTTCTCTGTGAAAATCTTGGTCTTCTTCCTCTTCTTCTGTGTCTGTACCTGTGTTTGTGTCTTCTTCTTCTCTTCTTTGTATCTGTATATCTTCTGATTTTCCTGATGAGTTGCTTTTATCACTTTGTCGGGCCTCTTCTTGCTGGGCCTCTTGCTGTTGGTCCCCCCCTTCTGGGCTGCTCATCTGTCGGGCCTCCTGCTGCTCTTCCTGCCGTTCACCCCGTCGACTTTCTTTCTCGCTTGGTATCTCACTCCCTCTCCTGCCACCTTCCTCATCCTTCAGCTGAGAGCCCTGGTGTTGGGCGACCCTCAGCTGATCGCGCCGTGTTGCCTGCTCCTCAGCTGAGCCCCCCCTCCCGTCGGTGTTTTCTTTTACCTTTGATTGCGTACTGCTCATGCGTGACTCCTCGCGCATGCACAGTTGTGCACTTCTGTTTGGCTCAGAGAGCCATTTTTGCAGTCCACCAGTCGGGGGGTCGCGACTCTGCAGGGCCGGCACCAACCTCAGAGAATGGACGTTCTCCGCCACCATGGCTCCCTATTCCTTCGTGCAGGCAAGGCCTTTTTCTTTCTTTTCAGGTGACTTTTCTTTTTTTTCCCTGTTGGTTTTATTTTTTTCTTTCTTAGGTGCCATCTTCTTTCTTTTCTCTGCAATTTTATCTTCTATTTCTTATATTTTATATTTGTTGAACTTTGTCTTTTCTTGACATTTTTCTGGAGATGGCTGGTTTTACCCTACTGACCCTACTCCATCACGTGATTCCTCCCTCAAATATTACTCATTTACACAAAGCTCAATCTTAATATTGTGCAAACAAAAGAATTGTTTTTCAAATACACATTTTTCAAAAAGAGTGTGGGTCTTCAAAAATATTCACTTTTTATTCGCCTACCTTTTTAAACATCACTTTTATAAAATATTTCCACTGCATTCTTATGAACACTGACATACTTCTCTAAAAATGTTTTGATTGCATTAGTTATCAGATTAAGCTGTCACCATTTGATAATTCGTGGGTCGACAGTCAGATGATATGAATACATGTTGATGAAACAGCACTCTGCACCAAGCACTGGAATTTATTTCTTCTCCTTTATGCTCGTGCATAATACAGCATCCATTTATTTCTAATTACCCCTATGCAATGTGGCTTGGGTCTTTTTTTCCTACATGTCCTGAATTTACATAAATGTCTTGCATATAGGTGACAGAGCTCTGAGATTTTAGAGCTTTGCTCAGCTGTTTGTTTTTGCTGTGAAGCCAAAATTGAATACATGCCATCTCTCGGTTTTGAAATTCTGATTGTGGGTACTCCAACATACAGACAAGCTCCATAATCTACTAAATTCAAAAGTCTGATGAATGTACAAACATTTATTCCTATGAACAGCTGAACTTATTTCCTCTTTACACTTTTAGCGATGGTTCTTTCTTGTCTGTCTTAAGTGTTTTTATGTGACCATCGCCTTCCCAAGATCGTGTTATATGGCGAGCTCTGCACTGGCCACCGTGACAGAGGTGCACCAAAGAAGAGGTACAAGGACTGCCTAAAGAAATCTCTTGGTGCCTGCCACATTGACCACCGCCAGTGGGCTGATATTGCCTCAAACTGTGCATCTTGGCGCCTCACAGTTCGGAAGGCAGCAACCTCCTTTGAAGAAGACCGCAGAGCCCACCTCACTGACAAAAGACAAAGGAGGAAAAACCCAACACCCAACCCCAACCCACCAATTTTCCCCTGCAACCACTGCAACTGTGTCTGCCTGTCCCGCATCGGACTTGTCAGCCACAAACGAGCCTGCAGCTAACGTGGACATTACCCCTCCATAAATCTTCGTCTGCGAAGCCAAGCCAAAGAAAGAACAATGCTGTGGTGATATGATTATCATATCAAGTGATTTTTGTGTATTTTACACTTTACGAACAAACATGAATAAGAACATAAGAAATGGAACCAGGAGTAGCCCATCTAGCTTATCAAGCCTGTTTTGCCATTTAGTAAGATCACATTTGGTCTGGCATGGACTCCACTCCACATATCCGCCTTTTCTTCATTGCCTGTAATTCCTCTGCTACCCAGAATTCCACGTAACTACAGTATAACCTCTGATTATTTGAAATCGGATTCTCCAAAATCCTTATTTATCTGAAAATCTTATAAAATTTCAAATAAATGAGGATATCCGAAACAAGTCAGAAATCCACATTTATCCAAATTTTTTTTTAATAGCCGAACTGACCTCACAGGTTTTAAAAAAAATTGACCTGACATGAAATTAAAATGACGATTGTCCTGTTTCAGGTAACTCCCTCCCCTCTCTTTCCATTTCTTCTTTACCTTCCCCATTGACTTTTCTCTCCAACTCTCAATGCTCAAACTGCATGCTACTGTCTTCTAGCCACATTGTCCCAATATGCTCCAGGCAGGAGCACGACCTTGGGCTCAGTGGTGTTCCCTCCTCTCCCTCATGTGTGTATGCAGTAGGCTTGGGAGAAGATTTAGAGTCGGGACCTGGGCGTCAGGAGCTCTGCTGTCTGGGGAGACAGGAGCCCGCTGATTCGACACCGGCTTGGGAAGCCTCCCCAGGGATCAGCGGCAGCGGCGATTGGGAGGTCTCGGTGATATTGGGAAATATCAAGGATCGGTGGCACCGAGCATTTTTTTTTGGTATTAAACATTATTTTGCTGCTTAAAAAGTCTTCTTTGTCGTTTGTTGTTTAAACATTGATACAAGTGATTTGCTGTTGCTACTGGGCTGTTTTTTTTTTAAAAATGATCAGTTCTCCAAAAAAACTATTTTGGATAATCGGAGTTGTACTGTGTCTTAAATAAATTTAATGGGGTACCTCTGCTGCTTCCCCGGGCAGAGATTTCCACAGATTCCCTACTCTCTGAAGAAGTAGTTCCTCCTTATCCCTGCCCTAAATCTACTTCCCTAGATTTTAAGACAATGTCCTTTATTTCTAGTCTCACCTATCAATGGAAACAATTTTCCTGCCTCCATCTTGCTATCCTTTTCATAATTTTATATCTTTCTGTATTCCAGCGAGTATTGTCCCAGGAGACTCTATCTCTCCTCGTAGGCTAAATCTCTGGAATCAATCTTGTGAACAGCCTATGCATCATCTCTAAAGTCAGTATACCCTCTCTCAAGTAAGGAGACAAGAACTGTATGCAGTACACTGGTTGCAACCCTGCTCTTAAATACAATCCCTCCAGCAAATCAACCTTATTGTGCACAAGCACTCCCTTATGGCTCTACACAAGTGCATGCTACAATCTTCCACCATTAAAAAATTTCTGTTGTTATTTTTCTTTCCAAAGTAGATGACCTTGGTACAATGTACCAACATTGTACCACCCCCCCCCCCACCACTGCCAGACCCTAGTACGCTCAGTTAACATGTATATCTCTGAATCCTCTGCACAAATTGCTTTTCCAGTCCATTTTGTGCCATCAGCAAACTTGGATACGCTACACATAGTCCCCTTCTCCAAATTATTCATGTACATCATGAGCAATTATAGGCCTTGCACTGCTTATTGAATATCTTTAGAAATCCAAGTATAAGGCATCTACCTGCTCTCCTCTTTTCACTGTGCTTGTTAGATCCTCAAAGAACTCCAGTAAATTTGTCAAATGGGACCTGCCCTTGAATCCATGCTGAGCCTGCGTGATGCACAGAGACTGGCCCTATGCCAAAGAAATGAAGGGAGGAGAAGAGGCAAGCGGTAGTTATAGGGATTCAATAGTATGGGGAATAGATAAGCGTTTCTGTGGAGGGGTTTGAGAATCCTGGATGGTATGTTGCCTCTAAGCGCCCATGGTCCAGGATATCTTCAATCGAATTCACAGCATTCTCAAGAGTAAGGTTGAGCAGTCAGATGTTGTGATCCATTTAGGGACTAATCATGGGTCAGAAGGGTGATGACCTCCTTCAAAGAGAGTTCAGGGGGGTTAGGTGCCAAGTTAAGGGACAGGACCTCCAGGGTTGTGATCTTAGGAATGGTACCCATGCCATGTGCTAATGAGGTTAGATATTGGAGGTTAACACATTGCTAAGGAGATGGTGCAGGAGAGAGGGCTTCAGATTTCTGGATCATTGGGCTCTTTTCCAGGGAAGCTGGGATCTGTACCACTGGGATGGTTTGCGTCTGAACTGGAGGATGATAAATATCCCCCTGGGAAGGTTTCCTAGTGCTGCTCTGGGAAGAAGGGGGTTGGAGTTTAAACTGTATTTGCTGGGTGGAGGGAACCAGGGCCAGAGCAGATAGTAGAATGATGGGAAAAAAAGTTGACATTAAGATTGTGTTTAAAGAGAAATCAATGGGTTGTGCATGGTGGAAATAATGTTCTCAGGTGCATCTTTTTTAATGTTGTAGGAAAGGCAGATAAGTGTAGAGCGTGGACTGGCAAGTGAAATTATGACATTGGGGCGATTAGTGAAGCTTGGTTGCAGGATGGGCAGGACTGCAACTCAATGTTCTGGGGTTCTATGACTCAGACATGATAGACCTGGAGGGGTGAAAGGGGGAGGAGTAGCATTGCTCATTAGAGCAAATGTCTCATCTGTGCTGTCAGGATGGATGAGAAGGCACTTCTACTGAGGTTATATGAGTGGAGCTGAGAGGAACAGGAAAAGTATGACCATATTAATGAGATTGTATTTTTGACTACCTAAAAGCGAGAATTGAAGGAGAAAATCTGCTGAGAGATAGCAGACAGCTCCAAGGAACAAAGTTGTGATAGTAGGTGATTGGAACTCCCATACTGGAAAAGAGCTGGATGGCTTAGATTGTCAGATATGTTCAGGAAAGTTTTCTAAATCAATATATAGAGATACCAAGTAGAGAGTGCAAGTAGACAGATCTCCTACTGGGGAACGAGATCAGCAAGAGGAAGAATATATAGGAATTGAACAAGTAATGCATTAGTATAAGATCAAAGCAGTTCAAATTGACTGCATTTGAAATTTAATTTTCAGGAACAAATGAATATCAGCAGGAATTTTTTTAAATTAAGCATGGAGCTGGATTTGTGGTGTTCTCATTTCTGAATAACCTTGGATTCCAAATAAAGTTTTGCTACCTCTGTTAAAGAGATTTAATTTTGTGAATACATATAGTAGGCTCCTAGAGATTGATTTTTAATTTCCCATAAATTTGGAAGTAAGGTTTGGACTTTGAAATTAAGTATGCCCTTTGCACTCAATTTTCTATTTGATGTGTTTTCAATTACCATCTGGAATTAAACCATAAGTTAATTTAACTTTTATCTGTTTGGGAAGATACTATTGGTTTCATGGCCAGACAAAGGGAGTTCATCCAATGGCAAACTCAGCTCAAGTTACCAAAAATGGATTGATTCATTTTGTTGTTCATAGAGTCTTTCTATGCACAAAATGGCTTCCATATTTTTTTTGTAATGGTGACTAACTTTAAGCAAAGTAATTCTTGATTTGAATACGAATGTTGCCTCTGGCAGTTAACAATTACCAGTATGTTTATAGAGTGTCACTTGTTCTGTGGATATAACATCCAGTTAATTGGCATGTGTAAAGTAGTCATGACTGAAAAATATTTTCAACTATATTTGGCTCTGAAAAGAAATACAGCCCAATTTGTTATTCAGTAACTTTGTAAATTTTGGATCATGGTTTTTGATTTACACAGATGAGTGTAGTTTGTCACGCAGTAAATGCTTGCTAGGAAAAATATAACTGAAAATTTCCAACGTCACTGGCACATTTTGCAAGGTAGCACTTTACAAGACCATAAAAGGTGTAATAATTTTGTTTACCCATGTAAAATTCTTTAACAACTCTTCAATTGCAGGGTTGCTCGAGCCCCCACTAATGCTTTTGAGAAATTTGCTTAAGTGCCCAGGCCACCTGTATACTTTTCTGATCCAGATATTCTCCTCACTGGTTATTATCTATTAAGTAAGTGTCTATAATTTGTAGTTTTTGAACTTGTTCTTGGCAAAACATTGCTCAGGGAAAACTTTCCATCCTGTCACCTGTGATCACCATCTTGAATGGTTGATTGCTTAAGGTATATGTTTTTGAGCTTGATTTGAAGTATTCACTCCATGTGTTCAGTGGTCTAAGATGTTCTGTGACAATCACAGCCCAATGAAGTTGTTAACCTTTTTATGGCTTAACCTGAAGTAATCATTGTACAGTAAAACCCTTGTATCTGGCACCTATGGGGATTGGTAGATGCCGGATAAGTGTATTTTCCAGTTGCTTGAGACTTACTCTTACAATGCCTAACCAAGACACCTGCATTAATAAACAGTTTAAAAGACAAAAATACTATACTGTATTTACACTAAACAAACCTCACTTCCATGAATATATAAACTTTAAAGCATTTTACTGTATTTTCAGACACATACTTTGAAAGCATTTAACCGTCGCTGCATCTGCAGTTTCCTTCCCCTCCCAGGAGTCACTTGAAAGACAAACAATATTATAGATTATTAACCCCCCCACCTTCCCCCAAGTTTTACAGATAAAGCCTCTGACGAGATTATTACTCTTACTAAGCACGGATAAGGAAATACTTTAGGAGTGTCACCCCCGACGGTGATCAGCATCAACCAGCTTTTCAACCTGGGCGACGCCATTGCTGTTTCACATATAACCATATAACTGTTTACGGCGTGGAAACGGGCCACGTCGGCCCTTCAAGTCCACGCCGGTTCACTTGAACAACTCCACTAGCTTCCCCCTCCTGCTCTCCACCCATAACTTCATTCAAATAGCTGCTACAGCAAAGCATAACCAAGGCACACTCTGCTTGCTGATTATTTGGTCCCATCTCCACTAAAGATTTATGTATTACTTACGAGAATATTTATTTTTACAATTTTAAACTTGCCTATTTTTTAATCTATTGTTTTATTCTTATTTACGGTATTTTAATTTTATTTATTTTCCTCACATTTTTCTATTGCTAGTTGCTTGAGGCTGCCGCTTGTTTGAATTCTGAGTACCAGGGGTTTCTTTATTTCTTTCTCATCATTTGTATGTTTCTTGTCTGTTAGGCAGCTGACACAAGGCACACTTGTGATGATCTGTTTCCACTAGAGTGTGATTAAAGTGAAATTTCCTTAATATCTTGGTTTCTTGTTTGCAATCACAGGAGCATGTAATTCCACAGGCACTTGAAGAATTTTTATTGTCATATGATGGCATTCATGATAATTTGTGATAATTGTTTCACAAAATGAAGGTGCAAACAGCAAAAAAAAACAGGAAATGAGTTTATTTTGCATGGTACAATTCCCCCAATACACATGACTCTGGTGAATGTTTCAATACTTCTTTTCTTTGGCTTGGCTTCGCGGACGAAGATTTATGGAGGGGGTAAAAAGTCCACGTCAGCCGCAGGCTCGTTTGTGGCTGACAAGTCCGATGCGGGACAGGCAGACACGGTTGCAGCGGCTGCAGGGGAAAATTGGTTGGTTGGGGTTGGGTGTTGGGTTTTTCCTCCTTTGCCTTTTGTCAGTACTTGCTGGAAGGGTCCAACACTTTAGATATTTCCAAGACTTGAATATATAGGTAACAGATCCTCAACTGTGTGAGAAATTAGGCATTGAATGTGCATTTCTGGGAATAGAAAGAGAGCTATTTATTAGCATCAAGTAACTGCTCAGTGCTGATAATGGTTTGCCTTACTATTTTCAAATGGTACATGTGCTAATTTTGTTGGTCCATGACCAGCTTAGCCACTAGATTTGGATTTTTAATTGGATTTGCATTGGTACGTTGAAATACTTTGGACTCAGTCTTGTGTTCACTCTTTGTCTTATGATTATTTTAGTGACTTGTTTCAGGCCAGCTTTCCCTTAACATCAGTTCTGTTTGTTCCCATATTTTATTTCTCAGTATTCTCTCTTGGGTGAGACTGCAAAGATCTTTTAAAAGTACCTAGAACAGTGGTTCTCAACCTTTTTCTTTCCTCTCACATACCACTTTAACTATTCCCTATGCCATAGGGGCTCTGTGATTAGTAAGGGATTGCTTAAGGTGGTATGCGGGTGGAAAAAAAAAGTTTGAAAGCCACTGGTTTAATCATACCTAATTGACTTGTTATGTGCACGGTTTCATAACTCCAAAGGAAATGGGCCATTGACAATTTTTCTGAAGCAAAATATTTCAGAAACAATTTGGTCTTGTTCCCTTCCCACTCATATACCACCTTTAGCAATCCCTTACTAATCACATAGCACCAATGGCATAGGGATTACTTAAAGTGGTATGTGAGTGGAACGAAAGGTTGAGAACCACTGACCTAGAACCTAGTATGAAGAGAAATAAATGCAAATTCAAAACATTTACACAAATACAAAACATCAGATTTTAGACTTTGATAAAATAAGAAATTATGACCTGTACTATAACATAAATAACATTTATAAAACCTTTTTAATTTGGAACTTCATATCTTTGTACATGGGGAAAGAAAGACAATGTAATATCTATTGTTTGACACCCAGAAGCTTACCAGCAACTAAGAGAAAATATTTAAGATAGAAAAATTATTTCAAAAGTTCCCACATTTTCTTTTTCAGCTTGTTTTGCATCCCACTTGCATTCTCATGCCCCTGTTTAAGATGGTTGTGTAATCCTGATTCAAGATTGTATGGGGGGGGGGGCAAAAAAATGAGTAATTCAATTGAAACAGAGCCTGTTTGAATGCATAGTTTTTGTGGTTAAAACAGATATATTTCCTTGATTTAATGATTTAATTTCTCTTGCTTTGCTCTCTGGTCTAACAGACTGGCAAACTAAGCTAATCAATATCTTTTGTTCCCTCTGAAATGCCTCTCCTCTTGGGGAAAACCATGGTTTGAATATGTGGAAAGAAATATGCAAAGCTTCAGTAGCATTAGCTAGAAAATATGGTAACTATGCCCAATGCTATAGCCTTGAGTGGCTAAATATCCAGAGAAGGCATATGAATAATTATTTAAATTAACAACGGAGTAAGTTATACCCCTATGTATAAAAAGTGCTATAATTTCTACATGGTCAAACCAAAATGAATAAAAGCTGGAACGTGCACTTTAATCACATGTGAATTTTTTTTTGGATAGTTAACATTTTTAAAATTTTATTTAATTGTTTGCATCATGACAGGAAAAATGAATAAAACATTAATCAAATATCCATACAAAAAAAGAACTTTTATATATTTTCTCCCAATCCCCGCTCCCGCCAAAAAGTAAGAAAAGGAAAGAAATACCTATCATTTAATATACAATAATATTAGCATCGACAATCATTAATTGTTATTAAAAATTACTAATTAAGAGGAGTGGATAAGATAGAGCTGGATGGAAAACTATCCATAAAATCCATATATGGTTTCCAAAAACTATAAACATTTTCAACTCAATTCCTTAAACTATGTGTAATTTTTTTCCAAAGGTATACAGTTTTGCATCTCATTATACCATCTACTTAATAACACTTCTCTCTCATCTTTCCATGATAGCACTGTACATTTTTTTTTGCAGTTGCTATTGCAAAACTTAAACATTCTTCTTGGTATTTATCCAATTTCAATTTTATATCATTTTCATAAATATCTCCAAGTAAAAATATTCTTGGATCCTTTGGTATCTTTATCTTCATAATTCGCCCTAATAATAAACTCAGCTCATTCCAAAGCCTTGCCACTTTTTCACAAGCCCACACTGAATGCAAAAAAAAGTCCCTCTTGCTTTCGCACATCGAAAACACTTATTTGAACAAATAGGATTAAGTCCGTTTAACTTACGTTAAATGTGAAGAAAATTATATTGAACCATTTGATATCTAACATTTACTGTATTTGTAACACTTTCATAACATAATTTTGACCAGATCTCCTCCTGAATTTGTATATTTAAATCTTTCTCACATCAGATTTTTATATAAATCTTCTGTCTTTACAGTCTCTTGTAATTTTATATACCTATTAGTAATAAATTTCTTAACAACAAATGTATCTGTTATTATATCTTCAAATTGACTTTGTTTAGGGAGTCTCAAATCTGCTCCCAGTCTCTTTTTCAAATACATTTTTAATTGATAATATGCAAAAATTATATTATTATGTATATTGTATTTATCTTTTAACTGATCAAAAGTTAAGAAAAAAGATCCTAAGAAACAATCTTTTATGTGGAGCACAAGGGAAAATGTATCTTTATCCCAAGCATGCAGGGCACTGTGTCGTCATTTTAATAGATAAACACATGAATAAAAATACAATTGTCCAAACAAGAACATCAAAACTTTTAAAAATAATACGTCATCTTTCTTTGAGGATATACTGGATGTTTTCTTTCAATTTGGATTTTATTTCCTTTCATTTTTGAGCCTATTCTGTAAATGACATTGGGCTTCTGATCCTATTAAACCTGTTGGCCACACAAGTTCCTTTCCAAGAAGTCCTGCTGCTTGACTTTGTAAATTCTCTTGTTATCTTCTTTCCATTTTTATTCCAGATAATAATGAGATCCTTCTTGCATCCTTGTCCTAATGCTCATTTACAGATTTTCACAGCTGTGGCTCCTCTTCTCCCATCCTTTCCTTGCTAGCTTTTGAGTCACTCATCTACTATTATTGCTCACCTTCCATATCCAAAGCCATATTTCACTCCCTATGAACATTGTGCACAGGGAGGGGAGGAGATGATGTCGTGCTCTGTCTTTTCTTTCCATTCCACGGTCTTGTCATATAGTCATCTCTTGGATAAATTGTGGTTTTCTTCCCACCAGTTGAATATAGGGAAGGCTAAAAAAATCACAGTTCATATCTTTATCAACTCTTCTTCAGGCTGAACCATACAGCTCATACCCTCAATGGCCTAGATTTACTTAATAAACTTTTGTAGTAATTGCCAGCACTCCCCAGCACGCTATTCAGCAATTGTGGGATTCCTCATAAATGCAGAAGTTCTGTATTTGTGGCAGGATTTTTCAAGAAGGGAATCTGATTTTGGACTCGACAGGGCAGTTGTGACAGTCGTGTTGGGAAAATGCCCAAAGAGCCTGCATGTGATCAGACTTGGTACAGGACAATCTTTCATTTTGCTTGAATGGAGAGCAACTGGCTGTTTCACAGCTGCAGCAACATAAGTTGCTCGAATAAGTTTATTCAATATTTTCCACAAAATCGCTACTTAAATACTTTGTAATCCCCTATAACCAACATGAAGAAGTTTGCTTGCACAGCATACAGCTGCTGTGCAGAGCTTCATCACTGGGAGGCAGGCTGGATACTGGGAGTACCCGATTGGATGCCTGGGTTCTTTTAGTCTAGACAGTGCTGCTGGTGGAAATGTTTGAGCCATTGGCATGTTCAACCCTTGAATTTATCCTTCAAATCTACATATAAACAGTACTAATTTTTTTTCTGGCCCATCAGTCAGCAAAGCATCAGATCCATTGGTATCTGAATTCCAGTGGAGTTCCTGAAGGACCTAAATGAAGAATGGCTTTTTATGACACCGTGATAGTTTCATATTCACCATTTTATTCTATTTTTATTTAATGACTTTAATTTTAAATTCACGGTTGTCAACTTGAGATTTGACCTTCTATCACCACATCAGTAGTTTGGGTCTCTGAAGGTAGTTTAGAAATGTAACCGTAATGCTATTTTTAGAGGTCATGTGAGGTAACCCTGTACTTGAATTATCTGATGAAAGACTAAAAGTTTCAAAGACTCAGTCAATCTTATTTTAAAACACTAAGTAAATGCTTCCCCAAATATTAGCCATTTAATTTACTTCTGTTTGACCAGGTGGATTGTGAAAATCTTGTTAATGATCTTAAGACTGAATATTGTGGCTATCACTTATGATACTGAGATCTCCATCACAACATTCTGTCAATCCACTCTATGTGAGAATTTCAAAAGATCCAGAGATACTATGAAGATATTTTGCTCTCTAAACCAAAATGCACTGAGTGATATAATGATAGAAGCAAACTCTTTGTATTACCTAGGAAATGGTTCTAGAAATGAGTTAATAGATAGCTCTGGTAAGAACTGGCAGAGGTTAAATTTGTCATCTGGCTTTCTGTGCTGTTCTTGCAATGCTTACCTGATTTTTTTTGTACAGGATTTGTGCTAGGAAAGTTATTTGAAGCCTATTGTTTTTTACAGTCCATCAATGGCCAGTTCATATGCAACACAGCTTGTATATGATGATATAGTTAGCTTGTCAGAGCCATAGGAATGCTCAAGAAAACATTTTAAATCTTTTTAGTTTAGACACTAATTATTGCACATTTTGTTTAAGGACTGATGAAAATTATAAATCATGGATCAAGGAGGGGGAGGACTTGAGCTACATTCACAAGACTCGAAAGTCTCTCATGCAATGATTATGCAGGATTTTGGTAAGTGCTTATTTGGAAATAAATATAAAATTATGTTGTTAACTTTAAAAATAATTTAGTATGTCAAAATAAAGGCACAGATCACTGAAATATTCAAGTAGAGATTTAATGGGGAGTTCTAAAGCAACAACATTTGGGACTGTATAGCCAACTGATCCCCAGCATATCTGATAACATTGAAGACACTAGGCAGCGAACTAGGCAGATTTAATACGAGGAAATTAGCAAATGGGATGTTGGAGAAGTGGCAAGATAAGATCAGTTTAACTGCTGACACTCAGATCATCAGTTGCATGTTTACTTCACAAATTGAGATATGCAATTCTGGGTGGAAATACATTATTTAGTGAATTGAAATTATCTGTTTTATTGAATTGGTATTAGTTAGCTCTGTTTGGTTTCCTATGTGTTATTTGTTGGCATACGAGTTAAAACCATGGACCAAATCTATCACTCAGCCTGTTTTGCTCTTTATTAAGAACACATTGTAGTACAGATAAACCATGCCTTGTGCATTTTACCTCCAGAAAAAATGTAATTGGAGAAATTTCTGTGAATATTTTGCTATCTAATCTGTTGTTTTGTGTTACAGTATCTGGAATGGCTGGTGCAGCCCATATTGATGGCGATCACATTGTTGTATCTGTGCCTGATGCAGTACTAGTCTCAGATGTCACTGGGGAAGAGGTTACCCTAGAACATGGTCTCACAACCAATATTCATGAAGTTGTACAGGGCCCGGATATTATCGCTGAAACTGATGATATGACAGATGGTGTGATCGTTTCAGACTCTGTCCTAGAAGCCAATGTTACCATTGAAGAAGATTTAAATGCCAGTTCAGTTCCTGATCATGTTCTAGCTTCAGATCTTATAACTGAGACGGTTGGTGTTCCAGATCAAGTATTAGTGTCAGACCTTGTATCAGTGCAGGATGAGGAGCAGTTTGAACATGTGGTCCAGGATTCTGTTACAGATGTTCTCTCTCCTGCGATGGTCTCGGAAGAAGTTATGGAAGTCGATTCTGTATCAGAGACTGTAATTCAAAACCACGATTTAGTAGTTCAAAATCAAGAGGCTGGTCCGACCATGACAATTGAAGTCCAAGAAGATGGCAAAGATGCATCTGAAGATTTCTTAATGATATCCTGTAAGTGGACATAATATGTATCTTTTCTGTTTGTCATTGTTGGGAATTGAAATAATGTATTAGTTTACTATGTAAAAGTTACACTAATGAAGATGTGTAGCAAGTTTCTGTTAATTATTAAAATACAGGTAGTTCCCGAGTTACGACCTATGCAACATGATCAAATTTTAAAATATATATATAAAAAATATATAGAATTTACGTGGTTTATTTCACAAACTATAACAGGGATACAGGGCATGTAAGAGCCAAAATGTGTGTACCTGTTGGTCAGCGTCATAGCGCTGGGTGCGGCTCTTGATTCCTGTGCGAATGTGCGAGTCTTCGGTAGGCACATGCATGGGAAGTTCACGTATTGGAGTTTGATTGGCGCATGCGTGAGAGGTAAGGACGCGAATTCAATATTGTCAGTGCATTTAACTCTCATGCATGTGCCAATCGAACTCCTGCACAAAAGGTTCGTGTATTGGAGTTCGGTTGGTGCATGCGTGAGAGTTAAAGATGCAATTTCAATATCGTCAGAACGCTTAACTCACACATGCGCTAACCAAACTCCAATATGTGAACCCACTGAAGACTTGCACATGCACCAAATGAAGACTAGCGTGTGCGCACAGGAATCAAGATGGCTGTGCCCAGCTCTGGGACCCTACAATGCCGTCTAACATGGTAAGCATGGACCAGAATGTGGAAAGACTTGCCAAGATTCAGGAAGCTTTAAGTTTTTATCATCAAATGTACGATGAAAAAAATAAGTTAAAAAGTTTGCTTTAAGACTTCGGTACTCCACGCGTACAGGCACAATTTTGACTTATGTCCATTTTGAGATACAACTGATTCCTTGGTCCGCATTACAGTCGTAAGTCAGGGACTACCTGGACACGTAATTTTCAACACTTTTACAGGGAAGAAATTGAATTGAGGAATTAAATCATGAGAGAATCCAGGAACCTACAATACATTAAGTTGTTCATTTGTACAAATGAACTTATTTAGGAATGAATATCAGCGCCTCAAAAGTCAGTGATAATTTTATTCAATTACAAGTGTGTTGGAGAAACTCAGCAGGTTACACAGCATCGATAGGAAGTAAAGGGTAAACAACGTTTCGGGCCTGAGACCTTTGTCGAGGTATGAGCAAAAAACAGGCATATGTCTGAATAAAAAGGTGGGGTGGGGAGGGGGAGTGGTGAGGAAAGAGGTGGATACAGGTGGGGGTGGGGTGGGGGAAGCACATGCAGGACTGCTTTGAATCACTGGACAGGACCATATTCAAGGACTCATCTTCAAACTTGAAATATTATACCATGGATGTCACCTACATCATTTAGACCTGCATGTTGATGAGTGTGTGCCCACATGTACATACTGTGAGTACCCCAACCAAAAGCTGTGGATGAATCAAAAGACTGGCAACCTGCTAAGGTGATCCAGATCTCTACAGGAAGTCCAGGTATGACCTATGGAAGGCCATCTCAGCAGCAAAGAGGCAATTCCGAGAGAAGCTACAAATAATCAGGTCCTAGCCAGCTAAGACAGGGGTTGCAGGCAATTGCATCCTCCAAGGCAAAAGTGAACATCATAAATGGCTCTGATGCTTCACTGCCCGATGAGCTGAACACCTTTTTGGTTCGCTTTGAAAAGGAGAATTCAACGATACTAATGAGAATCCCTGCAGAAGTGGGCGACCCTATGATATTTGTCTCTGAGCCCAACGTCAGAACATCATTCAAGAGGGTGAACCCTCACAAGGTGTCAGGCCCTGATGGCGTACCTAGTAGGGTTCTGAAAATCTGCCAACCAACTAGCTGGAGTATTCACGGACATTTTTAATCTCTCGTTGCTGCAGTTGGGCGTTCCACCTGCTTCAAAAGTGCATCAATTCTACCGCTGCTCAAGAAGATCAGGGTGAGCTGCCTCAATGAGTATCAGCCAGTAGCCCTCACATTCTACTGAAATGAAGTGTTTTAAGAGGTTGAACTAACGTGTACCTAAATAAAGATCTGCACCCACTGCAATTCACCTACTGCCACTGTTGTTCCACAGTAAATACAATCTCACTGGCTCTCCACTCAGCCCTGGATCAACTAGACACCAGTAGCATGTACTTTTCATCAACTACAGCTGAGTTTTCATCATTGTACCCTCAGTATTAGTCAGCAAGCTTCAAAACCTTGGCCTGTGCCTCTCCCTCTGCAACTGGATTTACTTATTGGACTTCCTCATTACCACATTTCGTATTAACCGGAAACAATGTGTTCTCCTCACTGACAATCAACACAGGTGCACCTCAAGGATATGTACTTAGCAGACTGCATCATTCATTCTACACTCATGACTGTGTGGCCAGGCACAATACAAATGCCATCTACAAACTTGCAATTGACACCACTGTTGTTGGCAGAATCACAGACAGCAATGAGGAAGTGTACAGGAGTGAGTAGATCAGCTGGTTGAGTGGTATCACAAGAACCTTGCACTTAATATTAGCAAAACTAAGGAACTGATTGTGGACTTCAGGATGGGCAAATCAGGAGAACACAAACAAGTCCTCATCGAGGGGTCAGCAGTGGAATGAATGAAGAACTTCCATTTCCTGGGTGTCAACATCTCTGAAGTTCTATCCTGGGTTCTCCATTTTGATGCAATCATGAAGAAAGCTTGTCAACAGCTATACTTTGTAGGAGTTTGAGGATATTTTGTATGTCACAAAAGACTACTGCAAATTTCTACAGGTGCACTGTGGAAAGCATTCTGATCAGTTGCATCACAGTCTGGAATGGAGGTGCCAATGCACAGGACACAAAAATTCTACAGAGTTGTGAACTCAACCAGTGCCATCTTGGGCATCAGTCTTCACTCCATCAAGGACATCTACAAGAGGAGGTGTCTTACGCAGCCTCTATCCTCAAGGAACCTCACCACCATGCCATACCCTCTTCTCTGCTACCATCAAGAAGGAGGTGCAAATACGTGAAGATGAACATGCAATCGTACAAAAACAGTTTCTTCCCTTCTGCCACCACTTTCCTGAATTGTCTGAACCACAGGTACAATCTCTCTCATCTTTTCACTAATGTATTTTTTAAAATGTAATTTACAGCAATTTTGCACCTGTAATGGAGCTACAAAACAATGAATTTCATGATGTTCATGACCATAAAATCTGATTCACTGTGTTGATGGCTTCAGCGATCTGTCCTTCAGTACATTCAAATATCTTTCATCTATGGTGTTCCGTGGAATAATATATGTTAACTCAACATTGTCATTGCTTGTAATCCTTTCCGAAATGAAGGCTTTGTACTTTTTTCACTTTCATAGTTATGCTTCCATTCCTGTCCAGAGCATGTATTCACCTTGTAGAGAGATAATTCTTTTTATTAAGCAGTCTTAAATAGTTTTGTTTCTATCTCCTTAACTAAAAGGTAGAATATAAATAGGAATGACCTCAACACTGATCTTTGGGGCACCTTGTTAGTTTCCTACTCATCATACTGTTATTTGTTTTTGCTGTTTGTTTCAGCCAATTTTTAATACATTTCAGAATTGTTTTACCTTCGATTCCCACTTCTTTGCCACACGAAGGATTGATCCATTTGCCAGAAGGATAATGTATCTATAAAATTTGACATCTCTTTTAAAAACTCCTAAAAAATGTTTGGAAGGTTAAATCAGACATTTGTTGTGCTTTACTGTTTGGTTTGAATATTGCACACTAGTTAGCATACGAGTATACTAGTTAGCATATTAGTTAGCATACGAGTATACTAGTTAGCATATTAGTTAGCATACGAGTATACTAGTTAGCATATTAGTTAGCATACGAGTATACTAGTTAGCATACTAGTTAGCATACGAGTATACTAGTTAGCATACTAGTTAGCATACGAGTATACTAGTTAGCATACTAGAATACTAGTTGGCATACTAGTTAGCATACGATCCTTTCATCTTTTTATGTGTGTGTGGATATTTCTTGTAGTTATCCTTAATTTTATTCTCTTGATAAGTTTCAACAATTATTTACAAAATCACCAAAACAAAAGTGCATTTTAATTTCATTAAAGTGCAAATGTTATTTCTATGATGCATTATAAAACTGCAGTGTATTTGCTATTTGTATACATTAAATACAAATAATGAATCTTGTTAAATTTCATAAAGTCTTTGCTTCCAATAATCCTTTTATTTAAATTTAAATTAATATTTATAATTGGATGTCTTGATTAAGTCATCAAATTTTGAGAAAATACAAAAAAAAAATTGATACTGTTGCTTTGCATAGCTCTTCTGAATATCATCCCCATTGCACCCAGCTGAAAGTAAAATAATAGTCATTCCACAGAATGAACATGCTGCCTGGTGTTACAAACCAGTGAACAAGTTGATTTTGTTTTGCGGTCTGTGATACAGGTGCAGAATATTTTATCCGAAATGCTTGGGACTGGGCACTTTTTGGAATTTATTGGATAATAGTATACTTGTAATGGCATTACGTTAAGTAATTGTGCTGATTTTGCACTGAATCAAAGACACACTCTAACTAGAGGGGTCTTTGGACGGGGGGGGTGAGAGGGGGGGGGTTGCAGTGGCGCTGGACGGGGGGTCGGGTGGGTGGGGAGAGGGTAAGATGCCACACAGATACACCACAATCAAGCTTCTGCAATAACTCTACTTTCTGTGCTATCGATGCTTCCTTTTCTGCTTTTCAGTGTTATCCATAGGGGACTCTGCAGCTCTTTTTGACATTTTCGCTGTCCGTAGTCTGTGAGCAGCAGAGACACATCTGACTGGTAGAAGCACTGAGACACGGTGTTGGACAGGAGGTGGGGTGCATCGGGCCATCTACAATGAATCGGACTTTAGTATATGGTGAATCAGAGGTGCTGGACTCTGTTTTTCCATTGGCACCTATAAAATAAGGATTCCCTTGGGTTCCACTAATTATCAACATGGACCAAAACGAGATATTCAAGCATGAGTTGAGCGTGGGTTGCATCAGGTCATGTTTGGTGCCAAACATGAGCTTAGGTGTGCAGATGACATTCTTGGAAAAAATGTTCTGTTTTCAGAGATTTTCGGTTTTCAGAATTTTGTATAAATGATTTTGTACCTGTACAAGCTTTGTAAAGGGAACAATATGGAATTACATTTTGTCTGATGTTTGACATGAGCAAAATTAAACATTTACATTTTGAGTATATCCTAAGATATGCTTCAGTCATTAACCATTCAAATGTTTGGTTTTGACAAAATGTTTGTTTTAAAGAGATGTATGATATTGATAAGATTTACTGATAGATTAAAAATGTATATTCTAGTATAACAGACTAAATTTAATTGGGAGAGTAGTACCACTATTTTAAAAAAAAACTTCCATGATTTATTGGTCTCAAGACTGTTTTCCAATGATTACAAAGTGCCATGGGGTTCATTTTTAGGAGATCCATCCCTCAAATGCTTTTCCTATGGTATTTTACTGCAGATTCTTCTTTCTATAATAAATGAGTGAAAGAATAACTTAACAGAATGGAATTAAACCCTTCTAATAAATGTGGAAGTCACAAACTCATAATGTAGACCTTTCAAAACACAAAACAATGCAACACAGGAACAAGCTCTTTAGCCCACTTGTCTGTGCCAAACTTTATCCCAAATGGAATTAAAAATCTGTCTCTTTCACATGATGTATGTTCCTCTTTTTCCCTGCATATTAATGCATCTATCTAATAAAAGCAAACTTTAGAAAACACATTTTAAA
Organism: Narcine bancroftii; assembly: GCF_036971445.1. NCBI lineage: Eukaryota > Metazoa > Chordata > Chondrichthyes > Torpediniformes > Narcinidae > Narcine > Narcine bancroftii. The sequence goes on from NC_091476.1 coordinate 28,478,861, forward strand.
AGTTTTTATTTTTACAAAATATTTGTTAGGAATTATTATTTGAGTTACAGAAGATATTGTATTTTTTTTAAATGTGCAAGATGATGTGCAAAACCATATCCCTTAAAATAAAATGGAACATGACCAAAAGGACTTGGTTGAATACTGAAATGTGGAAAAAGAAGAGAAATAACTGGGACAATACAAAGGCAATGGACAGCAAGACATGGAGCAAATTTAACAAAAGGGCAAAATGAATTAAAAGGGCCCACAAGAGTGTCCCTACAAAATAAAGAACTCTGCTTCTGTTCATGGTCTAAATGAGCTTCAAATAGCCAACTGCTTTAACTACTCCAACCTTTCCTACAATGACATGTTTGTTGTTGGCCTTATCCACTGTCAGGCTTAGACCAAATATAAACTTGAGGAACAACACTTCATATTCCTCCTATGCAGCCATAAACCTAGGGTGAACATAGATTTTTCTAATGTTGAATAACTCCCTCCCCTATCTGATTTCACTGTTTCAAAAAGAAAATGACCCCTCTCTAATTCTCTCCCCTTTCTTTCTAATGGTTTCTCCCTCTACCTCTCCACCTTCTGTCCTGAGACCTTTACCCCAGCTCCTTCCCCCTTTATGCATGTAATATCACCCCTCCCTCTAATCTTGTTAAAGAGTTCAGACCCAAAATATTGACTGACCATTTCTACCTATGTGTGCTGTCTGACCTACTGAGTTCCAAGCAATTCTTTATCTGCTAAAGATTCTAGCACCTGCAGCTTTAGTGTTTCTGGATTATATGACAGTCACTGTGAACAAATGATGCTTAAAGCTACACACAGATATTTGGCTACTTTCACTTGGCAAAAATCTTAAGCGCAGAAAAAGTTCAGCAATTTCTTTAGTGGTTCTGGAATACATGTGAACCAAAAAAAATTAAAGTGTCCTCTCAGAGAATCGAAGCCAAGAATCATTAGATAAAATGTTTAATGCAAGGTCATTTTTGAAAGTCACAAGAAGAGGAACATAACAGCTATTAAGAGATAAGAAATAGTAAAAAAAAAAAATTGGGGAATTGCTTTTTCAAATCTCCAACAATCATTCAAATCCTGAAGCAATAGGGCTCCACAGTTGTGGCCATACATTTTCAGTTTTAACAAAGTTATTCAGTAATATGACTATCGGTGATCTCAGTTGCATGTGAATAGACATGTAGGCCTAACTCCTTTCTAGTGTGTTTAATGACCAGTGTTATGAGCCCAGAGTACCCCAAAACCCAGCAGCAATAGATATTCACCAAGACAAATGGTTACTTAAACATTTAATTATCTTTAAACATGAAAAAAGAATCACACTTTAACTTAAAACTATTGACCTAACTAACCTAACTTAACCCCCTTCTAATTCTAAGCGCACGTGTATGTAATGTGCGTGTAAGTTCAGAAAAGTTATTTGGTTCACAGTCCAATCTTACTTCTCATTCCTCCAAGTTCACTGGTTGCAAACAATTCTTGTACTGTGCACAGAATTTAACATTTATAAAGTTCACCAGGCTTTGTTGCTTGAAAGGTAAATGGTTACCGCTCAGGAAGGTTCTTGTTGATTTTCAGAGAGAGATTTGTTGTTTCAGGACACCCACAACTGATTTACTTCCATCAGACAGTGGTCTTGCTGACGAAACCTGCCCCCCTCCCCCCTCAGGGTTCTCCCTTAGGGTTCTCCCTCAGGGTTCTCCAGATGATAACCTCTTTCTTTCAGGTCATCACAGAGTTCCTTCTTGTTTCCCTTATTCCAAGTGAAACATAAGACTGCCAGTCCTCTCCTCTTGCATGAACCACAAGGGCTTTGACCAGGCTGAACTAAGCATTCAGAACCCATTTTCCAAATGGGGTTTTCCACAAGCTTGTCCTGTCATGCTGCTGATTGTAAAACCGTAGAACTGATCTCTCTCTCTCTCTCTCTCTCTCTCTCTCTCTCTCTCTCTCTCTCTCTCTCTATGCGATCTACACTAAAAACCCTGCCCCAATTTATCTCCCAAAAACATTTCTATATTCTGTCTCACTAGTGTTGTAAGCCCTTAATGATGTACCAGTGCAACAGAGGAAACAAGGTCACTCTTGTCAGCCATTGAATGAGTGCAGTTTCTGGAGTTTAATGCCTTATTTACTCCATAATAGCTATGCTGATTGTTTATAACACAGCATTAAGACAATAAAATAACTGGAATAGTAACTTTTCTGGGGATATTGATCAAAATAATGGAAACCAGTGCAAAGGTGGTGTTACCATTGATTGAGATAGATGGACTTCTATATGGATATTATCAGCTGAGGATACTGGAATAGGCAACAAAAATTGCATAACAAAAGTACATAGCAAAAGTTAAAATGGAATGTAGTTTGACTGACTTAATTACATTTAAAAATAATTGATCAATGAGAAATAACTCATGAGACGCGTCAGGTCTCATTTGGCAACAGGAAGGAATTACAGTATTATAGTATTTGATATTATAGAGACGTTTATGGCTTGCCATAAACTTCAGTCATCCTAACTCAAAATGGATGCCAGTTCATTTAAAATTGTTCACTGTTATTTTCAGCCTTTGAACAAAGTTGTGAAATAAGGTTGTAAATATGAAATTGAGGATAAGGTAGCCATGTGAGGTTTTATAGAGTTTGGTGAGGATGAATATGAGATTAATATTCCATAAACATGGTGGGTTGGAGGAGGGTTTCTTGTTTGAATAATTGCATATTCATTTGCTTTGAGGCTTGATGGAGACAATGGCCTTTTTTCATTCAATAATGTTGCCTTGCATCATTAGAAATTTGCAATGAAGTTTTAGAATTTTTTCTTTGGAATTTTTTTTGCTTTTTATTACTCTTTAGATGTTTAATTTTTTTCCTTTAGATTCCTATAGTCAACCTCCCCATCTAGAAAAATAAAGGGTGACTTTCTCCTAGGCTTCTGCCAGTGTTCTTGATCTGGCTACTAGGAGGTAAGTGACAACAGCCTGGGATTTCATCCTGTGAATTTTACTTTTTGAGGAAGCAGCGATCTTCTGTAGGCATTTTCCTTTGGCAAGTCTGAAATGAGTAATCAACTATAAGAATGCAGATCCTGATTTCCCAGATTGAAAACCTACTCCATTATCTGCATTTCACTTGTAACGGTATGTTTTTCCAACAGCAACCTATTTTGACCTATTTCTAGATTCACAACACATGCTTTTTCTCTGTAGCAGGTTATGAATTTGGTAAAGATAATCTTCACTGATGATGTTTACAGGTCAGTTAACTGAATTAAATGTTCAATTAACTGAACAGAAATATTTCCTTAATATGTGGAATATTTTCATTTTTCAGAAATTATAAACTATTTTGTTCTCATGTTTTAAATTAGTTTCAGAACAGAGGTATGTTTACGATATTTTTAATAGAATTTCTTTTGTTTTCTGAAGTAAATCACTTTAATGTTTTTGTTGGAAATATTGCTGGTTTCACCTTGTGTTTTTGATGATTATTTCTGATGTTACATTTTAGAGTGTTTATGAAATGTGAAGGGTGAATATAGCCATTCTCAGTGAGGCCGCCACAGCATATTCAAGTTAAAACATTATTTTCTTTTCACCTCGCTTAACACAAATATGATTTTGTTTTTTTTATTTAGTTGGTAGGAGAGAAGCCAGGAAGAAACCAAAACTTGACTGCTTCACAGGGAAGGGGGGCACATCAGAATCAGAATTTATTGCCATGAAAATATTACGAATGTATTTGTTTTTGTGGCGCCATCACAGTGCAAACATTTATATAAATCACCTTACAAAATAAGTTTAAAGAAATAGTACAAGAAAAGGTCAAAGTGAGGGAGTGTTTATGGTTCATTATTCATTGAGGAATCTGATGCCAGAGGGAAAGAAGCTGTCCTTGCACCATTGAATGCTTGTCTTCTGGCTCCTGTATCCAGGGTAGCAGAGTGAAGAGGGTATGGCCTGGATGGTGGGGGTCCTTGAGTATAGAGGCTACTTTCTTAAGACGCTGCATCTTGCAGATGTCCTCGAAGGAGTGAAGACTGGTGCCTGTGATGTTGCAGGTTGAGTTAACAATCGTGTGGAGTTTTTTCCTGTTGTGAGCCTTGGCACCCATGCACGCACAACTTTCAGCACAGTCCTAGGGGACCGTAGTCGACGAAAGGTTGAGAATGGCTTTTGTTGACAATATTATAGATCATTTGGATGAATCTATCATGCACCTGCACTTAATCTGAATGACTCAGAATGCAGATCACAGCAGCTTGCTGTACCCAAAAGTTCAGAAACAAGGCATGGTAGGGTCTCAGGGCTGAGTAGGCCTTGGATATATAGTGTCGAGGCAGTGCCCCTGGACCATCTCTGACTGTTATTCACAGAGGCAAATATGGCAATGGAGCATTCCCGAGGCTTTAGTTTACAGCATTTAAGTGTACATGATGTTCAGCGCTATGATAAAACTGATAATTCCCATTGCAATATTCAGATATCTTGAAGAGATATCTAGAGCACCCAAATTTGGCTAAGCAAAAATTATTTGATTGTAATCATTTGTGATTGATGGCAGGTGTGGAAAGGAAGGAAAATGCATGAAAAGCTCAATACCTTTCAAATATTTTCTTGGTCAAGAAATTGGTTTCGAGTCAAATGGGTACTGAGCCCAAGAACTAATTAAATGTATTAAGCTTAAGTTTATATTGCTTTATGTAGTGGATGATGGAGAGAAATTGGACCGGATGGAAAATACACCAATAAAAATAAGCACTGATATTGAGCAAGATGATTCTTCCAAAGAAGATGGATTTGGGGCTGAGGTCATAAAAGTATATATTTTTAAAGCTGAACCTGAAGATGACGTGGAAATAGGTAAAATATTTGTTTACTAACTTTCTTTTTGAAACAATATTTTTGAAAATGTTTGAGTACATCCTTGTATCAATCTTTAACAACCAGTTATCAAGTGTCCAATTGCTATATTTGCCATTAAAGAAATGCTATAATTTAACAAAGAATGCAAGCCATTTTTTATGGTTATTTTAGCAAGAATAGTGAACTGATAGAGAATTGACTTGTTTCTTTTCTAGAATTGAAATTTACAATTCATTATTTTTTAATGTGAGTGATGTTTCATATTTATAATTATAAACTTTATTTGAATTTTAGCTCTAATATGTCAATAATTGGTTTGGCTGGAAAACTAGCCACTGGTTGGTTTGAGTTTTTATTTGATTTTTTAGTAAGACTAGAAGGCACAAACTGTGAAATCAAAATAAAGAGGAAATATCAGTTTAATAAATGGCTAAGAAGTTGGTGCATGAGCTATTTGGATTATTGGACTCTCTTCCAGGGAAGGTGGGACCTGAACTACAGGGAAGTTTGCATCTGAACTGGCTGAGGACCAATATCTTTGCAGAAAAGTTTGCTAGTGCTGCTCTGGGGGTTTTAAAAAAGAGTTGCAGGAGGACATGAACAAGACTGCCAGAGCAGTAGAGTGTTTGTGAAAAAAGATGTTGTTCAGCCGGTACACATATACAAAAATTGAAAGGTTGAGCAGGGTGGGAGTAATGTACTGAGTTGTGTCTATTTCAGTGTTAAGGAATAAGGAGGATTGTAGGAGAGGTAGATGAGATTAAGTCATGGATCAGCACATGGAAATAAGGTATCGTGGCCATTGTTTAGATTTGATTGTAGGAGGGGCAGAATTGGCAGCTCATTGTACTGTTGTTTTAGATGTGATAAAGAGGAAGTGATGAAAAGGGGAGGGGTGATGTTGCTAGTAGGGAAAATGTCATACCAGACAGACTGGAACTGAGGAAAGAGAAAGCGATAATCACATTAATGGGATTATATATTAGACCACCCAATAGTCACCGGGAATTGGAGGTGCAAAATTGTAGAGCAATGGCTGACAATTGCAAGAAACAAGGTTGTAATGGTAGGTTATTTTAACTTTTCACATACCGACTGGGACTCCATACTGTAAAAGGAGTGGAGGGGGGGGCGGGGTTTGAGGGGTTGAAAGCAGAAGAATCCAGTGGGCAGATAAGGGTTTACAGGATGGAAACAAAGGTGGGGACATGAGAATAGGTGAGGGGATGGGTGGAAAAGGTGCGAGAAAAAAAAAAAAGGGAGGAAGAATCAACATTCTTCCTGGAACAATGACCTGGCCAATTTTCTTTCACTAAAACTCTCAACTATCTGGCAGAACTTGTTTTTACCCTTAATAATTTCCCTTTCAATTTCTCTTGTTTCCTTCCAATAAAATGTGTAGCCATGGGCACTAATTTAAGGATCCTAGTTATGCCTGTTTTTTGTTTGTTTGTAGGTTGAACAGTCATTGTTCTGCACCTACCCCAGTACCATATCCCAACTCCTCCATTACATTGATGACTGCATTGAGTTGCTTCCAGCACCCATGCAGAACTCAGCAATTTTTGCTGCCTATCATCATTTTAAGCCGAGCTATCCTATCTTCAAGGATTCTGAAAATACGCCTACAAGTATCCTTGTTAAAATGAATGAGGAAAATGCAGAACTGATATCAAATTTTAATGAATGAAATTAAATCAATGTTATTTTCAATTGTGTGCCAAGTGTACTGATATGATGGCCAGATCTATGTATTTATTGTTGCCATTGTTAATTTGTTCAAATAATCATGCCATTTTGCAAATTATGGTACATTTAATAAAATGAAAATTTAGTTCGTTTGCTGTCAAGCAGGTTTGTGTGAGTAAAAGCTTGGGAATTAAATTGTGCAACATGGCTGCTGCAGGATGTCTTCAAGGTTATTGTACCTGATAGTAAATTAATTAAGTTAATAAATGTTTCATTTATTATCTGATTGTTTGCTGTTTCAAGGCGAAACTGAAGTTGTTACAGAAAATGAATATCAGAATGGTCATGCCATAACCAGCATGCTTGATCAAGGGAATGTTGGTCGAATGTCACGGGAAAAGATGGTTTATATGGCAGTCAAAGATCCATCTCAGGAAGATGACATTAGTAAGGAATTCTATATATATTTTTCAAAAAGAACTTTGACCTGTGACATAATCGATTTTGTCATCTTAGCTATTAACGCAATAATTTTGTCGAATTCTGAGAGAATCAATTACCGATTTAGAGTAGTAAAATTTTGCAGAAAAAGACAAACCTTGTACTCTGAAATTTACATAAAATAACATAAAATTAATTTCCAGTAGTCAGCAAACAAAATAGAAGACAGGATGTCAACAGAAAATTGTATTGTGTAAGTATAGACAGCATAAAGAATTAAAAATCAAAATAGAAAAACGTTAGTCGAAAAATGTCAGAGTTCACCAATTTTAAATATAGTTCACTTTTGTGCATCATTGACATATTTGCTTCATTTCTTCTTAAAGACTGAGATTGTAATAGTTTGATGCTTCAATTTAGCATTTTGTACAAACTAATTCTTATCCCATTAATAAAGACACAAAAATGCTGGAGGAACTCGGCAGGTCTTGCAGCGCCCATAGGAGGGAAATATATATAACTAACGTTTAGATTTGGGCCCTTTTACTACAATTTCGACATCTGCAGACTTTTGTGTTTCACCCCTTATCCCGTTAGCATGTTACTTTGGCACTGACTAGATTCGTAGTAGAGGAATATGCGGAGGTTTGGTATGACATCAGAAACCCTGGCAAATTTCTGTAGATGTGTGGTGAAAAGTCTGCTGACTGGCTGCATCACAGTCTGGTATGGGGACACCAATCCCCCTGAACATAAAGCCCTCCAAAAGATATTGGACACAGCCCAGGACATCACAGGCAAAAATCCTCCCCACTATTGAGAACATTACCGCGAACAGTGCCGTCAGAGAGCAGCAGGAATTATGCTCCATCCTCGCTGCTGCCGTCAGGAAAGAGATGTAGGTGCTACAAGACCCTCACCACCCGTTCAGGATCAGCTCCACAATCAGACTCCTCAACAACAAACTCATTCAAGGACTCATTTAAGGACTTACTTCTGCACTTTATTTTTTTTAATGCTCTCTGTATTGCAGTTTGTTTACATTCATAATCTGTTTACACTTCTTTATTTGTTTACATGAGTAAACTGTGTCCAGTTTTTTTTTGCACTACCAATAAGTGGTAATTCTCCCTTACCCACATGAAAAAGAATCTCAGGGTTGCGTGTGATATCATGTATGTATTCTGACAATAAATCTGAATCTGAGGTAAAAGAAGTGGCTGAAAATTCGGTTAAGTGTATCAGTATTTGAAAGAGCAGCCATCTTATATAAGACAGATAAATTTCATGGTTCAAATGTCTTCTGAACTCTTGTTAATGAGACTTTTATGCATTAATTTAAATAATGCAAGTAGGTTAAAGAATTGGAAGCAGACATTAAATTGCTGGAAAAAGCTTGATTGTTGCCTTATTTTCAATTAGTTGCTTCTTGGTAAAATAAGCATTTTTAATATCCTTCTCCTTTCCCTTTGTCACAATGTACTTTTTGGCATTTTTTAATATATTCAAAATTCATTGTACATTATAATCATATAAACCACATTTCATGTTGACTTTAAAACCCAAATCTATTCTACCCACCACTTCCCCCCCACACCTCACTCTTTTCAAAAGTCATTCCCCTTCCCTCAAAGATAGGGCCCACTACTAACAACACTTCGCAGGAAAAAAAAGTATTATTATTAAAAATAAAAAAATTTTAAAATCAAAACCTAAGGGATCTTTTTCTCTTTTTACCAGTTCTAAAATGTTTTAAAAAATGTAGAAAAGAAATCTAAGATTTCTTAAAATCTTTAGTTATATTCCACAAAAAAAAATCTTATTATCATTGTTATACTTCACACCTTTCCTTCGATCCCCGAACACCACATTCCTTTCAAAACCCATTTTTACTTCTCTCAAACATAGGATCCAATGTAAAAAAAAAATGAAATCCCAAGAAAAAGTATAAAGTAAGGAAAAAAGTGAGAAACCCTCCCTTTAGTATAAGAATCAAAATTACACTATGTATGGATTCTGGAGGCTAGCCTCCCGAACTCCCAGGCAAAACAATTTCAGAAAATTTTACACTTTTTTTTTCCAAAGGATTAATATTAAACAAATAAAAATACACAGGAAGAAACAGTATCATAATTCAGATTTAAAGATTCACGTTTAAAGAAGTTTTTCATTCTCTTTCAATTTCCTTCAAAGTTGGTAATTTGTTCACAAAAATTCTTTGCTGTTTGAATATCAGTAAAAATCTTTTTTTGTCCATTTGGCATCGTGATTTTCAAATTGGCTGGTTGACGCAGAACAAATTTGTAACCTTTTTTCCAAAAGGTGCTCTTCAGTGGATTAAATTCCCTTCTACACATTAGCACAGCACTTATATAAGGATTAAAAAAATATTTTTTCACCAACTTCCAGTAGTTTTTCTTCTCTCTCCTTTACCTTTTTTGCTGCAGCTCTTAATATTTTTTCACAATCATTAAATTTCGTACAACTAATTAATATAGAGTGTGGTTTTTGATTCATTCCTGAACGTGGATGAGGAGATCTATATACTTTCTCAATTTCTATCTTTGCTCCAACATTTTGTACTCCCAGGACATTTGGGAACCATTCTTGAAATAAGAGGATGGGATTTACCCCCTCCACTCCCTCTTTGAGTCCCATTATTTTAACATTATTATCTCTACTAAACTTTTCTAAACAATCTGTCTTTTCCAATATTTTTGCTTTTTCTGTAGCCCATTCATTTAATTATTTTTCTACTCTAATCAGTCTTTCTGTAGTTTCATCCATTTTTTTCTTCCACTTTCATTACTCTTTCATTTAAAATCCCAATTTCTGTTTCTAGTCTGGTCACTACTTTTAAAATATGATCCAGTTTCTTGTTAGTATTCTGATCTTTCAATAAAACTATTAAATTATATCTTCATTAGTATATTTTTCTTTAGTTTGTACTTTAACTTTTTTAACTTGGTTCACTGATTTAACATTTACCAATTCTTCCTTTTCTTCTGTACTTTGATCAGTCTCTAAATCACCATTTTGGGAGAGAGTTCCTTTTTCTTGCTTCTTCCAGTTCTCCTTTACTGTGCGCATACTCAGTCTCTTCTTCTTCCATAATGTCTCTTGGCTTCAATGCCGAAGACATTCCACCATTCCTCCCAGGCTGCACGGGAGGCAGAACAAACCACAACCCCGGCTCTTCCTGTAAGTAGGCCCTTTTCGGTTGAAAAACTGTTGGGAGCTCAGTCACCGACAATTGTTGATTCTTCTTCAACATCTTCACCATAAAGGTATAGTCTTTCTGTTTAAATTATTTTATTTTCCTTTTATTTTATAGTTACCCAGGAGCTTTGAGAGGCCACCTCCTTTCTCCACTGCATCATGTGATGTCCCCCACTTTTTGACTTTCAATGTTATTTGTCATGTTGAATCACCATCCAAAATTGAATCCTTGCTGATATCAACAAACCTCCAAATTTTTCCAGTAAAATTATATTTTTTATAATTGCGAACGACACATTTTATCTCAGATTCATTATTCATTCATGCATGGGTGTTCATTATGCTAATTTTCAGAAAAAGGTTAATTAAGCCATGGTGCCAGCTGTGATGAGTTTACAGAATATTGAATTTGTGAATGACTAAACAGAGATTAGTGAAAGAATAGACCTCAGGAAGAGTATCATCTGCATCTTTTTTGGAGGAAGTTTTTAAGAAATTGCTAAACCTAATTAGTTGTACGTGAAATAATGTAAACATAGAAAAAGCCATATGAGGAAATCATGTCCTTAAGTTGTGTTTGGGAAAAACATACTTTAACCAGGTATTCTAAATGAATAAAATGATGTCACTTATTCAGGTGCAGAGCTCTCCCTGCATATTTTGACTCTATTTATAAAATCTATTAGAAGCATAATTTCACTGTACCAACATTAACAAATTAAGCTGTTGCATTTTCTTCCTTTTTGCTAATTGTACTGGATTTTAGGGATGGTGTGCAATATTTGTTCAAATTTAAATTTTCAAAATATCTTCAAAAACTGAAAACCTGCAGTTACTTTCAGCAAAAGGAACTAGTTTACATTTTTTTTTCAGACTGTACTGATATTGCTGATGAAGTTTACATGGAGGTCATTGTTGGAGATGAAGAAGCAACAACAGTTCACGAGGCCCAAATTGAGGATTCTGGCATCAGTAAAGCCTTTGTACCTGTCGCATGGGCTGCTGCATACGGTAGGAGTTGCATTTAATGACAAAGACTAGGACCAAATAATTTTTTTTTTACACTGCATGAAAAGATGGGTGGAATAAGAATGCTTATTATGTCATAAGAAAAATCTGTTGTGTAAACATAAATGATGATAAAAGTATGCAACGTTTAAGATCGAAAATGTATAGCAGACCATCTTCACCCCTTCTGACCCCTTCATCCCTCTGCCCCTGACCTCCCCAACACTGACCTCCCCACCTCCCACAACTGACCTCCCCATCCCTGCAACCCCCAACGCTGACCTTCCCCCACAACACTATCAAACATGCAGACATGGGTGGTGCTGTTGTATCTGGCACACTGGCCTCTACCTTGCCACGGCCAGGTGATAGCTCTCAGACACCTCCTCTTACCCCTTGTATTGGATCCCACCAAAAAAAACAAGTCATTGTCTCTCACACCATCTCTGACCTCACTATTTCCTGTCGTCTCCCTCCCTCAAACTCCAACCTCATTGTTTTTCCAGCTCTTTACTGCCTGATTCTATCTCCCACCAAAATACACAAACGCCAAATGTCCTGGTAGATCTATTGTTTCCACGTGCTTCAGCTCCACTGAACTGATTATTATCTTGTGTCAATTCCATTTTGTCCCTCTCAATCCAGACCTTCCTTATCTACATCTGCCATATCTTAGCTGATCTCCATCACTTCAACAATTTCCACTTCCCTGAACTCAGCCGTTTCACATTCAGCAAAGACATCAAATCTCCATACACCTCCATCCCCCATAACAAGGGTCTCAAAGCTTTTGTTTCTTTCTCAACAACAGACCCAACCAGTCTCTCACCACCAACCTCCTCTGGTGGCTAACTTCTCCTTTGTCTCATAATGCTTTCTCCAAGTCAAAGGAGTGTGGCATGGGTCCCAGCTGTGCCTGACCTTTTGTTGGCAATATGGAGCAAGCCAACACAGCAAGGCTCCTCAATTTTCCTCCGCTACATTGATGGCTTCATTGGTGCTGCCTCATGTTCTCATGATGAGCTTGTCAACTTTATCCACTCCGCTGCTAATTTTCACCCAACCTCAAATTCAAGATCCATCTCTGGAAACACTCTTCCCTTTCTCGATCCATCTCCATGTCTCCATTTCTGGAGACAAGCTCTCTGCAGGCATTTTCTACAAACCCACCAACTTTTACAGTTAACTCAGGTACACCTCTTCACACCCTGTCCCCTGTAAGGATTGAATTCCTTTCTTTCAATTCCTCCACCTCTGTTGCATTGACTCCCAAGGTGAGGTCTTCCATTCCAGATCATCCCAAGGTGTCCTTCTTCAATAAACATGGCTTCCCTCTACCTCTATCAACTTTTACCCACACCTCCACTGTTTCCTACACATCTGCCTTGGGCCCCTCTGCTCTGAGATGCAGCAAGGACAGGATTCCCCTAGTTCTCACCTACCATTCCACCAGCCTCCACATCCAATATAATATCTAATGCAATTTCCAGCTCCTGCAACGTGATCCTACCAAACATATCTTTCCCTCTCCTCCTCTCTCCACTTTCCACAGGGACAACTCCCTCTGTGACTCACTCATCCCTTCCCACTAATCACCACTTTGGTACCTACACCTTTGACTGCAGGAATTGCTGTACTTGTGCCACACCTCCTCCCTTGCCACCATTCGGGATCCCAAACATTCCTTTCACTTGTGAATCTGCAGAGGTCATCTGATATATCTGGTGCTCTCGTTTTGGTCTCTCATCTACATCAGAGAGACTGAACACAGACTGAGAGATTGTTGCGTGAGCACATTCGCTCTGTTGCAATAATGGGGACTCCCAGTGGGCAACGATTTCAATTCCACACCCTATTCTAACACTGGCATGTCTATCCATGGCCTCATGCACTGCCAAACCAAGGCTACCTGTAAATTGGCGAAACAACAACTAATATTGCATCTGGGCGCTCTCCAACCAGGTGGCACTAACATTGACCTCCACTTTCCATTAGGCCCCTGCCCTGTTTCTCTCTTGCCTTGTCTCCTTTCTTCCTGCTTTTTGCCTCTTCCCCCCTCTCCATTTAGAGAGCTTTCCCAGCCCCCCCACCCCTCATCATCTCTTCTACTCTCCCACCCATAACTTCTTGCTTGTTGGCCTGTGCTCTTCCTCCTGCCCCTTCTTCCTTCCTCCCTCACTTTTTTATTCAGGCACCTGCCTGTTTTTGCTCAAACCTTGACATAGGGCTGAGACCCGAAACATTGGTTGAATATCTTTGCTTCCCATGGATGCTGTGTGATTTGCTGTTTCTCCAACACTTTTATGTGTTAAGCTTCTATCATGGTGTCTGCAGACTTTTTCATTTAACTAATTTTTAGATGTCGTAATTGGCATAAATATTCTTCAGTTTTACAAAATTATGAACCTCAACTTATTATAAATTTTAACTGCAGTCTTTAAAGATTGTGCTATCTTATTCAAGGTAACAACTTTGAAGGAAAGATAGAAAATAAGAATGGTACTTCAAGTCAATTCCTACAAATAAGTGACAGCACGAGTACAACCAGGGTGCTAAAGCAAAAAGCCAGAAAGAAGAGAAGGGGTGAAGGCAGACAATGGCATACAGGTAAGCGTGGCTAATGTGCAAAATGGTAGCAAAGAAAATAAATACTTCAGCAAGTATTGTATATTATTGATCAATATCTAACTATTTTAAATTGATATTAAATAAAACATTAGAGATTTGTCATGTATTAATTGTATATTTGCAGATCATTATGACCATCAAGTATAGAATCTGACTTCAAGATATTAAAAATAAAGTGAAGTGGAATTTTTCACAAGCAATTTTGACTTTAAATTGTTATTTACTATATCTCCTTTCTGAGATATATTTGTGTTGTATAGTATATATTACATAAGAATTATGAAGAGTAAAAATATATTCCCACAGTGAAAAAGTAAGATGAGATCTTTCTTCACAAGTTCTGGTATCCGTATTGCATGGTACCATGAGAATTATCCAAAAAGCATTCATTCACTCCACTTCTTCTGCAGGATGCAAGGAATAACACCTGAACTATGAAGATTGTCCAGCAGGGACAAATATTTATCAAGATTTTTTTGGTATTTTACTTTGGGCCCATCTTAAAGATTAATTAATTTCCATTTGACAATAATGGTTTTTCTGGTGAGGGAGTATTATGAAGGATTGCCTTGTGTCAATAAAATATCTATAAACTAGGCTTTTTAATTTTCAGATTCAAAATTCATGGAATTTTAGCAGTTACTTAGGTCTTTTTTTAATTTTTTTTTTCTTTTAAAGCTGTCATTATAGGTCCTGATGGACAACCCATAACTGTCTACCCATGTCACATCTGTGGGAAGAAGTTCAAATCGAGGGGTTTCTTAAAAAGGCATATGAAGAACCATCCAGAGCAAAGCGCAAAGAAGAAGTATCAGTGTACAGATTGTGACTATACAACGAATAAAAAAGCCAGTTTTCATAATCATTTAGAGAGTCACAAGCTCATCAACAAAGGAGAGAAAACATACGAGTGCAATGAATATGGAAAAAAATTCATTCAGGCTGGGACATTAGCCACTCACAAAGTGGTTAATAGGGAAAAAGAAACTAAAATGCATAAATGTAAATTTTGTGATTATGAGACAGCTGAACAGGGTCTTCTCAATCGCCATTTGTTGGCAGTGCATAGCAAGAATTTCCCACACATCTGTGTGGAGTGTGGGAAAGGATTCCGTCATCCATCAGAACTTAAGAAACACATGCGAACTCATACAGGGGAGAAACCATACCATTGCCGGTACTGTGAGTATAGGTCTGCTGATGCATCCAATTTGAAAACCCATGTGAAAACCAAGCACAGCAATGAGCTGCCATACAAGTGCGACCACTGCCCTCAAACATTTTTGGATGACAAAGATCTGCAAAAGCATGCCACTTTATTTCAGGCACATCAGTGCCCTCATTGTGATCACAGGAGCTCCAATTCTAGTGACCTTAAACGTCATATTATATCTGTGCACACCAAGGAATTCCCACACAAATGTGAGGTGTGTGATAAGGGATTTCATCGTCCATCAGAGCTGAAGAAACATATTTCAACTCACAAGGGTAAAAAGCTTCATCAGTGCAGGCACTGTGATTTCAAAATTGCAGATCCTTTTATACTTAGCCGCCATATTCTTTCAGTTCACACTAAGGACCTTCCTTTTAAATGCAAAAGATGCAAGAGAGAATTTCGACAGCAAAGTGAGCTAAAGAAGCACATGAAGACACATAGTGGAAAGAAAGTTTACCAGTGTGAATATTGTGAGTATAGCACTACCGATGCTTCAGGCTTCAAACGCCACGTGATATCTATTCATACAAAGGACTACCCTCACCGTTGTGAATTCTGTAAGAAAGGCTTTCGCAGGCCTTCAGAAAAGAACCAGCATATAATGCGACATCATAAAGAGGCTATAATGTGACGTAGAGACACAAAATATTTTACACAAACTTAATTAACTCTTAAGTTAATTGGCATGGCTCGTGAACTGTTTCTCCTGGTCTCGCCTTGAGTGTTGTTTCTCAACCTACCTTCCATCGTTTGTATCAAAAGTTGTCAAAAGGTATGAGATTTGGGAGGCAGAGTCAGTTGTACAAATGTTTTTGTTTCTTTTCTGAATCTGACAAGTGGTGTTCTGGGATTGCCATAATTGTGAAGCCATTCAGTGAGTTCATTGTCTTTTTTAACAATTTCTGGTGTCTTAATTTTGTTTCATATGCAGTTGCAAAATATCGTTATTCCACAGCATTGCTATAAAACTCACGTTTCAACCCGTCAATTTTTTTCCATTTTACAGTTAATTCTGTTAAATATCTAATTACTGGAACAGATATTTCACACATCTGTTTTTAACTATTTTAAAATCAAAAATGAATTCCAATAAATAATTTGTGATAAGTAATCCAGCAAGTACCATGTTCAAAAATGCTTGTGAACAGACTTCATTGATTCATTTTAGTTCACTCCTTGTAGGTCTGCAATTGAGATAGACTTGCTGTTTTAATATCAAAGCAAGGATGATGCAGCCAGTCTGTATTAATTTTGTACTGCACCAAAATTGGACTCTTTTTTAACCATGGGACATGTGTGATAATTCTATGCATCCATGTGCAATTATAACATGGGAGTTCTTTAGGAACCATACAGTTTAGTTGAGGTCTATTTCAGGGATACAGATCTTGTTTGGACATTGTTATGCACATAATGCATAGGATGGATATAGCTTTTATTTTAGCTGGTTTACTCCTCACACTTGGTGAATTTTAACTTTATTTCTTGTGTTGTGATAATTTTTGTGTTTCTTCAATTGTTGTCACTTTTTGTTTTGCACCAGATGAGAATCAGTTGCTCGAGAATTCAAAATGTTCTATTTTCAAAATTCAAAATGTTGATCTAGCAATGCCTCTTAGATTTAAGAAAAACACGTGTGTTTCCTGTGGCTGTAAAGGTTGTACACTCTGTAAAAACAAAAAAAATCTTTTGTCACTGTTCTGTGGGATTACTGTTTCTAAATGTTCTTAATGTGATGAGTATATCAATAAAACTACATCCGTTGCACTGGAAGTTAGCTTTTGGTCAATTCTACTTACCGAGGTTACCCAATCACATTGCAGTTTTACAATGATGGTTGCATTCTCTTGCTGTTGATTCCTGTCAGTTGCATAAGTTACACCTTATGAAATAGGATTTATGATAATTTGATCTCTGAACCCAAAATAAAGTTGTGTGTAGTTATGGTAAATATCTTTTTACTCTTTGGGTCCTGTAAAGTGACAATACAGTTTGTGAAAATAAAATGCATTCCTATGAAATAAGTTGTGTAAAAATAATTTAGAATACTTGCTCCAGCATAGAGAAAATACATAAGGCTAAAAAGTTTAGAGCAAATAAAGTAGATGTATGCTTCATTGTGGCAATAGTTGTTAAGCAATGATAAGAACACTAGAGGTGATAGAATCTTGAGTAAGCAAAGAATTGCTGAAGGAATTCAATAGGTCAGATAGCATTTGTGGGTAGAATGGTTAGTCAATGTTTTGGGTCTGAACTGTTTAGGAAGAGGTGAAATTGCATATATAAAAGGAACAACATCATATTCCCACTGAAGAGCCTTAAACCTAATGACATGAGCATTGATCTTTCTAATTTTGGTTAATTCCTACCTCCATCTGCTTCCACTATTTCCATCTCTTCTTTACCTACTCCTGCATTTTTTTTTCTCTCTCTCTCTTTGTCCAACTTATTTCCCCACCATAATGGCTTCTCCCTTAAGCTGTCTCCACTGTTTCTCCAGCACCCAAGCCTCTGCCCAAGGTTCTATCATATCTGGGCCCCTCCCCAGCTTATTTCCCTTTTATATATGTAATTTTATCTACTCTTTCTTGGTTTTGATAAAGGGTGCAGGCCTGAAACGTTGACTGACCATTTCTATCCATGGATGCTGTCTGACCTGACTAGTCCCTTCAGTAATTCTTTGTTGACTAATGATCACAGCACTATTTAATATTCCAGACTAATTGGCAGTTCCTTTGTAATTGGTGACTGGAATCTGTAATGTAATATAGTCACATTACATGGAAACAGGCCTTTCAACCCACTATGCTTGTGGTGTACCTCAATTAGACACCTACACCAATCCTTTTCAATTCCCCATCATCCCTTCCAAATCTTCTGTCACGTGCCTACACAAGAGGCAATTTACTGCAACTGATTAATCCACTAGCAGATTTATCTTTGAGAAATGGGAGGAAACTGAAGCAACAGGGAAAATCTCATTCTTAGGGAGAACATGCAACTCCACAGTTACCCAGAATAAAATCCAAGTCTCTAGAGGTGTGAGACAACAAAACCAACCCAGTGCATCTCCTAAACGGCAGCATTCCTGCAACTTCCCACCTAGTTTTATGATATAAGAAATGAAATAAAGATTAGAAAGAAAAAGTATGGTTGTAAATGGTATGGTATCAAAAAATCTGTTATTTGCTCCCTCAACAAATAGGACACACTCAGTGCCTTTTGGTTTTGCTTGTCTTTAGTGTTTTTGTCAGATTGGACATTATGTAATGCATGATGACGTCCACCATTCCTTTGCTACTTCCAATGCTCCAGGATGCAGATGTTCTCTTATTGAACTCTAGATGGAGCTCAGAGCAGCGAAGGGTGTAGAATGTGAATATGAATTTGATCAACATGCTATTTGGGAATAATTGCAACATTCCCACCTTGTTCAGGTAAACCTAACTCATGTAAAATGGTCAAATATTCTTTATTTCCTTACAGCACCTGCAATGTGTTCATTCCGAGTAGACGACCAAATGAACCCTGTTATCTGATCCTTCAAAGTTCTTTTGGTGCCTCTAGCCCTGATGGAATGCACACCAGGATACTGAAAGAAATGGTGGAAGTTATAAATGTTTGTGGAACCTTAACAAAATGGAAGTTATAGGTGTTTGTAGAAACCGAACAAAATTATTTGGACTTAGGGCAGGTCCTGGCAGATTGGAAGACGGTAAATGTCACACCACTGTTTTAAAAGGGATCTAGGCAAATGGCAAATAACTATAGGCTAGTTAACTTAACATCTGCAGTAGGAAAAATGCTTGCACCTATCATCAAGGAAAAATGTGACTTCTGGAAATTGTTCCATTGGTACAAATTAAATACATACAGGAAAGGCAGGCCCCTGCCTGACAAATTTACTGTCTTTGAGCAACTAACAAGTGCAGTGGATAAAGGGAAACAGATGGGTGATATATACTTACATTTCCAGAAGGCATGCATAGAGATGGGGGTAATGTATCCTCATGGATAGAGGATTTAACCAATAGAAGGCAGAGAGTTTGGACAAATGGGTTTTCTTTGGTTGGCAATCAGTGGTGAGTGGAGGGCCATAGGAGGCTTGTACTAAGTTATGTATCTAAGTTTCTTGATGGTACTAAATTTAGTAGAAAGCAAATTATGCAAAAGATGCTGAGAATCAGCAGAGGGTTATTGGTAGGTTAAATAAGTGGGCCAAGGTCTGGCAGATGGACAACAATGTTGGTAAATGTTTCTCTACAGCAGCAGCGAGAGCAAGAATTGGAGCGAAGGTGGGGCCGTAAGCACCGGCGAAGGTAGGCACTTGTTGGTTTGTTATTGGAAAATTAACTGCAGCCACAGAAAGGAAGGAGTGTTTAAGTGGAGCGACCTCTGTTGGAGTGACCAGTGTAACAATGGGACTGAAAGGCATTGGCTTGGGAGGCTTCAGTGAAAAGAGGCTGAGGAGGCTGTGGAGAGGTGACAGCAGTCCTCTTGGAAAAAGGCAAAGGTAAGAACCGTCTAAACCAGTCATTCTCAAAGGGTGCCTCGCCCACCGGGGATGGTGGAAAGATCCAAGGCATGCCACATCATAGCCCTTGGCTGCCAGCGCCTTGAGGGTGGCCAGTTCCTTGGCGTCTGCTGACAGGATGCCCTCCGCTCCCTTGTGGCTCCACTGCCACTTCCTCTTGCTTCTGGTCTCTTTGTCCGCTCCACTACCCCCTCCGCCGGGATTGTCAACTTCTTCAGATCTGGGGTTCTTAGCTGTGGTGAGTCCCTTTCTCTGTCTTCTTGCTTGCTTGTCCCACCACTGCAGCTGAAAGCAGTAGGAACTGGAGGAACAAGTGAGCCCCTTTATTCCCTGGAAGCAGATTGAGTGACCCACCACCCCACCTTCACACCTTGGCCACCCAACTCATTTTGTGTTATACACCTCTGCTAAATGCCTGGAACGCCAGCAAACCTGCCCTCCACGACCCACCAAACCCACTGCATGCCTACCCATCGACTGCAGAGCATCGGAATCCTCCAGTGTCTCCACCTGTGTTTGCCCAAACTCACCTCAATCCCTGTCCAGTTTCAAAAAAATTTCTGGCACCTTAACATTTTACCCATTCCTTGGCAGAATTGGGCATTGTCCAATGTTGAGAAATACATATGCTTGTTTATAGTGTTAATTAGTTGTTTTAAAATTCAGTGTGTGTGTGCATGGGCATGCAGGGTGGGGGGGGGGGGGGGGGGAGGGGGAGGGGGAGAGGGAGGACTAAGGATGTGGCCTGGGAGCCACAGCCTGAAAAGATTTGGGAACCACTGGTGTAAACAGTGGGAATGGAAGCCGAGCAGAATGTGGGAAATCTGAGAGCACAAGTTTCCCTGATGACTTCACCTGCAAATAGTACAGGGCCAAAAGAGATGGGGGAGATCTTAAATTCATTTTTTACTTCAGTATTTACTCAGGAAACTGGCACAGCCTTAAGAGAAGTAAGGAAAACAAGCAGTGTGGTTATGGAACCTATACAGATTAAAGAGGAGGAGGTGTTTGGTGTCTTAATGCAAGTAAGTGTGGATAAATTCCCAGTGCCTGACAAGATATTCACGTGGACCTTAATGGAGGCTAGTGTAGAAATTGCAGGGGCTCTGGCAGAAATATTTAAAATGCCCTTAACCACGGGTGTGCCAGAGTATTGGAGGGTAGCACGTGTTGTTCATTTGTTTTAAAAAGGCTCCCAAATCATAGGCTGGTGAGCCTGGCATCTTTAGTAGATAAATTATTGGAAGAGATTCTAAGAAATCAAATATACAACTATTTGGATAGCCAGGGATTGATTCGGGATAGTCTTGAAGAGCTACAGTTGGATGCACTTAGAACATTACAGCACAGAAACAGGTCCCTTTGGCCCTTCTATTTTGTGCCAAACCATTTTTCTGCCTAGTCACACCCAGTCCACAGCCCTCCACACCTCTCCCATCCATGTACTGTCCAAATGTTTCTTAAATGTTAAAATTGAGCCCACATTTACCACATCAGCGGGTAGCTGAATAATTTAGGAGGAAGAGTGAGTGATAGACAAGAACTGTAGGGAGGCAGAAAGATTTGGGAAATCTTCAAAATCAAATCGCAAAGATACGATTTATACAGATCCTGGAATTGTTTATACTGGGAAATATAGTAGATGTAAGAACTAAAATGAGGCTGTCGAACATCAATTATAATTTGTAAAGATCGCATTGGCGGTGGCCAGGAAGTGTATAGTGGATACCTGGAAATCTGATTCCCATCTAGATATGTCCCATTGGAAAGCAGAAATATATGTTTGTATTCTCCTGGAGAACATTACTTATAACCTTAGGAAAAAATAGGATGTTTTTCTAAAACTTTGGAGTCCATATCTTCAACACGTAGGTGTAAAATCTTAATGAACCCCTGCCCTCAGCCCCCTGCATCCGGGAAACACCTGGGATTCCAGGTAAGTTAGGATATTTGTCCCATGGCAGGAGATTGATGAATCCAATGAAACCCTTTTTTTGTCTCTTTTTATTTCTCTCTTCAATTCTATTGACTATTTCTCTCCTTTTTTTGGGGGGGGGGGCAGTGGGAGAGAATTAAGACATGTTTTTTTTTCCTGTTTTTTTTAACTTACTCAAAATCAACATCTAATGTTAAAATTATGTTTATTTATGTAATTGATGAATTTTATGATTTCATGTTGATTTGAAAATATATAAAATAATATAAAGAAAGAATTGTAGGGAGGCAGTAACACCTCAGAGGCAGGAAGGAGGGAGCTGGGTGACGATCAGGAGAGGGCAACGGAACAGGCTGTCAGTGCAAGGTACCCCTGTGGCTGTTCTCCTCAATAACAAGTATACTGTTTTGGATACTGTTGTGGCGGGGAACCTAGCAGATAAAAGCCACAGCAGTAGGTCTTTGGCTCAGAGACTGGCCCTGTGGCTTAAAAGGGAAGAGAATAAACGGGGAGAGCATTCATTGGTGAGAATAGATGAGAGATTTTGTGAAAGGGATCGAGACTCTTGAATGATGTGTGACCTCCCAAGTGCATGTTTAGAGAAGTCTCTGATCGAGTCCATAGAATTTTTAAGAGGAGGGAGGGCATGGTACACGATGTTACCAATTGCATTGATAGAAATAGTGATGAGGTCCTGAAGGGTGAACATAGGGAGTGAGGAGGAAGCTATAGAGCAGGACCTCAAGGTTAAGGGTCTGTCAGATGGAGAACAAGTTCTCCACAGCAGCAGCGAGAGCAAGAGTTGAAGCAAGTTTGAAGCCATTCAAAAGCACCCTGGGTAGCAAGTCCGTGTTTAGGGCGTCGAGGACACAGGTGAGCGGGTTGCTGGGCCCAGGTGAGAGTCTGCAGTCGTGGCTTTGGGAACTCGGATGGGTGGGTAGCTGGGGCCTAGGTGAGGGTCTGTGGTCAATGCATCAGAGCTCAGATGGCTGGGGAACCGGGGTCTAGGCGAGAGACGGCGGTCGGGGCACTAAGAGCTCCGGGGGACGGGTGACCAAGGCCAAAAATAGGGGATTGACTTTTACACGGGATGTATGGAAAATATCAGATTTTTGGGCCAAAAATAGGGGGTTAACTTTTACATGCTATCAACTATTGCACACGTATATATGGTAATTTGACGAGCCTTGTCTCTGGTCTAGAATCAATCCCACACGGCTGAGAGCCTGAATCTCTTCTCTACTACTTCTTCAGATAATTACTTCAGTATTCATTTACATACAGCATCAGTTGCAATCCAGAAATTAATATCTTTGAGATTCTGTTCTTTAATTTTTTTTCCTAACTTCACAACTCTTAGCCACAGGATCTTGGTAATTTTCATTATTCCAATGTAGGTCAATACTTCTAACAGCACACATTCTCTTCCGTGCAAGTCCTACACTGAAAGGCATCCTTCTGGTAAGAGGAAGACTCTGTCCCATTCAGTACTGGTCTACAGATCCAAAAATGTCTGGCCATCATTGATTACCTTAAACTACAATTTTTTTTTTCAAAAGGTTTGATTCCTGAAAAGAAAGTGTGGATTATGATAGACAATTACAAGCTGAACGCAAGTATAATTTTAGATTATATTAGGAAGTTGGAGAAATATTATACAGTACAACTTTGATTATCCGAAATGGGATTCTCCAAAATCCTCCGTTATCTGAAAATTTTTTGAGCCGAACTGACCAGGGACGTCAGGCTCCCGATGGCAACAGCAGTGGATGTTGGGCTCCTGACGCTGGCGGCAGCAGACCTCGGGCTCCTGGCAAGAGCAGGGCCTCGGTGGGGAAGTGTCAGTGATCGGTGGTGACCAGCATTTTTCTGGTGAGAATTGAACATTATTTTAATGCTTAAAAAGCCTTATCTTCTTGTTTATTGGTGTTAAACACTGTTACAAGTGATTTGCTGTTGCTACTGAGCTTTTTTTAAAAATTGACCAATTCTTTGAAACAAACATTTATCCGAAATAAGCCCGGTCCCGACCATTTTGGATAATCAGAGTTGCACTTTATTAACTTTTATTGAATTTAGCATTAAGCACATACACACTACAAATGTAACAGAATGTATTGTAGCTGTTGCGACATTAATGAGATACTTCTGCTGTATTGAATCTTCCTAAAGACAATAAATGCAATTGTTAAGTACACTCACTATGCTATTGCCTGAAGAAAATATGCATCCATGTGTTCAATCTATATCAATGTGTTGCACAGCATCTGTAGATTTGAGCTGCTTTTATAGGCTGTCTGCATCTATCCATAGAAGCATATCCAGGCCTAAGACAACATTTGCATTGCACCTGAACTGAGTGCATGCTCTTGCTTTGTGAGTAATATACCAGTAGACTTAAAACATGACATGAAATCACAAAATAGGTTATAACTAACAAAAGGTACATGATGAGAATTTTTTAAGGTGATTTCGTGCCCAAAATCCATTAGATATGTCCAAAAGCATTCAGGAAGCAAAATCTTCATTGTCCAGTATTATTAATCTATTTTAACAAATGCATTTCTATATTTCCTTTTTTCATCTACCATCTCCCACTGTACTGTTGACATTTTCAAAAGCAGATGCATCGTTATACATGCACCAAAGCTACTTAGAACTGAGTCTTGAGCATTACATGATAGCATAAGTAGCAGACGCAGGAGTAGGCTATTTGCCCCGTCTCATACCTATTCCACCTCAGATCAGGCTGAGCCTCTACTTGATGCTACTTCCTTCTTTTAATCCTTTTAATCCATATTCCTTGATTTTCTTCTTTAAAAATCTGGTAATCTATGCCTTGAATATGTTCATCAACTACACCTCCACAACCATCTCCAGTTGACAATTCTGAAGAATGCCCATTCTCTGTATGGAAAAATGTCTCTTCATTTCATCCTGAATGGCTAATGCATTATTTTAAGGCTGTGACCACCTGTTGAAGACAGGAAGAACCATCATTCCATCCAGTGAAACTGTGTGTGTGTGTGTGTGTGTGTGTGTGTGTGTGGGGGGGGGGGGGTGGGGGGTGGGGGTGGTTGGAATGCATGTATTCAATGAGATCACTTCTCATACCACTAAGGCTGGAGGGCTTTAAGTCCATTGCTCTTTGTGTGACAAACACACTATTCTGGGAATCAGTTTGATTAATTTTCTCTGCAAATTTATATTTTCTTTAGAAGAGAGACTAGATACAAAATCAGTTCCATGAGGCACTTTTGTAAGTTGAGGAAGACATCTCACCTCCTGCACTCAAATCTACTTACAATAAAGACAACAAAGACATTTAACTTCTCAATTGCTTGCTGCACATACATAAAACAAAGTTAATATTGAAGTATCTTTGAATCTCTCTCCAGTGGAAAAATACTCTATTTCCTAACTCACATTTTCAAAATTTCATCTTCCACATGCTTGCTCATTCATGGTAATGAGTTGTACCCTAGTAAACTAAATGATGAAAGGAATACAGTGAATAAATGTGTTGTATATTTCTTGCACTTTAATTTTATGATATCCTGCCTTAATCATAAACTACTCTGGGACCCCAAATTGCAATATTGAAACACTTAAAAAAAAAATCTTGCCCTAACTGTAGTTGAATATTTATTCCCTATCTTTTATATTATCTCTTTCCATACTGGGGTAGTTTAATGGATACTATTAGAATTGTTTCTTTTTAAACAAAAGTATGCATCTGTTTGGCTGCAGCAAGTATAAATTTCAGTGTATACACATTGTACTTGTGCGTGACAAACTCATTAACACTTTTTGTGCAAGGAATTCTCATTTAAAATATGTCATTCATTCTTTGACAATTCAGATTTTTGTTTATAGTTAAAAATAATTTGGGCATTTTACATTTACATATCTCATGCATATCCACGTCGACTTTCCGCATTTTGTGTTTACAAGTTGCAAACTCTGCCACAGAACTTTGTCATCTAAATACTGACTTTCTCCCAGACATGAAAAAATGATGACCAAATATTTGTCATAATAATTGTATGCTTTTTAAGTTTATCCGTGGGATATCACAATGGGTCTACCTAATTAATTTTGCACAATGTGTTGCTAGGTGACTGCAGCATGACACATAACATTCATCATGATAAATGAAATGGGTGGAGGCCTTAGGTGCCACAAGGTGTTTTCTAAAGTAGAGTTGATGAAACCTGTAGAACAGGTTCAGATAATTTTCAATTTTTAAAGCATTCAATGAAGGGTGGAGTGAATTAGGTATTTGAGTATGATAGATATATATTTGAAAAATATGTGGGCAGGTTAAGCTAAGTTAGATGAATATCTTGACACTGAGGTAGTTTAGTTCAGATCATACTGGGTAGAAGAAATAATGTAATTTTACACTGCATAATTATAACACAATTGTGGAATCAATGACAGTGCAGCTGGTGTTCATTGTGCGTTAAAAGATACTCGTAGAAATCTTCAATTATAAAAGATTTTGAAAAATGACATCCATTGTGACTGAATCACTGATTGCAATCAATCCTGTTTTATATCTTTCAGTTATATGAATGAACATGCAATGTCAGAATAATTATTTAAAGAAAAGCTTGTGTTTTAATTTAAGGTAAAATTGATTAACTGCTTGTTCAGTTTATATTTTGGAAAATTCCCCTTGAATTCCATCTATTTTTCAGTAGTTTGCAAATACATGCGGGACTGTCATGTGTAATTCCCCCCCCCCACACACACTCTTGTCCCTTTATCAATGATTCTGTAAACCAAACATTTTTTTACTGCATCTACAGTATATTTTCAGGTGTTCTAGAGAGAATGAGAGAATGCAGCTCTGGCTGGGAGAGAGCAGCAGCGCAACTCGGGCGGGCGAGTGGGGAGAGGGTAAGGAGAGAATGCAGCCCGAAGAGCGTGGAGGCCACCGGAGCAGAGGGCGAAGGGATCCGGGTGCTGAGCTTCACGGCCCAGGAGGATGGAGAGGCGAGCCAGCACCGAGGAGAAGGTGGTGTCGGAGGGCGAGAAGTCGAGGGGATGACGGGCAGCGACCAAGCCCAAGAAGCAGCAAGAGCAGGTGACGGGTAGCTAGCCCCCCGCAGCTGAGCCGGTGCAGAGGGACCAGATGATGGGAAGCAGCCCAACGGCAGCCGAGCAAGGCTGGTAGGAGTCAAACAAGGGCATGGCAGAGCCCAGCAGGTGAGCCTCTTTTTTTAAATGTGGGATTAATTGCTGTCTTTGTCACTCATAATCCCCCACTTAGCTGGAAGTCACTCTGGGAAACAGAGCAATTCAGCTGCGTGGGGGATGATGGGCAGTGAAGATGGCCATTGTTCATTGAGCTGGCTTCAATGCATTGTCATTCCATAAAATGGGCTTATGTTTTACATGAATCTGTACAGCCGTCATTTTATTTCCATAATCCAAATACCATGAAGCGTCTGGTCCCAAGGATCTCGGATAAAAAGATAAGTGTGTGTATTTTTATGTGTATCACAGCATTTTTATACATACATATATCTATTGTGTGTGCATATATATCATAGATAGGTATGTTTGTGTATGTGTATATGCATATATATATGTATGTTCATATATGTATATATCTGTGTTTATATACATTATTACATGCTCTCATTTTCATTTCCACTTGAGTGGGACTGACACTTTAAGAGCTAACAAATCAAGCTGCAAGTTTGGAGAGGACTGTGGCTGACAGCAGACTGGGGTAGTATGTACTAATTTCTCTACATTTGAAGAGAGGAAGTGTTCCAGGGACATAGGTGCAAAGTTGTGTGACCAACATATTAAAGAAACAGTACATTGTTTGATTGGGGCCATTTTAAAGAGGGAAGGAATATTGTGCTGGAGTGCCTTTGTGTGGACAATTTGTTTATTTCTCCCTGTCAGGAGGATTTTGATTCCCACCGTGGCCAAAGGAATAGTCATTTTTGAAAGGGAATTAGTGTACCACATCGTGACCAAAGGAAAGGTAATTTTTGAAGGGGAATTGTTGAACCCAACGTGGCCAAAGAAAATGTCACTTTGGCCCATATTTTGGTTTCTAAAAGCAGAGAACTACTGCATTTGGATCGCGACCATAGTGATGGTCACTCTGGACTGACCCACGTCTGGGTTTTGGAAGGATTGTGAAAGTCACTCATCGGTTCCCCTAGAAAAGGAAAAGGGGAGTTGCGACTACCACTCGCCTAAAAGGACATTCGCTCTGTATGTAATTCGTCAAAGTTTGGTGAGTTTTCTGCAGTCTGTCACCCAGTATCTCCCACCTCATTTGTAATCATTTCTCTGCATCAATTTAAGTGTTCGTGTCAACACTTGATGTCTAAGGATGACTTTGGAATAACTTTCTAGAATTGTGCCTAAGCTGTAATGGTTTGGTCACACGCATTCACACTCTCCGAAATCGGATTCTCCAAAATCCTCATTTATCTAAAATTTTTTAGAGCCGAACTGACCTCAGATTGGAAAAAAAAATTCACCCGACTTGAAATTAGAACTAAGATTGTCCTTGTTTCAGGTAACTCCCCTCTTTCCATTTCTTCTTTACCTTCCCTCATTGACTTGGTAGGGTATACAGATTATAAATCATCTGTTATTGTGCCTCATTCTAGTTCCTAAAATTCTCTGAGGAGCTTAACTATTTTTATGCTCACTTTGACCAAAAGAGTGAGGTCACTTTGAAGGTGGACCTTTTAGTGATGAAATACCTGGTCTCAATCTCCGTCATTGATATTTGGGTCACCCTGAGTGTGAATGTAGAGAAGGCAGTTGGTCCGGATGGCATATCTGGCTGTGTGCTTAGAGCTCATGCAGAACAGCTGGCCGGGGATTTTATGGACATTTTCAATCTGTCCCTAACCCAGGCAGTTGTTCCAATGAGCTTTAAGACTGCTACCATCGTGCATGAGCTGAAGCACTCTACCGCTATGATGCACAATTGAGAGCATGCTAACATATGGTACTTCATTGTGGTATGGGAATTGTATTGCATAAGATCAGGGCACCCCAGCGAGTAGTAAAAACTGCCCAACGGATTATTGGAATCAATTGCCTACCATTGAAAACATCTATAGGGAATGATGTCTGGGTAGGGCGAGAAACATTCTCAAAGATGCAATACACCTGAATCACAAACTATTCACTCTTCTCCCAGACACAACGGATGCCTTCAATCGTGCACCAGTGGGCTCAGAAAGAGCTTTTTTTAAGGAAGTTGTGACTATGTTGAATGGCGCTGAGTGGTTCTGCACTCAAAAAAGCAGTACTTTTAACAGTTCATTGTAGAATAGTGCTGTTGGTTTTAATTGCACATTTTATTATAATGTAATATAGCACTTTTTTAAACTTACGATTGATTATCATATTTCATTGACTGGTTTATTGGTACCATGACAAAGTGAATCATTATAAGTGTGTATGTGTGTGTATTATATGCATATCTGTGTGTATAGATACATGCATAGATGTATGTATGTATATGTATGTGTAGCCTCTGTATTTCTGTTCATGAAGTCTTCTGAGGATACTAATTATTTGGCACATCCTCTCCTGCCTCCTGAAGAATGTATCAGATCTATTGTACATACGATTGGGGATTTTTCTTCATTATGGTGAGAATTCTTCTGTCACCAGCAGTGGAGTTTTAAGAATAAAAATGCCAGTCCCTTTACAATTACTGAACTCACCAGTACGCTTTTCTTAATGATGTTTCAAACTGTTGGTCATCCTAATGTTTGGGTGATGTCTCTTACTATTTTATTCTTGTCTTCAGTCTCATAATGGCTTATTTGACTTTCATTGACACAAATCTGGTCCTCATGTAGAAAAAAATGTTAACTACAGGCTCCAAAGGTGATCAAAAGCTTAGAAGAAAACCTAGCTTTCTTATACCTGGTCCAATGAACTAATTAAACATACCTGAGAACTTACAAACATCTGTGAAGCCAAATACCACAAACATTTATGGTGCCCCGAAATGAGGGGATTCTATAAAAAGTGCTGTAATTTCTTCATGACCAAAAAAACGTGTACAAATAATTAATAGTGTCAACAGATCTTTTGGTGATCTCTGACCAGTTAATGCTTAGGGTAGTACAAAAATGTTCATGATCCGTTACCTTCTTATGTGTAATACAAAATGTGAGAAATGACACTTGTAGTTTATTTACATTTATACATAAAAGCAGTGCAGAAGTTAAGTAGGCTGATTAGTAGTGATGACCTCATTGAAAATTTGGCACTTTGCATGGTGGTGAAGAAGTCATTCATTTGATTTATTTCCATCTTATCCTTAAAATACAGAATTGTAGTGTAAAATATTACTTATAATGGTACGATGGCAGATATGCAATTTATATTAAGGCTTTTGCATAGAATACTGGTGAATGATATACAGCAATTTTTGAGTAATTCTTAAGAAACTAGCACCCCTCATTTTTCAATGTACAATTTTTCTGCTTTTGTAAAGATTTCAAACTAAAGATCAGATAAAACAGCCGGACTAAAGGTAATTCTTATCTTTTTTATTTCGTTTTAAATCCTTGGATACAAATAGATTCATTTGTGGCCTTGGCTGCCTTTTCACGTGATAGCTTTGAAAACATCCAAGCAATACAGAAATGTGTCTACTTGTATTAACTTAAAACACAGTCATTTATAACATCCTTGAGGGTGTAATGCAACGTTAGATTTAAACAATTAGCTAATGTGCAGTATATTATTTAGGGTAACAGTTAATGTCTCCACAGTCAAGCAGAAAGTTGGGTACATACATGGTCACCAATGCTTAATAAAAAGTATTAGCACCATTATTTTAGAGTTGCTTATTGCACTAAAAGCACGCTGGAATAACTTCTTCAGGCAGAAAGGATAAAACCTAAAATGAGCATTGTAGTTAAAATCAGTTTCAGATATGTTTCACTTACAAATATTATGATTTGAGTAGAACAAACTGACAAGCAGATCTTGGTTAAATTAGAATTGGTGAAAGCATTCTGGATACTGCGAGATGCTTAATTTTGAGAGAGCAATCTTTAGTTCATAAATTGCGAATGGTATTTTAAATATAAATAGAATTTAATCTTCTGCATATTTTAAATCTGTCACCAATAAATTCTATACACCTTAATCTATTTCAATGTTAATGAATTAGTCATATACAAATGATAAAATAGCTTCAGAACAAAATGTCATGTATTTTTACTAAACACCCAATTAGTCATTAACAACATTTCTGGTCTTTTGTGCTCATAAACTTAAGTATATTTACATGGAAATGAGAATAATCACAAATAAAAGCAATTCTCTTTTGTGTGCTAAATCAATGTTGTCCAAGTGAAACTGAAATACAGTGTACTGGAAAAACTATACAGAATGAACAAACATCTATCACCATTCAATATACTGAGAAAGAGCACTGGCTCAACAACACTTATGCTTCCATTTTTGGATGATTCTTCTACCATCCACATTTCTTTTTGATTCGAATATGAAATTTAACTTTATATTAGAGTCAAATCTTTTTTAATATTACAAGGTAAAATAGAAAACCCTCACACCTGAAATCTTCGGCAATACAGTAAACAATAATAAAAAGTAGTTTAAAATAAACTGATACAGCCCCTCCTCCCCTACAAAAATCACATTTTTGGCTAATCAAAGACAAGAAAGGACTCCGTAAGATATGTATGTTGAGTAACATCCGACGCAGTAGTGGTCTTCGGTATGCTGAAAACACGACCTAACAGGAAAGTTTTATGAGAGATTATTCCAGAGTTTTGTCCTTGCTGAGAAAATACAAGGTACCAGCATCTTCAACATAAACTCTTTTAAAATGTTAATTTTGTCTGTAAAAACTTTCTAAGAATACATTAGTGTTCTGCTGGTTACATAACTGAGGAGCTACATTAAATGTACCCATTTTTGTTACTTACTTCAATGTCTGTCAATGAAAATAGTCTTTAATTCTTTACTTGGTGAAGAAATTTTATTATCTTTCAAAAGGCCCAGAATTGGGTAGTCAAAGTACCTGCATTGTAAACAAAAAATGTAAAATTACCCTTCCAAAGCCAAAGACTCAAATTCACATCTCGAGCACGGAAACAGGAATAGCAATTAAATATTAACCTTTGAATTAAACACATTGATTGCAGTGCAATGCACCAACGTACTAGAGAAACTCAGCTGATCATGCAGCATCTATAGGAAGTGTTACAAACATTTTGGGCTTGACCCCTTCATCAAGGTATGACTTGTACCTTGAATTGAAACGTTCATTGCTCTTTACTTCTTATAGATGGTGAGTGAGCTGTTGAATTTTTCCAGTACTTTTGTGCATTGCACTTAAATAAGAGCCAAAACGACAGGTTAATATTTAACACAGGACTTGGTATCAATCAATATTTGAAGGAATTATTCTAGTTACCATATTTGATGGCATATAAAACCCACAGGCATGTATACACCTGCCCCACACCCATTCAGCAAGGAATATGAAGACATTTTATTAAGTGTATTTATGGGTAAATTGGTGACTGGGCCTGCACCACTAGCACTGCTGGCAGGGGCCGCCGTGATCGGCCTTCTCACCAGGGAAAGTAAGCACAGGTCACCTGAGGGAAGGTGGCCCACAAAGCTGCAGGCTCGATTCCTGAACAGCGGCAGCGCCTCCGTAGGCTTCTTGAATCTGGACAAGTAGCTGGTGACCAGCTTTGCATTCAAGACCCAAGGGATATTTTTGAGCCAATTTTGGGGGGGGGGGGGAAATGGGTCTTATTTGCCATCTAATATGGTAGTTTTTTCCCCCCACTGACAAACGTAAGCAGAATCATAATGTCTTCTCTGAGCCTTGATCATAATTCTGTGTTCACCAGGACAACATTATGAAAGTACTGCCACTGGTCGTTTACATTCAATTATAACATCACTATTTTATGCAACTGTTAATGATTTTTTTAAAAATCACAAGTAAATTGTAACTCCTAAATACCTTAGTTTTGCTAATGTTGAGTGCAACGTTGTTGTTGTAAACCACTCAGCTAGTTGATCTATCTCACTAATGTACACTTCCTCGTTGTCATCTGTGATTCCTTTCTCAAACAGTCAAGTGTGCACATTCCTTGTTTTCTTTCTCCCTCTTTTCTTAAATAGCAGGATGTCATTTACCACCTCCCTATTCCTGGGAACCTAGGGGGTCTAACAGCATGAGAAGAGGTTGTCCTGTTGCCACAACTGGAGCTGGTGGGGTTGTTATCCCATTCTAAACCCTCTGTGGCCCAAGGAAGCCATTATCATTACTATGGCTGGGCAAGTTTATTTTATTTCCCTATGGTCACATTTATCCAGTGCAATCTGATTCAAAAGCCATGTCTCTTGTAAGGTAAAACATCATGAGATGGGAATGTGTAAGGAGTTACCCTGTACAGGGCTGTAACAAGATGTGAATGCATCCTTGTACTTACAAGATAAGAGAGACATTGATGGATTGAGAGGCAGGAAGCTAGCAGGGAAAGGATAGCAACAGTTTTAGTCATTGGACAAGTAATGATATGATGATGTTCTAAGCACGTATCCAAGGGTATAAAAAATCACCATTTTGCTGATAACGGCAGAATGCATTCTCCGACTAACATGGTTAGTTGCAAGTGTTACAATCCGGTAATAAAGAACAAAGAACCCTGATTTCGACTCAGTCTGGTGTTTGTCTCACTCATTCATGAACAAAGCAGACCTAACACTCTAAGCTAGTCCATGTGAACTCAAGATCTCATGCTACAGTCAAAAAGACATCATAGAGGCTGATACTAATCTGAGGCACAGGTACTTCAAACTCAACTGCCATAAAATGGAACAGTTGCAACAATTATTACATAGTATTACCAATTAGCGTACTTAATAAATAGGGTGGCATGGTTGGCATAGCAGGTAGCACAACACCTTTACGGTGCCAGAAATTGGGACGGAGGTTTGAATCCCGTGCTGTCTGTAAGGAGTTTGTACACTTTCCCCGGGGGCTCTAGTTTCTCCCACTGTTCGAAACATACCAGGGCTGTAGGTTAATTGGGTGGCATGGGCTCTTGGGCCGAAATGGCCTGTCACCATTTAAATTTACCTATTAACTGGTCATTTGTAATTTTTTTCTTTGTTCCTCTAATTCAGTGAGATGAATGATTGAAAATGGAGCCATTGAACTAGTCACATTTGCAATCTACTGAGTTCTTGTACATTAGCCATATAGCCTTGTCAGTGAAATATCCCATGCACTTTTTATTTCATAGCTAGTGACAACTTCCAGTATTTTTATTTCACCAAGATTACGATTATTTTGGCTGCAACTAATATCAAATTCTAATTATCACAGAATATCAGTTTTGGAAAGAAATAATTTTTAAAAGGACCTTCTAAAATCTTACACTTTCTAAACTACAGTTAATGTTGATTTTACCGTCTTGTGATGATCGTGTGTTTCACATTGTTTGCCCCAGATGATGATTTCAGTCTTTGGATTTCCTAAAAGATTAAAAGTTATCAAGAGTTCATTTTTTTGGAATTTTGACCATAACTGTTCATACTGGAGCACTCTCAAAATATCAGTCCAATGTTTAGCAGGTCATATTCTCCTTAGATTGAGAACTGTCAGTACATAAAATCTTGTCATTGAACTTCCTGCTTTTGGAACCTCTTCTGTAAAAAAATTTGCAGATGTGGTCCTGGCAATTTTTCCTGAGCAAATAATATCTGACCATCTTATGATGTTAGTTATGTTTTCCAAACTAGGCTGTGGCAGGTGGGAATACATCCTTTTACAGACATGCCAGAGAATGACCCTTTTTAAACAGAAAGCCAGGTCGTCTCATTGATAGTCAATGCACTTCAGCAAATTTTGAGTGTGATTTCTTAACAACAGATACTCAGATAATGGAGGTTAGTGGCTCAGAAGATCAATGAAATGGGTGTCAGTAGCAAGAGTTGATGAGTAGAGAAACTATAATGAACAATAGCACCTCTGGAGGAACAAAATAGATAACATGGTGTAGTGTGGATTGTGGGGGTCACGTGGTCTTTGAGTTCCAGACAGATTGTGGACTCCCCAGCTTATTGCACTTTAAAAGCCCGCCATGTGAAGCCGACTGGTCTCTCTGCTCCTTGGTTCTGACTACATATGTGAACTTGTGGCCATTGTTGGAGGAGTCGTTAATAAGGTGTGCACTATACTTAGTGCAGAACCATAGTATTGTGTGAGAATAGTTAGTATTGAGCCGCACCCCATTGGTATGGGAAATTGGGAGTGTGTGTTGGAGTCCCTGCCTTGCAAGGATGTATTAGTAATTGTATTTTATAGCACGTGTGTAACAGAGAGAGAGAAGGTGCCCACTGGTATCGGAGATTGCTGTATCCGATGTGAATGACTATGTAGTTTTAGTATTGTGTTGCTTTATGTCTTCCTGCTATGATATCCCCATGTGTTCAATAAAGAGCATTCTTTTTTGTCAGCTTGTATCTGGACTCGCTTCTGTGAACCCAATGAAGGTGACTTAAATCTCACATAACAGTTGAGTACAGTTTCTTGCTTTCACAGTGGACTGTCAGAGTTGATCAGATCTGTCATCTTTCTAGTCATCAGATATGGTTTGGTTAATGCATCTAATAATCAAAAAGCATTTTGCACTGTTTGGGCAAACAGTAATGGCATCTGATTTACATGCATTAGATTTTTTTTTTGCCAAACAGATTCTCTGCCAGGGGCCCTAATGGAACCAACCCCTTTGACTAAATCTCGAAGAATGCCACAACCACCAGGTAAGACCCACTTTTATGTTCTCAAAAGCTACATATTGCAAAGAAGTATATACAAGTGATGTCAAATGCTCTTATGGCACTACACTTCTGAGAGAACACTTCATCAGGAGTCTCCCACTATTCTGAGAATGGCCCTCTGAAACCAAGTGTTTAGTTATGCCTGAAGCACCTCACCAATGGTTGCAATAAAAAGGCAAAGAATTTTCACAGTCTTATGGTAGCTCTGCTAGAAATGAAGATTATTCTATTGGCGACATGATTAAAAGAGCAATTCTGGCTGGCATTGGCATAATTTTTACGCAAGGATATTTCTGCAATCGAAGTGACGCAGATTGACATTACTGCAGTATTCCACTATGTTTAAAAGGCCGATTCCCCAAACTTAACTTTTATTTAACCTTTTGCAAAATCTATATATTTTTCCATTCTTGGTAGAGCTAATGAATGCATTTGAGATTACAAAAAGCCTTAATGATAAATGAGATTACACTCAGCATTTGTTGTTGAATGGTGACTGAAATTACATGCCTGGGCCATAGCATTGCACTCATTAATAAATTAGAAGGCACACATCAAGACAGCTTCCTCGAATATGGCCTAGTCAGGTTTGTATATTATGTCTATAATCTGCTGGTATATCCAGATCCCAGAAAATGGAGATTAAATGTCACATTACCAACTCTTATTATCTTCATTTATGGGCTACAAAGATATCTGCTTACCTAAATTATTAATCAATAACAGGAGAATTTCTTTTCACCCAATCAAGGCAGGAAATCCACTGCATCCCAAATAGCCACTAATTAAGTAAAGTTTTTTTCTTTGATCTTGGTGAAAGCACTATTTTCATCAGGCCTGGAGCTCAAATAAGAATAATATTTCCCCAGTGAGGTTGTAAGAGACTGACTTAAAATTTTAATTTATCATCCTGAAGGAACCTTCAGTTGGCAGCTTATCGATAGATGTGTTTAATATCTAGTTACAGACAGACACGTCTGGAGGATTGACAAATATCAAATATTATACAAATACTGCTTACAACTACCAGAATGTAGGATGCAGCTTTACTGATATTATTGCCTTAGCTTGGTTGGTCAAAGCTTGATAATCACACACTAAAGACTAAATGAAGCAAGCAGAAGTATTTTCCAAGTAAAAAGTGGTTTGCATTAATCGCCACAGTGGATCCATACAGTTCCCTATACTGAATGAAAGGTGGAAATGAGGTAGAGGGTAGAACACCTACCACTCTCCGCCCCACCTCCCAAGTTGAGGGCCATTAATTATAAGTTAGGAAAGATCCAACGCATGGAACAATAATTTACAAAATTAGAGGAGAAACACTTCAAAAGATTTTCATGTTATATTTATTATCTCTTTTAAGTAAACTATATTGTAGTAATTATACAGTATTTGGGTTTTTTTTTACAAAGTACCTGTTCAGCTGCAGCAAGTAAGAATTTTGATGCATATATATAATGTTTCTGACATTTTATATATATGCACTAATTATCATTTTCAGTTCTATTTGAACAGTACTTAAGGGTAGGAGCTGTGACATGGGTTAGATTTATAGTTTAGCAAGACTAAAGGCATTAGGAAATCTTGGACTGACAGCAGCAGAATGAAATGAAACACTTCCAATGAAACCTTCAGTGTGAACCACAATACTGAACATTTGTTCTCCCTCAAACTTCACTGATTCATTCTGATGCTTGTTCAACAGTGTCAATGAAATCAGATACAAGCCATGTGATCTTACCTCATTCTTCTGTTGGATAATAAAGTCCTTCTCACTTAGGTTATTACTGAATTCCATTAATTTCAATTGCATGTTGCTGGTACTGCTTTGTCCTGATGACATTTCATGTTTCATTTTGCTAATTTGTGACTTAAAGAGATCAAGAAGTTATATGTAAACAAAAAGGCATATCCACAATTCATATGAACAATGAACCCTGAAAAGCAAAATTACGAAGATACTAGATAGCATGAACTTTTACCCATTTCTTTAAAAACTTCTGTTCATCTTTAGACCTAAAGTGATTTAGTTTAAATAAAGTATTAGAAAGGGTTGTATGGACAATAAGTATCAACAATCTGCATTTAAATGGCACATTTGTGGTCCAGTAGCCCAAAAGGAAAGTCAAAGGATATAGAAAGAGAGAATTATATAAATTCTGCAGGTTTCTGTTTGCACTGCCAAAGAGTGGTAACTCTGCCTCACCCACAGGAAGAAAAGAATCTCAGGGTTGTATGTGATGTCATGTATGTAATCTGAAAGGATATTATCAGAGCCAAATGGTGAATTTGGATGTGGATAAAGTGTGTGGGACAGAAAGGTTAAAGAAATGGGAAGGGATGAAGATGTTAGGCTCTGATCATTAAATAAAAGTCTACAGATATATTCAATATAAATATATATTTCAAGGAAATACAATTCTTCAAGTCTAAAATACTGGCTACCTCGCTTCAGCTTTTAGCTGCTTTACAATCTGACATTAAGATTCCTTTTTTTATATAAACCACTTTCCTTTTAAGTCGATTATCATCAATTTCTTCAACAAATGAAGCTCTCTTGAGGCTCTTGCAAATTAACCATCCTTCTGCTCATTCCTCCTTAAATGTTGAAAATTACAATTGCTCATTCTTGTTATAAATGCCTAACATCTTCATCCCTTCCCATTTCTTTAACCTTTCTGTCCCACACACTTTATCCACATCCAAATTCACCATTTGGCTCTGATAATATCCTTTCAGATTACATACATGACATCACATACAACCCTGAGATTCTTTTTTTCCTGTGGGTGAGGCAGAATTACCACTCTTTGGCAGTGCAAACAGAAACCTTCAGAATAAAGAATAGATGAACAGGGAGAAAAGTTTATTCATTAGCAAATAAAGTGTGCCTCATTTATAAAAATTAGCAGTTTTAAAGAAAAATAAAGTCAACAAGCATGGTCACTTGTTGCTGCTGTGGTGCTTGTGTACACGCACACACAAAATTCCGCTAAATTTAAAATGAGAGTTTTCATAAAGTCCTGATTCTCAGGTAGTCTGGATTTTTGGACTTCTACTGCACTCAGACAATATATATTTTTAAAATTAAATTCCATTTCGAAAGTGCCTCTTCAGAATCAACGATTACAAATGACATTCAATCTACCAAAAGTAGCAATACTCTTGGATACAATATGTACAGTACTATGCCATGATATTCATCTAAAAATATTTTACAGGCCTCGTATACATAACAATATGTATAAAAGCAATAAGTCTATTGTACCCAAAAGCTTGGGTATAAAAACATTTTGTATTCACAAATGTTGTCAGCAAATGTGGCCATTTGGTTCTTTGAGTCTTAGTGGCTCAATACAAGACTAACTGCTATTCCATTATCCCACCCCCACCCCCCCCCCCCCACTCACACCTAGCCCCAAATTCCACCGAGTGCAATTGTCTCCCCTAACAACCATTCTGACAGTACATTCCAGACCCAGACCTTTGTTGTGTAAAATAAAATTCTCATGTCACCTTCATTCTACATCCTATCAAGGTGTTTCTTCATTTAATAAATAACCATATAGCATCGAGTCCACGCTGCTGAAGATCCAGCTGCGCTGGATGGGTCACGTCTCCAGAATGGAGGACCATCGCCTTCCCAAGATCGTGTTATATGGCGAGCTCTCCACTGGCCACCGTGACAGAGGTGCACCAAAGAAAAGGTACAAGGACTGCCTAAAGAAATCTCTTGGTGCCTGCCCCATTGACCACCGCCAGTGGGCTGATAACGCCTCAAACCGTGCATCTTGGCGCCTCACAGTTTGGCGGGCAGCAACCTCCTTTGAAGAAGACCGCAGAGCCCACCTCACTGACAAAAGGCAAAGGAGGAAAAACCCAACACCCAACCCCAGCCTGTCCCACATCGGACTTTTCAGCCACAAACGAGCCTGCAGCTGACATGGACTTTTACCCCCTCCATAAATCTTTGTCCGCGAAGCCAAGCCAAAGAAGATATAACCATATATAACCATTTAAGCACAGAACAGGCCAGTTCGGCCCCACTAGTCCATGCTGTTCCAAATCCCCACCCTCTTATATTAAAGATTTTAAATACCTACTGAAATTCTCCATAACCTTCCCTGTTCCAAGAAAATCCACCCCAGCTTCTCTATTCTACCTACAGAGCTAAATCCCTTCATGCTTTGTGTCTTACCCTTGGCCTGTGATATCTTCAACTCTGACATGGATTTTCAACTCGTGTCACTTAAATAAAGCACGTCTCACGACAATGGGAGTATCAGATTCAACAGTAACTTTTCAATTTTATATCCAACTCCCTAGTTAAAAATACAGATTACATAGCAACAGTGTAGGAGTGAGATTGGAAGACCTGATCAATCAACTCAGGCATAATTGCATCTTGCCATCCAGTAAGATTTTTACAAATTCCAACATGGGTTAACACTGTAAAAGAATTTCCATACCCTCAATGCACTGATCTCTTTGTCCTTTTCTTCACGGAGTTGATTGACCATTTCATAGTAATTATTTGTAATTTCTGTGCTAGTTACTGAGCTGAAGGATGGACTCTTCATATGCTGTAAATAATAAATAATATTGTCAATGTATTTATAGTTGGTAGGACAGTCAGTTTTGTGGCAATTTGAAGGTTCAAGTCATTTTATATTTGAAGTCTAAATTATTATTTTGCATTATATTCTGTGTATGCAATACTTATTGGTTAAGGTCACAATTTTTCTACAGGAAAAACTTTTCAGATTGTTTTAGTACAACAAAAATGTATTTCCAAAACTTGCCAATGCAATTGATTCATTTTAAGGGATAGCGTCACTTCCCTATTCCCAGATTTAATTTCATTGACTTTGAGCCTAATTTCAATTTCATTCACTTATTTACCCCCTCTAGCTTGGCAAAGCTCACTGTAAATCCTGATGATAAAGATTAAATCAAACCTCCTCTGCATATTTCCAGTCAATTGTGTCTAAGATACACCATGGGTAGCACTTTTTCCCCCATTTCAATTTTTTTCCATTATTTTTATTAACATTGAAATTTCACATCCAAAAATAGAGTACATATAAATATGTTAAAATTCAAAAATTAAATCATATAATTTCATTCAAAAAACTCTACATTTTAATCAAACAAGACTATATTTTATTGATATTTTACATTTAAAAAAAATCTAAACCCACTACCAAGAAAGAAGATGTTTGGCCAAAAAAAGACAGATTTCTTATCAGGGTAATAAATTACCTCATTAGTCAACACTTCCACCTTCATAACAAATCAAAGATTATAAAAGTAATTCAAAAAGGATCTCCACAGTGTTTGAAAAATTAAATTCAAATTGGAAATTGAGCATCTAATCTTCTCTAAATTTAAACATGACACCACATAGCCATTGAGCCCAATTAGCCAGGATAATGTCCCTCCATCTGAGCAATACCGCCCAGCTAGCCACAAGAGAAATAAAAGCTAATACATGCAGCTCAGATGTCATTAAAGTTATGTCACTCTCTCCAACAATACTAAATAAAGCAGTTAAGGGATTTGGTTTAAAATTAACTTTAAAAAGTGCAGAAAAAGTTTGGATGGAAACCGGAAGTGGTATAGGATGGGAGTCGCGGGCGTTGTCGCTGGAAGTCAGTAGAAGCAGCTCAAGGAAAATAAAATCGGTTAAGTGTAAAAGTTGTTCTTCTTGAAAGAACAAGCATAACATTGTGTCAGAAGTGTCTGAGTAAGGCGGGGGGGGGGGGGGGGGGGGTAGTCACGTGATGGAGTAGTAGCCGGTAGGAGAATACCAGCCCTCTCCAGAAAAGAAGAAATAAAGTGGAGAAAACACAAAGTTCAAGAAACACAAAACACAACAAATAAAAGATAAGTTGTGGAGAAAAGAAAGAAAATGGCACCCAAGAAGGAAAAAGCAAAAACAACGGGGAAAAAAAGAAGAAAAGACGCCGGAAGAGAAAGGAGAAGGCCTTACCTGTATGAAGAAACAGGGAGCCGTCATGGAGAAAAGAGCTCACTCCCCAAGGTTGGTGATGACCCTGCAGAGTCATGACCTCCCGACTGCTGGACTGCAAAAATGGCTCTCTGAGCCAAACCTCATGCATGCGCAAACTAAGGAAAAAGAAAACACTGACGGGAGGGGGGCCCAGCTGAGGAGCGAACTAACACAGCGCGACCAGCTGGGAGATGCCCGACAGCAGGGCTCTCAGCTGAAAGAAGAGGAAAGGGAGTGAAAGGAAAGAAGAACAGCAACCGGAGGCCCAACAGATAACTTGCCCAGAAGAAGAGGACCAACGGCAAGAAGCCATGCAAAAAAACACCCAGCAAAGTGAGGCAAGCAGCTCAACAAGAAAGTCAGAAGAGACACAGATACAAGGAAGAGAAATAGAAAATACAAACACAGGTGCAGACACAGAAGAAGAGGAAGAAGAAGACCAAGCTCTGCACAGAGGAATAGAAGGTAAAATAGATGGACAGTACATAGATTTTAAAAAAAATTCAAGAACAAATGAGAGCATTAAAAGAATGGCTGACATTAGAATTTGGTGAAATGAAAAGTACAGAAGAAAAAGTGAGTAGAATAGAGCTGGTCATAACAGATGTAGAGAAAAGATTAGAAAATGTAGAAAAATGAGAAATGCCTGTAGAAATGGAAGTGAATGACTTAAGAAGAAAATTGGAAGAAAGTGACAAAAAAGTTAGAGTCACAGGAATTGTTCGCTCAGAAGACGGATATAATGGAAAACTAGTAGGTGAAACAGCATAAAGATAGTGGGCCGAAAGGAAGATGAAGAAGGCACAAATATGAAAAAATTTATAAAAGAATGGATCCCAAAAGTTCTGGAAATGCCAGAAATACAGGAGGGAATGGAAATAGAAAGGGCACACAGAACACTAGCTCCGACACCACAGCCACAACAAAAACCAAGATCCGTTTGAGTAAAATTTCTGAGATACACGAAAAGAGAAAATATACTGGAGAGGGCAAGGAATAAAATTAGAGAAGACGATAAACCATTGGAATACAAAGGTCAAAAAATATTTTTTTACCCAGACATAAGTTTTGAACTCCTAAAGAAGAGGAAGGAGTTTAACACAGCAAAATTGATCCTGTGGAAAAAAGGCTATAAATTTATGTTAAGATATCCAGCTGGGCTTAAAATATTTATCCCGGGGGAGCAAAACAGACTGTTCTCGGATCAGGAGAAAGCACGAGAATTTGCAGAATGCCTGCAGGACAGAAGGAGAGATGAAGAGATGTAATAAGAACGAAGAATGACGACAAACTACATATAAAGGTGTAAAAATGATGTATAAGTAAGAACTAAAGAAGGGAAAGAAAAGGGAAGAAAGAAAATAAGGGGGAAAAAGAGGGTGAGCTTTGTTATATGTGAAGATAAAAGTCTTTTCTGGAGGGGGTTGGGTGGGAGAGAATAACAGTCACTGCGAAATCAGTTGACACTTGCGAGCGGGTTCGCAATCCAAATGGAGAGGGGAGTTGTGGTTGCTCGGCAAGGGA
Source organism: Narcine bancroftii (assembly GCF_036971445.1). Lineage (NCBI taxonomy): Eukaryota > Metazoa > Chordata > Chondrichthyes > Torpediniformes > Narcinidae > Narcine > Narcine bancroftii. The sequence goes on from NC_091476.1 coordinate 28,521,803, forward strand.
CAAGGGGCAACTCAGGGGGGGGGGACACTTGGGGTTAAGGGAATTTTAGATGTGGGAGTTGATGGAAGTATTTTATGTTTTAGAAGTGTTGGCATGCATTGAGTTCAAAAAGGGAAAAAACTGAGATGAAAATGGGGAAGGTGGTGGTGAGGGAGCGGAAATGAGGTGTAAACAGAATATGAGATGGCCATGTTGAACTATATGACAATAAATATTAATGGAATACATAACCAAATTAAATGAAAAAGGCTATTAAATTTCCTGAAAAAAGAAAAAATTGACATAGCATTTGTGCAGGAAACGCATCGAACTGAAGTGGAACATAATAAATTAAGGAGAGACTGGGTAAGGCACGTAACGGCAGCATCATATAATTCAAAAGCCAGAGGTGTAGTTATATTAATCAATAAAAATGTACCAATCAAAATTGAGGAGGAAATAATAGATCCAGCAGGGAGGTATGTAATGATAAAGTGTCAGATATATTCAGAATTCTGGAATGTGATCAATATATATGCACCTAATGAAGAGAATCAAAAGTTTATGCAAGTTTTTTTTTGAAGATTGTAGATACGCAGGGGAATATATTGATAGGAGGGGATTTTAACCTTAATTTGGACCCAAAGTTGGATAAAACTGGACAAAAGACTAGCAAAAAGAATAAAGTGGCCAAATTTATGGTTAAATCAATGCAGGATATGAAACTTATGGATATATGGAGGAGGCAGCAGCCAAGGGAGAAGGAATACTCATATTATTCGAGTAGGCATAAAACATACTCAAGGATTGATATGTTTTTGTTAGCCCATATTCAAGGGAGAGTTAGGAAAACGGAATATAAAGCTAGATTGCTATCTGATCACTCACCCCTGTTATTAGCAATAGAACTGGAGGACATCCCACCAAGAACATAGAGATGGAGATTAAACTCCATGCTACTGAAAAGACAGGATTTTAGAGAATTTATTGAACGCCAAATTAAAATGTACTTTGAAATAAATACGGAATCAGTGAAAGACAAATTTATATTATGGGATGCAATGAAAGCCTTCATTAGAGGGCAGATAATAAGTTATGTAACTAAGATGAAGAAGAACTACAATCGGGAAATAGAACAGTTGGAAAAGGAGATAGTAAGTACAGAAAAAGAACTAGCAACAAGGAAAGATATAACAAAAAGAAGAGAATTGGCGGACAAAAAAATAAAATGCGAAACATTACAAATGTATAAGGTGGAGAAGAACATAATGAAAATAAAGCAAAAGTATTATGAGCTAGGAGAAAAAAAACACACAAAATATTAGCCTGGCAACTTAAAACAGAACAAGCTAAAAGAACTGTATTGGCATCAAGGAAAAAGGACAAACAAATTACATATAATCCAATGGAGATTAATGAGAACTTTAAGGAATTTTATGAACAGTTATACCAAACTGAGAACGAGGGGAAAGAAGACAAAATAAACGAGTTTTTAGCTAAAATTGAACTGCCGAAATCGCAAGAAGAGGAGCATTTGAAATGGTTTTAAAAAAGCTGCCGAACAATAAAACGCCTGGAGAGGATGGATTCCCAATAGAATTCATTAAAACATTTAAAGAGTTATTAATTCCTCCTCTCCTGGAAGTAATGAACCAGATAGAAAAAACACAAAACTTGTCAGATTCATGTAAGACAGCAATAATTGCAGTATACCAAAGACGGGGAAGGATCCAATAACACCAGCATCATATAGACCAATATCTCTACTTAATTCAGATTATAATAACAAAATTATTAGCAAACAGATTGGCCGACTGTGTACCAAAAATAGTAAAACAAGATCAAACTGGATTTATTAAGAAAAGATGAACGGCGGATAATGTCTGTAAGTTCATTAACTTAATCCATGCAGTACAAGGAAATAAGATACCAACAGTGGCTGTTGCTTTAGATGCAGAAAAAGCCTTTGACAGGGTAGAATGGAATTATTTATTCAAAGTATTACAGAGGTTCAACCTACCAGAAAAATATATCAATTGGATTAAAGCATTATATAATGGATCATTGACGAAGGTGACAGTAAATGGATATGTATTGAACAAATTTAAATTAAGTAGGTCAACTATGCAGGGATGTCCACTATCTCCCTCACTGTTCGCTTTAGCAATAGAACCATTGGCAGAATTGATAACAACAGAAAATAAAAGGGATAAAAATAAAGGAGGAGTATAAAATTAGTTTATTTGCAGATTACATCATAGTATAATTAACAGAACCAGAAATATCAATAAAAGAACTACATAAGAAATTGAAGGAATATGGAGAAATATTGGGGTACAAGATCAATGTAAATAAAAATGAAGTAATGCCAATGAGTAAAGTGGATTATACAGAATTTAAAAAAGAATCACCATTTAAATGGCAAACACAAGTAATCCGATACCTAGGTATTAGATTAGATAATAATTTAAGCCGCCTATACAAATTGAATTATCAGCCAGTAATGAAGAAATTACAGGAAGACTTAGAACATTGGAAAGAATTTCCACTAACATTGATAGGGAGGGTAAATTGTATTAAAATGAATGTCTTCCCAAGGATACAATACCCATTTCAATCGTTACCAATTATTATAGAGCAGCACAATTAAGGTATTTATCAGATTTTTATCAGACAAGGGAAAAAACAGATTCGACTAAGACAGAGCTAGATAAAATAGGGGAGAAGGTACTGGAACATAGACTTTATAAGTGGGATGAAAAGCTGGTGCAATATAAAAGTTCACCAGTACTGCATCATTTACTCAATGTATGGAAGAAGATTCACTTAGAAAGGAAAAAAAACAAATTACCAACTACCAAAATTATAATTGATGCAAAATCAACTAATCCCTTTCAGAATAGATAACCTTTCCTTTAGAGAATGGGAAAGAAAAGGAATTAAAAGAATAGAAAATTGTTTTTTGGGAAATAATTTATTAACATTTGAACAAATGAAGTACAAATATGGAAAAACTCATGGTACAATGTTTGCATACCACCAACTGAAAGCCTACTTAAAGGATAAATTGGGAAGCAGACTGAGATTTCCAGAAGGAAGCAGCTTTGAATATGAGATTATAGAAACAACGATAATAAAAAGATTCATTCCGAACATGTACATCAAACTGCAAGAGAAGGAAAATGATGAAATAAGCTATAAACCCAAACAAAAGTGGGAACAAGATCTAAACACAAAGATAAAAATGAAATATGGGAAAAGTTATGCTCTGGAACCATGAAGAATATAATAAACATGAGGTTTGATACAATATAATTGGTTACACAGGTATTAGGTTAAGGGGTTCCAGCTGACCCCCTTCCCAGTCTAGGGGCTCAGCTGGTGAGTTGCTCTTCTGTGGATACTCAACCTCTGAACTGCCACTATAGCCAGTGTTTGGACAGCACTTGTTTCTTGTCAATAATGACCCTCAAGGATATTGATGGTGGGAGACTTGGAGATGGTAATGCTATTCCATATGAAAGTTGGATAACAGACTGTAATTTAAGTGTCAAATTCGTGTCTTTTTAGTGCTTTACAATGGTTTAATTATTTTTGAGTTTCTCCTGCATTCAAGTTGTTAAACATTCAAAAATGTTTGATTCACTTGACAACCTAGGGCATGGCTTAAACTGGATGTCAAATAACTTCAGTGTTTTGAAGATACTGCACTGCTCACTCGGTAAGTTCTAGAGAGAAGGCTTCACTCATGGTGGTAGGAGGTTGTTTTGCCAAACCCAAATTTTGATCTTGATCTTTTTTTTAAATTGCAATTTACTCGTTATTTCCAGAGCAAACACATGTGTGAAAGAGGAGATGTCCCCTTGGGCATTAATCAGGTCACTGACTGGATCCAGAGCATCTGGAAGAGGTTTCATTCTCTCTGGTTTGCTTGAAAAGTATTTGTATAATTTAGTTGGATGTAGACAAGGTTTGGGTCTTTACCTGCTGCCGAAGTGAAGCATTTTCTTGTTCCAGGGCTCTTTTGCTGCATTCCAATTCTTTCACACGGAATTCCTTATCTGCCTCAGAGTTCCTCAAAGTTAAGATCAAATCCTCAAGAGATCTGTTGCTTGAGCCATTCTCCTTTATGGTTTTCTGAATAAAAGACATATGGGAGGGTTATGCCTTTTATCAATCCTTTCCATTCTTCTTACCACTTTCTCCACATAGGTTTACAAAACTAACAAAAGCCATGGAATTATTAAATTATACATAACAACATTTAAGGCAGCTGTGATCTTTCTGTGAAAAGTAATGACTTGTTTTTTCCTTTATAAAACCTCTGAACCACTGTCACCAAAGGCCACCATTTACTACCCATTCCAAAATGCCATTGACAGAGTGCTTGTCGACTGTCTTCTTGAACCACTGCAGGTAATCCGCTGAAGTTACTCACACAACGTTGTTATGTGGGGACTTGTATTATTTTGATCCAACAAAAAAGGGCTAGCGATACATTTTCAAATTAGTGTAGTGTGCAAGGGGAACCTGCAGTGTGGGGTTTTCCCATGCTCCTGCTGTCCTTAAGACACACTGGTGACAGGCAGTTGCTAGAATCTCCTGGGGGAACTCAGCATCAGTGGGAGAGAAAGAATGGTCAGTGGTCTGTAGAAGGATCTGCCTTGCTAAGTAAGGGTGTGCCCTGCTGCTTTGCAAAAGATAGCCGAGGATTGTAAATATCGAAAGAAGTGGCTTGTATGCTGGGAAAACCCCAGCCGAGCCAGTAAATCTTCATCATCCTGAAGTTTCCCCAGATCAGGTGATTTACGAGAACAATGCCCGAGGAAAGAGGAAACCAGTTACATGATTGCAGATGAATAGTGTGTGGATTAATATTGATAAGGTAATGCCTGTCATATGGGAGAAGACTACTTTTTTTGATTGGTTGTCAGATTACAGCATAGTAAATAAATCCATTCATTTGTATGTGCAGAGAACTCCTTGATTCTCCACAAGGTGGTTGACCTCCCGCAGGCCTGTGCAAAGTATAAAGAGACTTGCCTAAAGAAAGGTCTGAGTCTTTCATTCCTCAAGGGAAGGAAACTGCTGATTGGGACTTGACCCCAGAACCTAGATCGAGGATCAACACTGATCCTCCATTTTCCAGTTGCAACTCTTTACGTGTATTCATCTTGAAACACCGACCATTGTTTTTCTCCCACTGATGCTGGTTGATCCGGTAAATTCCTCGTGCTGCTGTCCTGATCTTTTTTGGTGAGGGCGCTCACACATTCGGGATGTGCTGTTGCAGTGGCCTAAAGGAGTGACGACAACACACATTTTGCGGATGCTACACGTTGTAGCTATTGTGTGCCAGTGATGGTGATAAAATGTGATTTTCAGAGAGATGACTTACTGAACTTTGAAGAGCAACAAGGTTTCACATATGAAAAAGTCATTGCCATTCTAACTCAAGATGCCTTGGAGAAATAAATAATATTTTGCAAGTCATTAAGAGGCAGAAGATGTCATACATCATGTCATTAGCTGTGAGGAACAGACTCCATAGCAAGTTTTGTTTGATTTTATAGAAACATCTGTTGCTGATCCCCCGAAAAAAATTTCATGGCGCATTACAGAATTTTTAATAAAATTTAATACCGACCCATGTATAAAATACAGAAAATAACACATTTAGGGGCTTTACTTTGACCTCGGCATCAAGCCCATTAATACGCTTAAACCAAATTCTGCAGTGCTACAATTTTCGTGAGTCCACACTTATATTAAAACAGCTCGTGATGCCGAGCTACAGTTTAAACATCTGTGTTGATTCCTTACATGATATTCGTTTTTTTTTAACTGCATAGGCATTTGTAACAGATGAGAGATCAGCAAAATAAATGAGCAGTTACATTAGTCACACCTTTGTTTTTGCTAACTATAGCTTCCTGCACCTGTAATCAAATCAAAATAGTTATTTGAAGTAAGAGTAATAAAATGTGAAGCAGGAATGAATCAAGATCTAAAAGATGAGGATTATTTATTTCTTTTTTTAAAACCTATCAAGTCACTCAATCAACCCCACCCATTCCATTACTCACACATTTTCTGTTTTCCATTCTCTCTCAGATGTCTGTCAACTCCACACGTCTTTATCACTTACATTTTCTAAACAATTTATATTAAGCAATTAAACTAAAACAGCATGAAACGGATGTGTGAAGAAATCAGAGAACCTGGAGAAACACAGGTGGTCAGCTCCACACAGTCCGCACCAGGAGTCAGGACAGAGCCTGGGTCTTTGAAGCTGTAAGGCAACAACATCACGTAGTATCACATTTTGCTGTCTATTAATTATCAGCTACCGTTTTAAAAAAAAATCCCATTCTACAAAATAATATGAAGGTGCATCACTCACAACCAACGTGCCACTACTCTACCTGCAACTGCCGGTTCTTCTCTCGCACAGACTCCAAGAGCTCCAAGTATTCCGTCACTTGCTGCGATTTAAAACCAAAGTCTCGTTCCAGCATTTCCTTGTCCATGGCAAGCCTCTGTACAAGTAAAAGAAAGCCCTATATATTAACAAAATACGAAATTTATAGCTCCACTTGTAATAGACAATAAAGCAACATCAATATTGCATTTATATTTATCGTAGAAATGAAAACACACATACACAATGCCTGTAAAATCTATAACATTTGAATTAACATGCATTTTGAATATGGTCCCTCCAGTTTACAAGTTCTACTTCTGCTTCACAGTTTCTAATAAAATGTGCATTAAGAAACAAAAATCGAAAAAGAGCGGTCACTGCAAAATCAGTTGACGCTTGCGAGTGGATTCGCAAATCCAAATGGAGAGGGGAGATGTGGTTGTCCGACAAGGGATAAAGGGCAACTCAGGAGGGGAAGGGGAGATTGGGGATAAAGAAGATAGAAATAGGAGAATAAGGAAAATGTTGGATGTTGTAGGAATGTTGTCTGGTAAAGAGTTGAAAATAAGAAAACAGAAATGGAAAAGGAGGAAAGGTAATGATGGAAAAACGGAAAGAGAAGATAAACAAAATATAAAATGGCTACGCTGAACTATATGACTCTAAATATTAATGGAATACATAACCAAATTAAAAGGAAGAAACTACTAAATTTACTGAAAAAGGAAAAAATAGATATAGCATTTGTCCAAGAAACACACTTAACTGAATTGGAGCACAAGAAATTAAAGAGAGATTGGGTAGGACATGTAACAGCAGCATCGTATAATTCAAAAGCAAGAGGAGTGGCTATATTAATTAGCAAGAATGTGCCATTTAAAATAGAAGAGGAAATAATAGATCCAGCAGGGAGATATGTTATGATAAAATGTCAGATATATTCAGAGCTTTGGAATCTACTTAATATATATTCACCTAACGAAGAAGATCAAAAGTTTATGCAAGATATCTTTTTGAAGGTAGCTAATACGCAAGGGAACATACTAATAGGAGGGGATTTCAATCTGAATTTGGATCCAAATATGGATAAAACGGGGAAAAAAATTAACAGGAAGAACAAAGTAACCAAATTTATAATTAAATCAATGCAAGAAATGAAACTTGTGGACATATGGAGGAAACAAAACCCAAAAGAAAAGGAATACTCATACTACTCGACTAGACATAAAACATACTCAAGGATAGACCTATTCCTGTTATCAGCCCACATTCAAGGGAGAGTTAGGAAAACGGAATATAAAGCTAGACTATTATCGGACCACTCACCCCTGTTATTGGCAATAGAGCTAGAGGACATCCCTCCAAGAATGTATAGATGGAGATTAAACCCCATGCTACTTAAAAGACAGGATTTTAGAGAATTTATTGAAAAACAATTAAAAATGTACTTTGAAGTAAATACGGAATCAGTGGAAGATAAGTTTATACTATGGGACGCAATGAAAGCATTCATTAGAGGGCAAATAATAAGTTATGCAACCAAGATGAAGAAGGACTATAATCAGGAAACAGAGCAGTTGGAAAGGGAAATAATAAACATAGAAAAAAAATTAGCAATAAAGGAAGATACAACCAAAAGAAGAGAATTGGCGGATAAAAAAATAAAATATGAAACATTACAAACATATAAGGTGGAGAAGAATATAATGAAGACAAAACAGAAATATTATGAACTAGGGGAAAAAACACACAAAATCCTAGCATGGCAGCTTAAGACAGAGCAAACTAAGAAAATGGTATTGGCAACAAGGAAAAAAGACAAACAAATTACATATAATCCAAAAGAAATTAAGGAAAACTTCAGAGAATTCTATGAACAATTATACCGAACCGAAAACGAAGGGAAAGAAGGGAAAATAGATGAATTTTTGACTAAAATTGAACTACCAAAACTACAAATAGAGGAACAAAATAAATTAACAGAACCATTTGGAACAGTAGAAATACAAGAGATAATAAAAAATTTACCAAGTAATAAGACACCAGGAGAGGATGGACTCCCAATAGAATTCTACAAAACATTTAAAGACCTAATAATACCGCCCCTCCTGGATGTAATCAACCAGATTGATGAGACACAAAACTTACCAGATTCATGTAAAACAGCAATAATTACAGTGATACTAAAACAAGGGAAAGATCCACTCTCACCAGCGTCATATAGACCAATATCTCTGCTAAACACAGATTATAAGATAATAGCTAAACTATTAGCGAACAGATTAGCAGAACAGGTACCGAAAATGGTAAATTTAGACCAAACTGGATTTATCAAAAAAAGACGCACAACAGACAATATTTGTAAATTTATTCACTTAATTCATGCAGTAGAAGGAAATAAAGCACCGGCAGTAGCAGTTGCTTTAGACGCAGAGAAGGCCTTCGACAGAGTAGAATGGAATTACTTGTTCAAAGTATTGCAAAAATTCAGTTTACCGGAGAAGTATATTAATTGGATTAAAGCATTATATAAGGGACCGTTAGCGAAAGTGACAGTAAATGGACATGTATCAAAGCAATTTAACTTAAGCAGGTCAACGCGGCAGGGATGCCCACTATCACCATTATTGTTTGCGCTAGCTATAGAACCACTAGCAGAATCGATAAGAAGAGATAATAATATAAAAGGAATAAAAATAAAAGACAGGGAATATAAAATCAGTCTGTTTGCGGATGATGTGATAGTGTACTTAACAGAACCAGAACTATCAATAAAAGAACTATATAAGAAATTGAAGGAATATGGAGAAGTGTCGGGATACAAGATAAACGTAAATAAAAGTGAAGCAATGCCTATGAATAACGCGGATTTCTCAAAATTTAAGGAGGAATCCCCATTCAGATGGCAAACGCAGGCAATAAGATACCTAGGTGTGCAAATAAACAAAAATCTAGGCCAATTATATAAACTCAATTACAATCCACTAATGAAAAAATTACAGGACGATTTAGAGCATTGGAAAGAGCTACCACTAACACTGATAGGAAGGATAAACTGTATCAAAATGAACATTTTTCCAAGGATACTATACTTATTTCAGGCATTGCCAATACAACTGACAGAAAAATTCTTCAAAGAGTTAAAGAAAATAATAAGGAGATTTTTATGGAGAGGGGGGAAACCGAGGATAGCACTAGATAAATTAACAGAATGGTATAAACAAGGAGGCTTACAATTGCCAAACTTCAAAAATTATTATAGAGCCGCACAATTAAGGTACCTATCAGATTTTTACCAAACAAGGGAAAAACCAGACTGGACGAGACTAGAATTAGATAAAATAGGGGAAAAGATACCTGAACACATATTATATAAATGGGACGAAAAATTGGTACAACATAGAACTTCTCCAGTATTACACCATCTCCTCAATATATGGAAGAAGATTCATGTAGAAAGAAATAAAATAAATTACCAAATACCAAAACTAATATTGACGCAAAATAAGCTACTCCCTTTTACAATAGACAACCTTGCCTTTAGAAAATGGGAAAAAAAAGGGATTAAAAGAATAGAAAATTGTTTTTCAGGAAGTAGATTCTTATCCTTTGAACAAATGAGAGATAAGTACAATATAACTGGAGATACAGCGCTGGCATATTACCAACTGAGATCCTACTTGAAAGATAAATTAGGAAGCAACTTGAGTTTACCAGAGGGAAGTAACCTTGAATATGTGATTACAGATACAATGTTAATCAAAAGATTTATAAAAAATATGTATATTAAACTGCAAGAAAAGGAAAATGAGGAAACAAATGGTAAAACTAAACAAAAATGGGAACAAGATTTAAATATAAAGATAAAAAAGGAAACATGGGAGAAGTTATGCTCTGGAACGATGAGAAATACAATAAATACGAGGCTGCGTATGATACAATATAATTGGTTACACAGACTATACATTACACCGCAAAAGTTAAATAAATGGGACCCAACAGTATCTGATAGATGTTTTCGATGTAAAAAAGAAAGGGGAACAACAATTCATGCAATCTGGACATGTGGGAGAGTAGAAAAATTTTGGGATGATCTCAATCAGATATTAAATAAAATAACAGAAAACAATATACCAAAGAATCCAGAGATCTTTCTCCTAAGTAACATAAAAAATAAAGAATTTGGAATTGACTTGGAAGATGCACAAAAAAGATTTGTCAAGATAGCCCTAGCCGTAGCAAATAAATGTATTATGTCAACCTGGAAATTGGAAGATAATTTGAAAATACAACAATGGTATATAGAAATGAATAAATGTATTCCATTAGAAAAAATAACATATAGTTTAAGAAATAATATTGAAATATTCGAACAACTATGGGAGCCTTACATTAAATACAATAGCGAAAACCTACCGGGAACAAACATTACCTAAGTTGATGGAAGGAGAAGAAAAGAAAAGAATGGACTCAGTAGAATTTCTGGTGTATTTTTGTTGAATGACAACATTGTCTAACTGAATTAATGCAACCTAGATTGTATACCTAAAATGGATGAGAGGGGGGGGGTGGGGGGGTGGCTTGGGAGGAGGGAGGGGGGAGGGAGAAAAAGTCACTGTAAATGTGTGGAAAAGAAAAAGTGTATATCATGGCTATTGTGATTTATGGTGTGAAAAATAAAAAATTTAAAAAAAAAAAAAAGAAACAAAAATCGAAATGTAGACCGATTAATCATAATTAAACTGAATGCCAACCTGCTGCTAACAAAAAAGGCTTAAAAAAATTTCATGCATGACCATATGCAGCAAAAAGTGGTACTGCATGCACCAAACTACTTTTGTATGAATCAGCATTGAATTTGCAGACTACTAACAAATTCATATGGGAAACATTAACTTTAAAGTGCAGCCGCCAGCCATGGTGCAAGCTCTTTAGTGGCAGTACAAAATGCAGACCAATGACCCTGTAGCATGTCCAAGAATGCCAAATGCACAGATCTTCATAATTTACCAGTGCAGATAAAGTTGTCAATTTCTTCAGAAGCATCAAGTAGCATGTCAATATATTGATAATAATGTAAAATTCCAAAAATCCAGATGCCAGAAATCTGGACCACCTGAGAATCTGCACTTCTCAAACTCTCACTTTAGTAGGGTACTGTATGTGTGCGTGCAAGCGTAAGCACTACAGACGCATGGAAGTCACAGAAATGAATGATCAAATATTTGTTTTTTTTTGTACTTTGTACTTAATATGAAAAAATGTTTTGTTAATAAACTATCAAAATTTATCTGCTCATCTCTTCCTTATTCTACTTAAATTTGAATTTTAAATGTACTACCTGAGAATCCAGTCCAACCCAATCCCCAAACAGTCTGGATTTTAGGACTTTTACTGTACATCAGAACCATGATTGAAACCAACCACAATACTGCCCAGGAGGAAAGTACATAAACTGTCCAAATTATGTTCAAATAGTTCTGCTCTCCAACTGAATCAGAAAATGGGTCATTTTTACTATTTGTTTTTTGCAGAAGTCACAAACAAGGACATTACATTTACATTATATCTCCATTGATGAATGCTCAATATATAGCAATAGGGATAATAGTGGAAATAGTTGAGGACCAGGTGAATTTTACACCTTAATATCATTTGCATAGAAGTCAGTCATCTGTTCAAAATGATTGGATTTGCTGGCATGAGGGATCTGGTTTTTATCATGGTTTGTGGTTACATGGTCAATTCCACTGAATGACTGGATAAGTCTCATTGGAGAGTAAAATTGAGTCGAATAGGAAAGGCCCACCTATTTAAGAAATATATTTCCTCTACGCCTTTGGTATTGCTTTAAAAAATGCAACCTGAAACAAATCTATATTATAGTTAAGATTTGTAACCAAAGTTGCTGCACATATTTAATTTTAGTCTTTGCAGGCCATAATATTTTATTAATTAAACTCAGTTAGATGTGCTGAAAGATCTAATAAATTCTTAAATCCTTCATTATTACAGGTACTTCATTTCAATTGCTGAATTGTTACAGTTCTTGGACATACTCTAAGGTCATCTTGAAGATGAAGCAGATCTTCACGTAGGTTGCTGAATGTGGCCAAGAGAAGTCGTAAGGATTTGTCCACAGTAACCCTTGTCTGAAAAATAAAACATACACACAAAACGTCAGTTCACTTTATCCATCTTATTCGATGAATGAGGAACATGTTTCTTCAGACTTGTCATCAAACTGTAGAAACTGGGTTTACTGACCTCCCCTCAAACAATGGATAGATTAGATCTGGGAATATTTCCCTATGGCTAACCATTGGATAGAAAAATTTGCCACCAATACAAATGAACAACATACTGAGGTAATGTTAATGGGGTTTCTCCAAAATAATATGATACAAACAAATTTCCTCCAATCTACTGTTGCAAAGCTATAATGATGATGGTTTGGAGATAGACTTTATAAATCTCTGACCTATAATTATTATTACAGCACAAAATTAACGCAAACTCAAATGGGGAAAGCACAGAGTTACTGATCTGAAAATAACCTGTTTAGAAACATTCAACCAGTGTCTCCTTCTTTCAGATTCTGACAAAAGCTTATCAACCTGAGCAATTAACTGCTTCTCTTTCCAAAGCTACTAACCTGCCCATTGCCAACTTTTTATATTTTTAGTCAGGATTGCCTCTTGGTACACATTTATCCAGCATTTTGATAAGTTGACAAAATCAAAACAAACCCCAAATTCAATTACCAGCTAGTAAAATCACAGAAATGCTGGAGGAACTTGGCAGGTCTTGCAGCATCCACAGGAGGTAAATATATATAACTGACAGTTCGAGTCTGAGTCTTCTACCCGAAACATGTTATTTATGTTTACGTCCTATGGATGCTGTGAGACCTGCTGAGTTGCTCCAGCATTTCTGTGTTTTTACCACAATCTCAGCATCTGCAGTTTTTCGTGTTTCACTCAATTACCAGCTATTTTGTCTCTGCAGTATAGTGGATCAAGCACTGCAATTGACCACTATAATAATGGATCAGAAATGTAGAAATTGCTAGACGTCTTGATCCTGAGAGGTACTTTGTTAGTTTGGAGAAACACGAGCGTCTTTGTTAACATCCATTAAAAACAAAACACGTGAATCCTGTTATAGTTATAGTTATAAAACATATCAAGGAAAGCAACAAAAAAAGTGGGAGTAGAAAATTGGCAAAAAAGTTGAAACAAACCATATTTGTGCATTACAGTAACAAAGCATTTTCTTCCCAATCCCAGTTTATTGACATTGGATTTTATTTTCAATAATTTTGCATGAATAAGAATAAAGTAATTAATTCTGGAATGTATTCAGAGAGAGGAACTTGGGGAGGTCAGAGGGGAGAGGTGGGGGGGTCGACACTTCATCCTGGCCAGCTGCCCACTCTGGACCTTTTTATTTCCAATTGCAGCCAAGACATCAACCATCTCAATTCACCACTCCCCTCTTGTATTCTAATCTTACTTCCTCTGAACACTCTGTCCTCCACTCTTTCCACTACAATCCCAACCTTATCATCAAACTCTACTTTGCTAAAGCCAGATGACAGCTCTCAGACACCTCTTCCTATCTACCCCTCTCACAGAACCCTACCACTGCACATCAAGCCACTATCTCCAACCCTATCACCTCTGGTCACCCCCCCCTACCCCTTACAACCGCCAACCTCATTGTCTCCCATTCCTATATTGCCCATTTCTATCTTCTACCCAAGATACACAAGCCCAACCATCCAGGTAGATCCATTATTTCTGCTTGCTCTTGTCTAGTGAACTAGTTTAATCTTACCTTGAGTCTATCTTTCTCCCCAGGTTCAATCCTTCCTCACCTACATCCGCGATACCTCACATGCTTTCCATCTCTTCAATTACTTCTGTCTCCATCTCAGTAGAGAAGCTTTCCACTGACATATATTACCAACTCTCTAACTCCCACAACTACCTTGACTACACTTCCTCACACCTTGTCCCCTGAAAGGATTCTATTCCCTTCTCTCAATTTTTCCATCACCGCCACATCTGTTCCCAAAATGAGGTCTTCCAGTCCAGATCTTCCGAAATGTCTGCCTTCTTCCACAAACGTATTTTCCCCTCCACCTCCATCAACTCAGCCCTCACCAGAATCTCCCCCATTTCTGCTAATCTGCCCTGGCCCCCTTTCCCCCCAGACACAACAAATATAGAATCCCCCTTATCCTCACCTACCAGCCCACCAGCCTCCCCATCCAACACATTATCCTCTGGAATTTCTGGCACTTTCAACAGGATGCCACCACCAAACGCATCTTCCCCTCTCCTCCTCATAGGGTCTGCCCCCTCCGGGACTCCCTCGTGCACTCATCCCTCCCCACCAATGTCCCCACCCCGGCACCATCCCCTGTGGCTGAAGGAGGTGCCATACGCACTCACACCTCCTCCCTCACCTCAGTTCAGGGCCTCATCCAGACCTTTCAAGTGAAGCAACTCTTCACTTGTGTATTCGCAGGACTGATTTACTGCATCCAGCGCTCCCTTTGTGGCCTTCTCTACATCGGATAGATTGGATACACATTGGGAGATTGATTCACCGAGCACTTGCTCTGTCCGGACCAGGGACAGAGACCTCCCAGTAGCCAACCATTTCAATTCTGTGTCACACTCCTACACTCACACATCTGTCCATGGCCTTATGTACTATCCCACCAAGACTACCCATAATTTGGAGGAACAATACCTGATTTTCTGTCTGGGCACTCTCCAGCCAGATGGCATTAACATTGACTTTTCCAGTTTCCGCTAACCTGCTCTCCTCTTTTCGCCCGCTTTCCCTTCCCCTCTCCAGTTCTCGTCCATCCCTTCACCCTTCTCCTCACCTAGCCATCCCTACTCCCCTTGATCACTGCTGTCCCCTCCCTCCCTTCTCCACCTATCATCTCCTGCCTTTGCGACCACCTACCTATTCCTCCCCCCAAGTCTTTTGTTTGGACGTCTCTGACATTTTTCTATACCTTGATGAAGGGCTCAATCCTGAAATGTCAGTATTTTTACCGTTGCTATATAAAGGACATGCTTGACTTGCTGAGTTCCTCCAGTTTTGTTGCCATATAAATACAAATTTTACCTGCAGGATATAGCGCAAGTGTTGTTTTGTCAATTCAGAAACCCCTTTCGGTATCAAAGCCTCCACATTTTCATTGGTGTCCTGCAAAACAAACATATTCTCTGTAAGGCACAAAATATATATTTTTTAAAGCCATGCACATTAATGTAAATTAGAAACACTGATACAACGTTATTGCTGGAAAAATGCAAGGTTAAAAACTTTTGGTGCAGACCAATGGAAAATAAATAAGATCATGAAAAGAAAATAACCTGACTAATTAAAAGTGAAATGGTAAAGGAGTGATATTGCCAAAGGAATATGAAAATCTACAAAGCCACATTAGTAATGCCTCTTTTTCTCTACAACTTCCCTTGTTCCTTCTCATTGTTCAGCTGTTGCTCATTTCCTTGGTCTGTGATCAGCCACAACTTATAGCAAAGAAGAAACATACGACAACACAAATACCCTAAATAAATTCTCTTCCCAAGGAAGCAGTAGAAGCTGCCTCATTAAATATAATTAATTTAAATTTATATTTGTCATGGATGGATAGATTTTGTTTCGTGGGGGAATTAAGGGTTATGGGGAAAAGGTAAGAGGAGCTGAGTCTACTGCCGAGTCCACAGTCTTGCAGAATAGTGGAGCAGGTTCACTATCTCCTGCTCCTATTTCTGATGTTTTTATATTCAATCAGGAAGGAGAGAAACTGCATTTTAACTCTGTGTTAAAGCCACACATCTTTCACTCTTCCCAATCCATTTAAATTTTTAAAATTCAATTTTGGACAAACAGCACAGAAACAGGCCATTTCAGCCCAGAAGCCCGTACCGCCCTAATACCCCAATTAACCTACAATCCCTGTGTGTTTTGAAGGATGGGAGGAAACTGGAGTATGCAGAGGAAAGCTATGCAGACACGTATAGAACATGCAGATTCATTTCTGACAGTGGCGGATTCGAATCTGGGTCACCGGCCCTGTAATAGCTTTGTGTTAACCGCTATGCTTACCATGCCGCCCCATGCTTAGAATCACCAGTTTACAATTCTCTGGTAATCAGTGTGAATGAGAGGGAAATAGAGTGACTCACATGTGAAGGTGGATCTTCTCTTGCTCTTCCAGACTACATCCTAACCAACCCAGTATCTCTCCTCAATGCTCTTTAGCAATGTGAAAAACAGCTGAGATTGAGTTTCATAGCACTCTGAGTCAAAGCAAGAGCTCAAAATCTTTCCCATTGCTGCTCTGTTCTTTTTCTCAGGAATTAATTGATTATGGGATCACTTTTATCCCATTAAAAGAGTTTTGAGATGGACTGGATCACTCCAGAAAAGGAATCTGTATGTACTCATTGGACTGAATGGAATGTATCACATCCTTCTATGTGTCCACCATAACAAGATAAAACACAATTACCAAATGATAAATCAACTCTTTACAAATAATTCTGATATTTGCTTTTATCTTTGCTTTTTGAAATTATCCTACTTTAGAATCATAATTTGTTATGCACACTTACTTATTCATCTCCCCCCCCCCCCCACAGAATCATAATCTTTATCATCAAATCTTTATTCTTCATCATCCTGTTCCTGTGGTCAGCCCATATCCAAGGGAGAGTTAGGAAAACGGAATATAAAGCTAGATTGTTATCTGATTACTCACCCTTGTTATTAGCAATAGAACTGGAGGATGTTCCACCAAGAACATAGAGATGGAGATTAAACTCCATGCTACTTAAAAGACAGGATTTTAGAGAATTTATTGAGCGCCAAATTAAAATGTACTTTGAAATAAATACAGAATCAGTGAAAGATAAATTTATATTATGGGATGCAATGAAAGCCTTCATCAGAGAGCAGATAATAAGTTATGTAACTAAGATGAAGAAGGACTACAATCGGGAAATAGAACAGCTGGAAAGGGAAATAGTAAGTACAGAAAAAGGACTAGCAACAAGGGAAGATACAACAAAAAGAAGAGAATTGGCAGACAAAAAATAAAATACGAAACACTACAAACTTATAAAGTGGAGAAGAACATAATGAAAATAAAGCAGAAGTATTGCGAGCTAGGAGAAAAAAATGCACAAAATACTGGCTTGGCAGCTTAAAACAGAACAAGCTAAAAGAACGGTATTGATATCAAGGAAAAATGACAACAACAGAGATCAATGAAAACTTTAAGGAATTCTACAAGCAATTGTACTGAATTGAAAAACAAAGGGAAAGAAGACAAAATAGATGAGTTTCTAGCTAAAATTGAACTACCTAAATTGCAAGAAGAGGAACAAAACAAATTGATAAAACTGTTTGAAATGGAGGAGATACAAGATATATTAAAAAAGCTACCGAACAATAAAACGCCTGGGGAGGACGGACTCCCAATAGAATTCTATAAAACATTTAAAGAGATACTAATTCCTTCTCTCCTGGAAGTAATGAACCAGATCGAAGAAACACAAAACTTGCCAGGTTCATGTAAAACAGCAATAATTACAGTAATACCAAAGACGGGGAAAGATCCACTAACACCAGCATCGTATAGACCAATATCTCTACTTAACTCAGATTATAAGATAATAGCAAAACTATTAGCAAACAGATTGGCTGACTGTGTACCAAAAATAGTAAAACTAGATCAAACTGGATTTATTAAGAAAAGACGAACAACAGACAATGTCTGTAAGTTCATTAACTTAATCCACGCAGTACAAGGAAATACGATGCCAACAGCGGCGGTTGCTTTAGATGCAGAGAAAGCCTTTGACAGGGTAGAATGGTATTGTTTATTCAAAGTACTACAGAGGTTCAACCTACCAGAGAAATATATTAATTGGATTAAAGCATTATATAAGGGTCCAATGGCAAAGGTGACAGTAAATGGATATGTATCGAAGCAATTTAAATTAAGCAGGTCAACTATGCAGGGATGTCCACTATCTCCCTCACTGTTCACTTTAGCAATAGAACCATTGGCAGAACTGATAAGAACAGAAAATAAAACAGAAGGGATAAAAATAAAAGAGAAGGAATATAAAATCAGTCTATTTGCAGATGACATCATAGTATACTTAACAGAACCAGAATTATCAATAAAAGAATTACATAAGAAATTGAAAGAATATGGAGAAATATCGGGGTACAAGATCAATGCAAATAAAAGTGAAGCGATGCCAATGAATAATGTGGATTTCACAAAGTTTAAAAAAGAATCACCATTTAACTGGCAAACACAAGCAATCCGATATCTAGGTATTAGACTAGATAATAATCTTGGCCATCTATACAAATTAAATTATCAGCCATTAATGAAGAAATTACAAGATGACTTAGAACATTGGAAAGATTTACCACTAACACTGATAGGAAGGGTAAATTGAATTAAAATTAATATCTTCCCAAGGATATAATACCTATTTCAATCGTTACCAATTCCCTTAACAGAGAAATTCTTCAATGAGCTAAAGAAAATAATAAGAAAATTCTTATGGAAAGGGGGGAAACTGAGGATAGCGCTAGATAAATTAACAGAATGGTACAAACAAGGGGGTTTGCAGCTACCAAACTTTAAGATTATAGAGCATCACAATTAAGATATCTATCAGATTTTTATCAAACAAGGGAAAAATCAGATTGGACAAGGGGGAGAAGGTACCACAACATATACTTTATAAGTGGGATGAAAAGCAGGTGCAGTATAGACGTTCATCAGTACTGCACCATCTGCTCAACATTTGGAAGAAGATTCACTTAGAAAGGAAAAAAAACAAATTACCAACTACCAAAATTATTATTGACGCAAAATCAACTAATCCCATTCACAATAGATAACCTTTCCTTTAGAGAATGGGAGAGAAAAGGGATTAAAAGAATAGAATATTGCTTTTTGGGAAATAAATTATTATCTTTTGAACAAATGAAGTACAAATATGGAATAACTCACAGTACAATGTTTGCATACCACCAACTGAAAACCTACTTAAAGGACAAATTGGGAAGCAGGCTGAGGTTACCAGAAGGAAGCAGCTTTGAATATGTGATTACAGACACAATGATAATTAAAAGATTTATAACAAACATGTACATCAAGCTGCAAGAGAAAGAGAACGATGAAATAAGCTGTAAACCCAAACAAAAGTGGGAACAAGATCTAAACATAAAGATAAAAAATGAAATATGGGAAAAGCTATGCTCCGGAACTATGAAAAATACAATAAACACGAGGTTACGCATGATACAATATAATTGGTTACACAGGCTATATATCACGCCCCAAAAGTTAAATAAATGGGACCCAACAGTATCAGATAGATGTTTTCGCTGTAAGAAGGAAACGGGAACAACAGTACATGCAATTTGGGCATGTGAGAAAGTTGAAAAGTTTTGGGAAGATCCAAATCAGGTATTAAATAAAATCACAAAAAGCAACATACCAAAAAATCCAGAGATCTTTCTTCTAAGTAATATAAGTAAAGAATTAGGCCTCAAACTGGATTTAACACAAAAAAGATTTATTATGATAGCCTTAGCTGTAGCAAAAAAATGTATAATGTCAACCTGGAAATCAGACGAGATCCTGAGAGTACAGCAAAATAGAAAAGAATAAATGTATTCCATTGGAAAAAATAACATATAATTTAAAAAATAAAGTCACATTATTCAAACAAATTTGGGAACCGTACATGGAACACAACAGAGAGGGCCTACCGCGGATCTCCACCCCCTAAAATGATCGAATGAGAAGAAGACGAAATGAACTGACCCAGTGTGTAAAAGTAGATGACACAATTTTCTTGTTTATTTTCACTGTGTGATGACATTGTTTAATGGGTTTATTGTATTGTATATGTTGAATGTTTAATGGGTTTGGAGGGGGGTGGGAAGGAGGGAGGGAAGGGAGGGGGGGATAAAGGGGAGAAAATGACACTGTGTATATTCAAGAGGGAAATTTTTGTGTGTACTTTGGTCAATATTGTTCATAGTGTGAAAAATAAAATAAATAAATAAATAGATCCTTATTCTTCATCAAAATAAATTTAGCTTGTATCTGATCTACCTCACATTTAACTTTTTAATTATATTGGCTTGCAGTATTTTGTACCCACTGAATTAATCACTTTAACCCACTAAATGTTGTGCTTTATCTGCCAAACACATTTTTAGCGTGATTTGAAATGTTTCAACATTTATGTGCAGATAATTCCTAATAATTTATTAACAATAATACTGTGGTTTTTCATGATATATTTGTCGAATTTAATTACATTTTTATAATAATCTTGAAAGATAAACTTATTATTTCTAAGCATTTATTTTGCTTTCATTGATAGAATTTTCATGACTGCACAAAAGGGCAAATGAATTTTCAGTGCCAACACACTATCAAAATATCATCTCACCTGCCAAAATATTCAAAAAGAACAAATATACAGAATATCAGTGTTATAAATGTTTCAAATCACTATCACAATTACAACCTTATATTTTCTGCTCCTTTTGAAAAAAGATTGATCAACAGTTAATTTATTGCTGAAGACCAGTTATTAATCAGGGAAATATTTTTGACCATGTGCAAACAGAAGTTTAATAAAGATCAATTCTTTTCAACTAAAATCAAACTCTGCCATTCTAATGGATTGTGAAGAAGTTGCAGTACTTACATTGAGATCAAAATTAATTTCCAACTTCTTATCTCTGTGGGAAAAAAAATTATAAAAATATTTTGAAATTAGATATTGTTTGCATGAATGTAGAAACAGTTATTGGCAACTAAATTCTGGTCTTCATTAATCATAAGATTATGGTTTGCAAGTCAAGTTTACAAAAACAAAAATGAACAACCCCATTAATTATTAGCAGTTTATACAAAGGGGAACACACATCAAGAGCTAAACGTAGGTCAATTATTGAGCAAATATTCTTTGAGGTACGAAGAGACTTAGAGGATCAGTACACCACAAGGTTCATGGTGCACCAAACAGAGGAGTCTGTCGTTGTGTCGCACACTATGTTGTGAAATACACAGGGCACTGATACAAGGTGAGGGCATCCATGGAGATAAATTAAGATTACTCCATGGTAACACTGGGTAAACAGTGGAAAATTGCGGAAATTATTTAATGATTCACTGTTCCAGATGGCCAAACTGCATTTTGATTGGCCATGATTGGACGGTATGGCCAAGCAAACTACTACTGCTCTCATTTTCTTGTTCTTATTTGAAGGACCCTGATGAACATTTTGAATACAGTTATTTCAATGCTACGACTATCTTTGACACTTTTAGCACTTCTCCTTCATGTATAAAAGAGCCATCACTTTCTAGCAGAGATCACACAACCTTTTTTTAGAAGAGCGTAAACCAAGATTGAGAATAAACTTGTTTCCCTTGTCAGTTTTATTCACAGATATCCTACTTTCATTCCTTTGTTTGCTGCGGCTACCATCTTGAATATTTTCATCCAAAGCCACGACCTCCGATCTGTTCATGGACTTCCACTAGAACCACTTCCACAGGTGGTCTCCACATGTAGCACTATCACAGTCAATGGCAGAGGCAGTTACTAACAACTTCTTCCCCACAATTGGTTGACACAGATGGCGTACAGTGTTGGATTTTCAACATTACTGGATGACCTGATCATGATTTACTGTGCAGATCACAGATATCAAATGCCCTACCATCAATTCATTAAGTCCCATATTTTAACAAGATGCAAGTGCTACATATAACTGCAGGAAATAAATTAGATTACAGGCATAAACATTGCAAAATAAAGTATAGAACTGATGCAGTAGGAATTTAAATTATTGAACTGTTTTTCTTTCCATAAACTAGAAGCAGTCTCGATTGGCAAAAACATCTCCTCCACAATCTCCATCAGCACCAGAGCTGATGTGTTGTGTATTTATCCCCCTGCTCTACACCTATGAATGTGGGGCTTGGTATTATAAAACTATCAAATTTGCTGACAATATCACCATAGCGGGCTGTATAAAAAGAGGTGATGAGTCACCATGCAGGAGGGAGATTGAAAACTTAGCTACATACTAACAACAACTCACACTCAATGCCACCAAAACCAAGGAGCTGATTGTGGACATTAGGAAAGTTAAATCAGATCCAGTGATCATTGGGGGTGAGCAACTTTAAATTCTTGGGAGCCCTCATACTAACATCATCACGAAGCAAGAACATCAGCACCTCTACTTCCTCAGGAGGTTTGATGTGTCATCAGAAACTTCTACATGACTTGGTATGTGACAACAATACCTCTGAGCAGTAAACCCTGCAAAAGGTAGTGGACAGAGCCCAGTACATCACAGGCAAAACTCTCCCCACTATCGAGAACAAGTACATGGAAAGCAGCAGCAATAATCATCAAGGATCCACACCAACCAGGACGTGATCTCTTCTTGATGCTACTATCAGAAAAGAGATATAGGTGCCACAAGATTCACACCAACAAGTTCAAGAAGAGCTGCTACTCTCAACTATCAGATAACATTCACTATCATTTAAAGACTCTTACACTGTTCGTTGTTTCATACTAAATATTTATTTTCTGTATGTAGCTAGTTTGTTTACATTTAATTTTGTGTACATTCCTTTCTTCTTGAGTACAGTTTTTACAGTTACTAGTAATTAGAAATTCTACCTGGCCCACAGGAAAGAATCTCAGGGTTGTATGTGATATCATGAATGAACTCTGACAATAAATCTGAGCTTTGAACTAGAAACAAACCATTGCTTCTTAATCACAGCCCAATGATTTGTCTCAAGCATTGGAGCGAGGCTGAGATTATAGATGGTTATAATCTCCCAGTTACAAATAGAGTTAGGAAATTTCATTCAACACATCGGATTTTTACCCAAGTGATCTTGGAATGCCAATATAATCAGTTCTATGATAATACTATTTAAAGATTTTATTTCCGAGCCACCCACAAAATAGTCAAACTGACAAGATTCTACAGGCTGATATCCTTCCACCCAGTTCTGTGGTTTAATTTTCTCCTACAACCCAATTATTTCTTGACCAACGCTAAATGGAGAAATATTGTAATATTTCTGTGGTATGGGGAGCTTCAAACTTGTACAATTTTCCCTCTGTGCACTGACAATGTTAAAAATATTGATCTTTGCAGAGAGGACCAGGGAATGCTGTGAGACCAGACCAGGAAATCATTCCACATGATCATTATACATGAACTCAAAAATAAGATTTACTGATTGCTGTTATTCCAATTGAGAGGTTAATTTCCACCCCCCCCACCATCATAAATTTAACATTTATCTATAAATTATGCTGCTAGTTAATATCATGCAAGTTGATATTAAATCACGTGGGGATATAAATACGATTGCTGGTTACAAGTACCTGTCAAGAATCCTTTATACCCAACTAAAGGCACAAGAGATTGCAGTTGATGGAATCTTGAGTGAAAAAAAAACATCTGCAGGAACTCGGCAGATTGAGCAGCACCAGTGGTGGTGGGCGGGGGGGGGGGGGGGCGGGGTGGGAAATAATGGTTGATGTTTCTTCCTGGAACCCTTCAAGTCTTGATGAGTCTGACCCAAAATGTTAAACATTATTTATGGCTTTTTTTTTAAGCTCCAACCACCTTCATACTGGTGCCTTGTATTTCTCACATCTATCATCTCTTCTCTGCCAATTTTGTAGCAACTGAAGCACCCTTTAGTTATGGAATATGAAGAGCATGAAAACTCAGATATATCAGGCTATAATAAAGAATCGATTGAGGGAGGATATCCCGTCAGCCCATTTATTGTGGCTTCAATTGATGCCACCAATAATTAAGATTTAATATACACGCAAGTGCAATGTACAGGCATGATGTATTAAATAGTCTTTTTCTGCCTGGGATCACATTAAGTCTCCCATGATCATCCAAAAAATACATGTATGTTTATCCCAAATATTGGGCCCTAAACAATGCTGGTTAAAAAGGAATAAACCTAGTGTTAACTAGTCCAACTTTCTAGAGAGTTAAAACAGGCAAGATTCATGACTGAGGAAATGACCAGATGGAGGCTAATTACCTGCAGGGCAAAATGAGAAGGTGGGATGTTGAAGTTGTGAGAATATCAACAACACAAAATACAAAGGGATTTAAGCAATTGTATCACATCTAAAAGTCAAGCTGGAGATGACCAGGTGTTTCCACAAGCAACGTCAACATTTAATTTCCAAAACAGCTTCATTGGTAACTCGCTCACATTTTTTTTACATGTTCTTAAGTTTTTCATTTTAAACAGATTGCCAATATTGAATTTCAAAGCAATTGTGCTATGAATATTCTAGCCTATTTGAAACTAACTGTTCAATTAATTTCAGTTTTGACTTATTGTAAAAAAAATAGATTTAAAAAGCCACAGTCACTGATTCGCTGCACCTTGGCAGACGGAACATTTAAAAAATAACTGATTGATAGAATTTGTGCCACTGATAAACAATGTGGTGTTAAGCGAATGTAGCGTTAGTTCTCGTATCACTTGCAGGAAACTCAGTCTGACAGCTAAGCCCTTCAGGATTTAAGTTTATTGGTCACAAAATACATAATACAATGTGAAGATTTCTTCTGTGATGAGGTTAATAGATTATCTCCAATATACAGCAACATAAGAATAAAAATTATGGAATTTATGATTACAATGAAATGTTCAAGTTAAAGATACCACCCAATTGTACAAGATCAACCTGACAACACAGCATTCCCTGGTCCTCTCTGCAAAAATAAATTGGCACCAAGCAAGGGCAGCAAGATGACACTGGGGTTCATTCAGAAGCCTAATAGCTGCAGGAAAGAGACTTTAAGCCTATTGATATATGCATTCACATTCTTAAGCACTCTTGCCAATGAGATTACAGAGTGTGCCTGGATTGTGATGAGTCTTTCACCATGTGGACTGAGTGCACATACTTGAGCAGACCCAGTGTTGAATGTTATCGTGGAGGAGGTTGTTACATGCCTTCACTGTAGACACCTGAGACAGTGGTGGTATTGCTGAAATACCCTTGGTGGCAGACATTGAAGTCCTATCAGGGCAGACTCTCCACCTGTTCTATTCTCATAGCTCCTGTCAAACAGTGTTCCTTGCTTAGTCTAATTCTCTCAAAACTTCATTGGAGCCAACTCAATTTTGATGATTTCTGGCATAAAATCCTGCCAACTGTTCACCACTTTGCTCCATTCAGGTAGGACAAGACAAACCCAAAGATCTTGTTGGAAATCTCTGGATTTTTGCTTGAAAGATGCAATATTGATAGAATGGCTATGTCTGGTTGCTTCTGAGATCTGGCCAAATATATTCATGGAGATCTTTGAAGGAAATGACCAAGTGGTGTGTGTGTGTGTCCACACACAAAATCTTATTTTGATTTAATGTAATTGTTTTATAAAACCAAGAGAACTGGTAAGCCATTTCAGAAATAAATAAGAAATAGAAATGTAAACCACAGGAGTGGAAAATAATCAGAAATACTAATGAATATTTACTCTTCCAGTTGAGATAAATTGATAGTTTTACCTTTGGTTTTTTTATTTACAGTAGGACCAAAAACTACAAAATATATGTAACCCTCAGGATAAGCTGCTCAGCTCTTTTTTGTTCATTTCTTTCTTTTATTAGAGTAGGTTAGGTGAGGTTTTTTTTATACAATACCTTTGATTTTTTTTAAAATTTCCACCCATTGCAGTAGAGGGGAAATAGAGTTTATACTGTTTGAAATTTTACAACCTAAAAATATATATGTACACACACATGCGATACTGTATTTTCAGTTTCATTCCCTTTTCTTCATTGCATTGTATTTCTTATATATAAAAAAAATTGAAAAAGAAAGACATGTTAAATGAATTCTGAGGTAAACACTACTCATACAAAGAACTGGTTTTGACATTCCCCGTGGTACTGAGAGCAGCTCTGAGCACCATATCTCATCAAGGGGATATCAACTTCAGAGTACAAGTTACAAACTGACCCCATAGATTAAATTGCAAATAGGATCCATTATTTTTGACCAAATTTCCTGCAATTAAGATTGTTTAAAACATGTTTTATGATATTGAGTGGAGTGTTAATGTATTAAGATTTTCCAACAGATGAGAGAGAACTCTTTTCACCTGTGTCACATTCTAGGGCTAGGGAGCATAGTCTAATATTTACAGGTAAGATTTTCAGGAATTTGGTAAAAAAAAAGACTTTTACAAACAACCATTAAAGGAAGGCAAATTTATTCAGCAAACTTTAATTGATGCTAAGTCAAATGAAAATGTTAAATTTGTGATTGATAATGAAAAACATTGAGGGAAATGGGCAGATGGAGTTGGTCACAGATTAACCATGATCTCATTGATGGAGCAGACAATTAATGAATTGGAGCAGATAATTAATGAATTGGCCTTCTCTTAGGTTCTTAATCTGTTTATTTGAGAGCCAATTTGATAATTTACTCTCAAAAAGAAGCATTTTTCTGTAGATTCAAAATCAACAGTTGTTTTTGGTGGCAGGATCATTACCCTCAAACACACCTGAACTATCAACAAACAAATTAGAAGTGGGAGTAGTCACTTGGTACCTTAAGCCGAGGATGCCGATTAATAGGGTAATGGTTGTTCATCTTCAACTCTGCATTTCTATTTTACCCAAAATGCACCATAACCCCCTTGCTTATCAACTATTTACCTTGGAATTAAAAATATTTAAACATTCTACCTCCAATATCCTTTGAAAAATAAAGTTCTAAAACTCTCAGAAGAAAATTCACTTAATTTCTGACCTAAATGGGAAACTCCTTATGTTTATACAGTTTTGTCCAGTTATAGATTTTCCCACATATCCACCCTCAGAATATTGGACATTTAATTCAAATCCCCTTTCACTCTACTCCAGCAGATTTGGGCCTATCTTGTCCAGCCTTTACTCATAAGACAACTTGCCCATTTGATCTTTTAGTTGAATAAAACATAGGAAATGCTTTCAATGCCGTAACTCCCTTTCTTAAGTAAAGGGCCTTCAAATGATTCTCACTCTCCTTTCAACTAGCCAACTACAAAAAGAATGAGGATAAATAAAAAGATCCATCAGCAAATGTAACATGCAATTCAAAATATTCCATGGTCAAGTGTTGTGAAGGGTTGTAAGAGGATAGATGGAATCAATATGTTTGAAGTAGCAAGTTCGACAATAGTAACACATCCCAAGACACAACAGAGGAGTAATCAACAAACAGATTTTGATCCCAAGCGAGAGAAACAGATACAAAAGTAGGTTTTTAAAAAAATTAAAAATCACTCAGCAAAGATTAATATTAAGCAAAATTTGAACTTACACTCAAAGTGTAAGTTTGGAATTGCTTTAAAACAAATAGCTCCAATGCAATCAATTTTTTATTATGTGGACCTGTCAAAATTTAAAACAAGTCAGTAATGTAACCAAGAAGAAAGAGGATGATCTTAGAAAGATAAAAGGACCCATCCTTTTAAGTTTTCTTGCCTTCCTTAACAGCTAAGCAAGAAAATATCCACAATCATATACTAAGATCTTTTGCAGGCTTTAAAAAGGTGTGTATATCAGGATTAAGAAATACAACATGTAGGTTCAGCAAATTGGCACTCTCTGAATGTAAATACTAGACCAATGTTAAAATCTAAAGACTCATACACTGTCTTAGGAGAGCTTTAATGAAGTGAAACATTAAAGTTTGCAGATGCTGTGATTGTAGAAAGGCTGGAGGAACTCAGCCGGTCTCACAGTGCCCTTAGGAGGTAAAGGTAATGTAACCGACGTTTCAGGCCTGAGCCCTTCTTCAAGGTATGATTTAAAAAAAAGAGGTAGATGCCTGAATAAAAAGGTGAAGGGAAAGAAAGGGCAGGAGGACCACAGACAAAATGTGTTAATTGTTTATGTACAGGAGGACAAGAGAGAGGGAAGGCGAGAATTGATTGGGGGAGGATGGAGGTTGGCTCTGTGAGTGCAGAGCAGGGCAAACAGAGCCAGAGAACCAAGACATAGGGATAGATTGTTGGGGCACTAATGAAAACCAGTAAAGTCGATGTTAATGCCATTTGCTTGGAGGGTGCCCAGATGGAATACAAGGTGATGTTCCTCCAATTGGCTGGTGGCCTCATTTTGGCAGGGCTAGTTACAAACCACTTTTATCTGATGTAATTAGCAAAATCATTCACCTCAAAAATTCCAAGGATCAGAGATACGAATATTTAAATATACACTTACTTCCCCTTGATCTTCTGCATATTTTCCAGCAGGATGTTATGGAGATCAGAGGTCTTGGATGTTAGTTCTGCCAGCAGTTCACCAAAGTACCGAGGATCCAATTTCTCTGGGTTACTACTCTCATAGTCCATCGCACTCTTAATCTGTTATTAGAAAATTATTACAGATCAAAATACACCAGCACAATCAATTAGTTTAATGAATTTGGAATATTTGACAATCATTTAATAGAGAGGATCACTTGAATAAGAACAACGGTCACACATACAAGGTGAAAACCAAAATCTGGTTCACAAAGCAACACATAACATCCCAACATTTTTGCAAAACCGCGTTCTGTGCCAAATTTTATAACAAGGTTTTTCTATTTTGTTGTTTGAATTACGAACAACAAATACAATCTCAGACAATGTCAATCCAATCATGAAAGAAATGGTGTGAATTCTACAACACCATACATGAAAAGATGAAGATAACCATACACGATTATAATAACTCAACTAAAGACTGGTGTTGACAGTGAAATGGGGGGGAAAAAAAAATTTCAAACTCAACAACAACATTGGGGCTCATATTAGTATAACATAACGTCAAAAGTCTTTACAGAGACTGAAAGGCCAAGGTAGACCAAAAGAAGTGAAGATTTTGTGGTGAATCATAATGGTTTTAATAGATTAAACCAAGGAATTAATTTACATAACAGAAATCATGGGTGAAGTGAGATGCTGATTTTAATTCAGCGATCCTCGAGTTCTAGTTGACACAGGTGCTTAACCTTTTATTCGGAATTCCAAAAACCAGTAACCTTCAAAAACCGGCACTTTTTTTGGTAGATGACATCCACTCATCAAAGATAGAGTTTGGCACCAAACATGACCCTATGCGACCCTCGTTCAACTCCCGTGTATATTGTCGCGTTCTGCGTCGCTAATTAGTGGTATTGTGACTTTATAAGTACCCTACCTGTCGAGCAGGACCCTCGCTCAACTCACTTTGGAACATCCTGTGTTGTTCTGCTCCTTTATAAGCGCCTCAGAATTGCCGTATACTGACGCCCATCCAGCGCTGCGGTGCCTTACTTTACCACTTTTCACCCACTGCCCTATCTGACCCTCATCTCATCCCTTTTGATAAGATAGACAATACTAGGATTAAAGTTGAAATATTGCAACATTATCATAACATTTACTCATTAATGTTATTACTGTATTTCATTTTATTCTTCATCAAATCTATAATTGCTATAAGGGTTTGCCCTGGAGTTTGTGGAGGTTTGGTATGACATCAAAAATTTTCTACAGAGGTGTGGTGGAAAGTGTGCTGCATCACAGTCTGGTATGGGGACATCAATACCCCTGGTACATTTTTGAACAGTGGGAAGAAATTGGAGCACCTGGGGAAAACCCACACAGACACAGGGGGAATGTACAAACTCCTTACAGACAACATGGGATTTACTCCATGCCCCAATCGCTGGTATTGTAACAAAGTTGCACTAACTGCTACGCTAACCATGATGTCATGTATGTACTCTGACAATAAATCTGAAATCCGGATATTTCTCAGCACGTCAGTACTAAGAGCACTCATTTACCAATGAGAACATCAAGAACATGTTGCCACTTGTGGACAAATCATCTCATGAAAGGATTTCAGCAACATATCTCATTTATCCAGAAGGGCTTTACTGTAGGTGGCAGATAATGAGCAATATCACCTTTCAAAATTAGGTTTGCTCTTCACATACAGAAATTGAACATAAAAATGTGTGGCTTCTAATCAATACTATGGCTACAGAAAGTAAAAAAATCTGGGCCTGCTGTCCTTGCGTGCATTACCAAATGTTTTCCCTGCTGGAAAAAACAAACTGTCGGATGAACTCAGCAGATCAGGCCAGATCTGGATACCAGCTAGGATCAGTACTCATGAAGGGTCTTCAGCCTGAAACACTATCTCTGCTAAATGTATCAAGCATTTTTTTACTTTTGTTTCAGTAACACAGGGATACCTAGAGTAATCAATAGACCTCTTGCTGCCTTTGGGAAGAAAACCTAGTTAAGGTTGAGTACATTCCTGGTGTATGCCTTCAGCTACTCACTGGATAAAATGTCAAAGATATTGTTTCCTGGGAGTTTTTATTAAAATTAATATCTCAACCATATTACACCATCTTGCCACAGATGTGTAATCAGATACACCTCGCCTATAAGTTGTTAATAAAGTTGCGTGAGAAGCATGGCATATGAAGGAAACACCTTCATATTCTTGATTAAAGCCAAGAATAAAGGCAGCACTTTGCATGAATTGGCTGCAAATGACACATAACCATTAATTAGTTTGGGCAGATTTGTTAAAGATCAATTGCAATTCTGTTACATTTGAAATTATGTTCATTTCGACAGACAAAGCTCAGATATTATGCTCTGGAGAAATGACATCTATTAATGGGCTGCTCAGCTCTGTGTGAATGCATCTGCAAACCAACAAGTGCCAGTTAAATTACAGATTTTTGCAGCACCTACTGTTATTTCAGTACGAAATGATTGGATGCAACAAATGTGAAAATTGTGTCACCATACTAATCACAGTCGCAACAGGTAATTATATGTGCAGAACAGTTTAGTAAATAATTAGCCAAAAGCACAATTGTTTATCGACCTCAGTTTATATTTTTCTAAAAATAAGGATTCGAGTTTTACAAAATTCCAGTCTTTAATCTGAAAAACACAGACTAAAAGGAAAACCATTTAAAGTAGGCCAGCTTTGACATTATGGGCATTTGAAATTCAACCCAGCTTTACTTAAACCAAAAGACTTGTACTGAGTGACACATACATCTCTCACAAAATATCCTTTTCCATACTGACCCCATATCAACTACAGCACAATTTTCTACCACATTTCACCTTCCAAAGTCTTGTACTTGTGCCACCGCCAAACTCCAAGAGCTATATGTTCCACTCCAGTGGACCCCCCGCAATCCAACTTTCTCCCCCGCTATTTCTGAAGCCTCTCACATGGTTGATCAGTAAACTGGAGTGTAATGTGGAAAATGGTGAAGTATTAATTTTGGGAGAAAGCATAGAAATAAAGATTAATTACTATGAAACCAGATAGTGTACATAGGAATTTTGTATGTTGATCATGAAATGCAGTTACAAGGCAGAACAAGCACCTTGAATTGCAAATATATTATTTATCTTTACTACGGGCGGGGTTAGGTTCATAGAGCTCTACGGCACTAAAGAGGTATTTTCACCCACCAACTCTGTCATGATCATCGAGTATCCACTTTTGCACATACTTTAAACTAATTTCTCTTACTCTCCACACATTCTACCATTTATCTATGCACAAGGGGCTAATTAACCTATCAATCTGCACATTTGTTGGTCTACAATTGTACAGGATCTTGATGAGGTCACAGAAGAGACCATTTCTGGTTTGCATGCTCTGACAAGGAGATAGTGGACTTGAAATAGGGCACCACACATTCACAATTACTATCTGATGAGCTGCACAAACCTTTCCTAGAGATTAAGAGCATCAGCCGATACTAAACTATCAGGGTAAGAGCTGATCTTACTGAAATGCAGAGGTTTGTGATTTATAGGGCTGATGCTAAAAAAATTTCTTCCTCTAACTGAAGAGTCTAGAAGAGAAGACAATTAAACAATAAGAGTCAATTTTCTTGGAATAAGGCAAGGATCACTACTTCCAACTGCTGTGTTTTTTTTTCCAGATATAATTCAATATTGTTCTGAAAATTATAATTATACATTTTATTCGTCTCACCATCTAGAGTCTGAATGGTCTTCACCAATGTGCTAGCAAAGCACATGACAAGCTCGAGTTGTTTAACTGCATGAATTCAACAATTAAATCTACCTGATACTTCAATTTCATTTGTCTTCAAACTTTACCTTTTAAACAATCTGGACAATACCATTCTCCAAATTATCCTTTTGAAACTGAAGTATAGAAGCCCACTTCCAATATTTCTTTCCAAATTGCAAAATATTAAATAGAAAATTGCTTCAAATGTCTTTTCTTTACACCTTGGATATTTTTTTTGATTTAAAAAAACAAACTTTCTTCTGCAATGTATGGAAACAGTTTAGTTTTTAAGGTATCTAATGATCATTTAGTAAGACAATACATAACTCTCTGAAGTAAATGCATTACCTGGCTCTGATGAGGACTCTGTCGTCCACAGTATTTCACCCGACCTTCAGATTCCTGGGATGTGACAGAGCTTTGTACACTCTGAGACCTGATGTATTCGCTTGGATATCTTACAAACTGCAATGTAAAAAAAAAATCAGCTCAGATTAATTTTTCATTCACAGTCATTTTCAATTAATGCTGAAAGGGCTCAAGACCGAAATGTCAGTCATGTATCTTTGCCTTTGCTACACTGTTTGACCTGCTGAACTTCTCCTGCATTTGGTGTTTCTACTTTAACCACAGTGATTTTCTTCCAGAGATCATCTTTCTCATTAACAAATTTTTTTCTTTTAACTTTGATCTTCAGAATGTTGAAATTTTTAGTATCTAATGAAAATGAATTTGTTGTTCCATTTCAAAACAGAAGCTTAGTCACGGCATTTGTCCAAGAGACTTTTGTTAAAATTCAATCTTAATCATCAACAGAAATTTTTGGTTTGGGTCGGCGATATTAAAACTAAAATTAAGCCATGCTCACCAGATGTGTCAATCACACAAGTCAGCGTTATCATTCACAAACCTGAAGTTAAAAACTTATCTCATAACTCAGTCACCACCTCTAAACCTCCATTGCATACAACACAAGTGGTATCTTCATAAAAATAAATACTGTACATATCAGTGGATAAAATGACCTTCAGCCCAATTTCAACCTGAATTTCATAGTTTTAGCTCATTTCAGTCGTATAAGACAACATGCCAATTTTCTGCTCATCGCCTCAAAATAGCTTCAAGGAATGAGCCCCCCCAACCCCCCCAGCAACAAATCAAACTTTGTTACAACACCCCAATTACCAAGTAACAAATCTCTAAATTAAGCAAGCAAGTGATTACAATAACAGAAAAAAAATACCCAAAATCTTTGCTTCTGTCTGGGAAGATGCCGGATGGAGCTTGGATCCAGCATCAGCTGCAGCCGAAGTCAGTGACAGCAAGTTCATTCTCAACAGGGGGTGCAGCGCTGTCCGCAATGAAGGAGTCGCCTCGGGCTCCCGGGCAGGAATGGGGACCTTGGGTGACGGTGGGGAGGTGATTGGGACTGGCAGCAATGGGGAGGTATCGGGACCGGTGACAGCAGTAGGGAGGTGGTTGGGGACCAGAGGTGGCAATGGGAAGGTGTCGGGGACCGGTGGGGAGGTGGTCAGGGACCGGTGATGAGGTGGCTGGGGACTAGTGGCGGCGGTGAGGAGGTGGTTTGCGACAGCGGTGGCAGTGGGGAGGTGTCGGGACCGGTCCACTTTTCCGGCCAGAATTTTAAGGTCACCGGTTTTTGTTTCTGGCCTACAAGACAACCCCCTCTTTTGGGGTAATTTTTTGGGTGCTTCAAAGGTCATCTTATCTGCCGAAATGTACGGTATTTGTATTCTAAATCCACCTGCAATTACTATATAGGACAAAGGCACAAACAAAGAATTCACATGTACATTTTCCTATGAAATTCTATTCCTTCAACTAAAGAGCATTTCATTTTGTAAAAGCTCTTTCAAAACGTAAATTGAGAATAAAATGCCAAAATCAATCCTGCAAAGTAAAATCCATAATTGTGAAATAGTGCATCCAATCATCTGCCTCCACGTTATTCTATCAACAATGACAACACAAATTAATTATCCAAGCACTAACAACGAAAGGGACAACTATTATTTTTATGGGAATTACAAATGTGAAAAAGTCTTCCTTAAAATTCATTGGAAGGCAGTGTTGTGAACCGTACCTGCACAGGACTTTGCACATTTCTTATCTGACTTTCATTGTATTTGACATTTTCCCATTGGGTTTGCGTATTTCCAATGTTCTGATAGGATTGAAAGTCCTTCGTGTTGTACACCTATAAACAGAGTCAATTGAGAGTTGGGTAATTACCTCAGGGCGTTGATGACTATCAGAGTCTCACAGGATTTATTTTAGAGATAGTTTACATTAATAAACAATTCTAAAAAGTAAATAACATTTATAAAAAATACTTTAAAACACCGAATCACCCAATCAAAAAATTCCTTTTCAATGACAGGGTGTTCCAATTCTAAACTAGGTCTCATAGAGTTAAATTCTCTGGTACAACACTGGAGAGCCCTTGTAAGATCCAACTCCATCACTGGACCATGTTGAGTCCAGTGACAGAGAGATGTAATATTGGCACCAGTGTCTGTCGCTCATCCCAGAGATCAACGTATCGGGGACGTACTTTTATATTAGGGACAGAATGGCAGGGATTCCCTTGGGCACACCAGCTGCATCCAACTTGATTTGAACCATTGGATATGGCTCTGAGTAGACATACTGATTTTGTTCAGACAAAAAAAACTTTCATTTATACTTTACCAGCAAAGCAACTCCAAAATTAATCTTAACAGAGATACAGATTAGCTGCTGGAAACATGATATGGTATATAAAGGCTTCAATTTTACTGAAACTCAGTCCACGAACAGACTCCAAATGAATCACTCTGAAAAAAGGTTAATCTGCCTAGCAATGAGCACACTTATATCTAATAATTCAACTTTGGTGAAATTAATTATTCTATTTTGTTTATTCTTTAATTTCTACAGAATCAAAAAATATCACATTGGCATGGTTAGATAAAATTAATAATTATTTATATTAACTCGTACCTGCATGGAAGGAACTGGATCAACCGTCACGTAGGTTTTATGTACTATGACTTCCGAATCTTTGGGAATATTTATTCCTTTCAAGCTTTGAGCCAGTACATGTTGATGCTGTCTGTTTTGTAGCTGTGTCACAGAGAAATGTCAATTGAGATTTACACAGTTATGAATAAAACCATCTCAGAGTCATATAGAAACACAGCATGGAAATGGGCCATTTGGCCCACTGAGACCAACAAGCAGCCATTCACACTCATCCTATGTGAATTCCACTTCCCCATTAACTCCGCCCAGACTCTACTCCTCACCTGCACACTAGGGGGCAACTTATAGAAGCAATTTAGCTCACCGACATCTTTAGGATATAGGAGGAAACTGGGACACCCAGGAGAAACGACCAGGGTCACAGTGAGAATATGCAACTCCACACAGATAGCATTCAGGATTGAGCCGTGTTGTTGTGAAGCAGCACCGTTACAAATTGTGCCACCCATTTTTTTTCATAAAATACCCACTAATCCTAAACCAATCTCTACCTCCTAAGCATCCAAGGGAAGGTGTTGTCAACCCATACATGCACATAGCATGACACTTCACTTAATTTAAACAAACTTTAATGAAAAAAGATAAACGATAGAAAAAGGTTTCATTGATACTGTGCTGCCATTATCTCTCAAAACACTTCACAGAGGATAGGGTACCCAAATCTTCGCAACCAATAGGAGCTAAAATTGCCTTGCTTCATCCATTTGTGAGAGTTTAAAAACAAACACACTCGTGGTTTTGAATGAATTGATGTCATGGCTCAATGTTCGACTGAAAAGCCTATATTAGTTTTAAAAAAAATTTGGTCTGACTTTAACACATAAGCATGATAAATTCAAAGGCATTCTCTCAAAGTGAAGATGCATCAGAGTGTATTCACATGGCCGAGTTGCCACGGTCTGTCATGATTCTATGTTTACTGATTTCTCGATTGAGGGTTTTAAAGTTCTTTAAGTAAACAAATGTGGTCCACTGTATAATATTTTATTAAAATCAAAGTGCAGTGATGATTCATTGACAGTGTGTCCTAACAATGACCTACAAGTTCTAAAAATGCATCAATAGTCAAATGAATCTAGAAAAAGTCACTGTAAATGTGTGGAAAAGAAAAAGTGTATATCATGGCTATTGCGATTTATGGTGTGAAAAATAAAATATTTAAAAAAAAAAAAAAAAATAGTCAAATGAATCTTGTTGATATTGTTATCTTCATCTGAACTCAGCTCAAGTAGCATGAAACTAGAATTGAAGCCAAAGAGCAGAACAATTTAAAACAGTGGACAGGCTTATAGAAGCAGGTTTGCTGTTTGAGGACGGATTAAACAGATACAGGCTTTAATTTCTTAAACTCAGAACAATAGGTGATCTCTCTGAAATGTTCAAATTTCTTATGGAGCTTGGCAAGCCAGATGCAGAGATAATGTTTTCCCTGCCAAGAGCATTCAGAATCAAAGGCTATTGTCTCATCAAACAAACTCGGGTATCTACAAAAGTGATGAGAAGACATTTCTGGTGAGCAATGAACCTTTCATATTTTCTGCAGGGCTGCAAAGGCACTGTATCTATTGAAAACTGAAATGGATAGTTTATTCAATATTGGTGGAATCAAGGAATAAAGAGTCTGTGCAGTAAGGGGGCACTGAGGTTAAAGGTCAGCCATGATCTTGCTGAAGAGTGGAGTAGACACAAGGGATTGAATGGCCGAGCCATACTCCTTATATTAATGTCTGCATACATGACCTCCTGATCCACTATCTTGTATTCTTATTTAGGAAGAAAGGGGTGGCATGGTTGGCGTAGTGGTTAGTGCAACGCCTTTACAGCGCCCGTGATTGGGTCAAGGGTTCAAATCTCATGTTTGTAAGGAGTTTGAATGTTCTCCCGTGTCTGCCCTGGGGGTTCCAGTTTCTTCCCACCATATAAACATACAGGTGTGAAGGGCAATTGGGTGTAAATTGGGTGGCACAATCTTGTGGGCTGAAATGGCTGTTACTGTGCTCTATGTTTAAATTTAAAAAATAAATAAATTTAAATTAAAAATTAAAAGGTCAAAAATAAGCATCAGGAAATAGGAAGGGGAAAAAGAAATTCAACTTCCTATTTGCTCCTGTTATTTTCTTAAGAAAGAGGAATTTAGAAGGAAAGCCGTGGACTCCAACTTTTCATGTCTGTAAAGTTCAATTATGATTCTTAAATAATTGAACAGGCACAAAGGTTGTTATGAGATGTGCTTAATATAATTTCATATCAATAGGACACAATTTTGATTCTGCATTGACATTAGGATGGTTAATTAATTCTGGATTCCCTTGCAGAATTATTGTCAAGAACGAGACAGCTGATCTACTCATGGGGTTTTTTTGGAAGATGCATGGATGTTTAAACTTTATGTTGCGCATTACACTACTTCAATTTACCAAGAGCTTTTACAACTTTGTAGGTTATGAGACTTAGTCATGTAACAAGGAAGTGACACAATGCCCAGTTCTCTCCTGTGTATAAAGCTTCATGCAATACAAAACTGACCCACATTATTCCATTCGTGTTAGCCTTGGCTCAAATTCTTTTACTTGCCTCAATGCAGTCAGTATAACCATTGTAATTAAATTCAATTGTCAAAAGATTCTACGAGAAGAAATGTCTGGATTTGACAAAAAACAAAAACATGCAAAGGATTTATCTCCTGAATAGATTCTACAAAACTAAAATAAATAGTTACAAGATAGATTTAGCTGCAGTTCGTTGTTGTGCACACAATAATCAGTGAGGCAGAGAGAATAAATCTGCTGCTTTACCATTTTACACCTTGTACAGCAAAATAAATGTGACAAGACAATTACAGGTTCCACCCAGACATGTTTGTAAAACTGCCAATTCATACCTCTGTTGGGCTTGACAGCCCCACTTGCCCAAAGCTATTCGGTAGAAAAGTGTCTTCATTTCCACATAAATATTGTTGCTGATTACTTTGTACCTGCACAGAAAAATCCACCATAATCAAGAGTCAGAAAATTGATGATCAGTAAACTTTACTAGTTCTTTCAAACCCATTCCCTAATTTGATCAATTTTATGGCTAGCAGCAAACAAGTGTAATATCACATTTTTGTTAATTATTACATCCCTGTATTTTATTTTATGGGAGGAAAAGTTATTTTTAAACAAAATCCAAAATATATCATTAAAATAAACCCACATGCAAAACACAAAATGATTCAAAATCATGTGCATAGACAAATGTGGTCCAATTAACTTTGCTGCTTCAAATCAATACATTTCTTTTCCCAGTTTGGTATGTGCAGTGTTTAACAAAGATACAAGATAAAACTTGTCCCATTGTTGCACAATCTTGGTTGATTTAAGTGTGACTCGATTAAAATGTTACCAAGTAAAAACAGAATGTTGAAGAAACTCAGCAGATCAAACAGTGTCCTTTATATAGCAAAGATAAAGATACATTACTGATATTTGGGGCTCGAGCCCTTCATCGACCGCTGAACCCAGAGTTGAACCAGTCCACCAACCTGTAGGAGGTCCCGACACTGATGGCTCCGACTCTCACCTGAGCCCCAACCACCCTTGGGCCAGAGCTTCCCATGCTGACTCCAGCCATGTGGCACCCGTCATAGACTCCTACTGTAGTCCCGATCTCACTGCTAGATCCCACTTACTCATCCCCTTACTCTTCCCTAACCCCCTTCACCTCTCCTTACTCCACCCCAATCTCCCCTTGTCCCCCTCTTCTCTAATCCTAACTCTCAGACCTCATCTCCCATCCCCTTTCTCTGGTTACCCCTTAATCTTCCTCCTCCTTCTCCCCTCCCTAATCTCCCACACCCCCACCTCCCCTCTAACCCACACCCCCACCTCCCCTCTAACCCACACCCCCCTCCTCCTTCTCCCCTCCCTAATCTCCCACACCCCCACCTTCCCTCTGACCCACACCCTCCTCCTCCTTCTCCCTCCCCTAATCTCTCACACCCCCACCTCCCCTCTGACCTCTCCCACATCCCCAACCTTAAAGAGTTCCATGAACACCACATTGCCGAACTATTCTTCTGTTGCCTCCACCACTGGGCTTACTTCCATGACCGTGACTCTCCACTCCCCATCCAAGATCCTTTCTCCCACTTTACGTCTTCTTCCTCCTCCTGGACACCTCATCCTGGCCAACTGCCCACTCTGGACCTTTTCCCAACTGCCTCCAAGACATCAACCACCTCAACTTCTCCACCCCCTCCCTTGTATTCTAATTTTACTTCCTCTGAACACTCCTCCCTCCACTCTCCTCAACGACCATCAAACCCACAGACAAAGGAGCTGCTGTTGTGGTCTGGTGCATTGATCTTTACATTGCTTAGGGCAGACGACAGCTCTCAGACACCTCCTCCTATCTACCCCTCTCACAGGGCCCCACCACTGTGCATCAAGCCACCGTCTTCAACACCATCTCCAACCTCATCACCTCTGGTCACTTCCCTGTCACAGTTGCCAACCTCATTGCCTCCTATCCCCATACTGCTTGTTTGTACCTAAGATACACAAACCCAACCATCTGGGTAGACCAAACTAGTTTCATCTTCCTTGACTCTATCTTTTCTCCCCTGGTCCAATCCCTCCCCACCTACATCTGCGATACCTCACATGCTTTCCATATCTTCAATGACTTCAGCTTCCCCAAATCGGACTGCCTCATCTTTACGAAGGATGTCCAATCCCTTTATACCTCCATTCCCCAGACTGAACATCTTAAAGTACTTTGCTTCTTTCTGGACCAGAAATACAAGTCACCCTCTTCCACCACCCTTCTATGCCTGGCAGAACTTGTCCTCACTTTAAACAACTTCTTTTTCCAAATCAAAGGAGTAGCCATGGGTCCCAACTATACCTGCCTGTTTGTGGAGCAATCCATGCTGTAAGCCTACACAGGCAAGACCCCTCAACTCTGTCCAAATACACCCATGTGACCAATTAACCCCAAACATATTTGGAATTTTGTATACCTATATTCAAGGTAATACTGCAAATGTTCAATACAGTAACACCCCAGTATCCAGCATTTATGGGGATTGGGAGATGCCGGCAAAGTGAATTTTCCAGTTGCTTGAGATTACGCGTTGCATGAAGGCGAGATGCGCTAATTTTTAACATCCATACTTTTAACTATTTTTCCCAATTGTTTTCCTGGTTGCTTGAGGCTTCCAATTGCTTGAATTCCCAAAAACAGGGGTTTTTATTGTATGCAATTGAGAATCACTTCCTTTTTCTGGAATGAAATGGAGGAAGTACATGTCGGGTTACTTCACATTATAATGGGAATATTATTAGACTTTGGGACTCAAGTCATCCTTGATGTGATTTCTGTCTGTGGTGCCATATTCGGAAGCAAACTTGCTTGAGGAGGTTTGCTATTCAAATTGCTACAGGACCCTTTGGCTGTATGTGAGCATAATAATCCAATGTGATAAAAAAAAGTACAATTAGAGAGTTTCTTAAACACCTTTTGAGCCCTGAGGAAGTGAAACAGCGGATTTCAATTTTTAAAAATATGATCTCAATCATTTTGTTGGCAAATGGAGCCGTGGAACAGACCAAACATGAAAATGATGAGATGACTGATCAGTTAAATCTGTCAAGATGGTTGAGGATAAATTTCACGTAGAAGACTGGAGATGGAAAGGTCCTATTGGATCAGAACTGGTAGAAGAGGCCTTACACTGCAAATAAGTTATTTCGACAAAGCCAAGTGGGCATTTACTGAAAGCTGTTTTTTGTGCCTTTAGTATAGAAAGGTGTTTCATGGAAGTGCAATCGAACAGTCTGATGTTATAGATAGGTTTTAACTGAATTGACTAAACTTTGGTCAGAAGTTGAATTGAAGTAGAAACATTACAGAATTAGCTTTTGAAACTTCAAAGTACATATATTGTTTCATTTTTGAATTATGTTGATTGTCTTCCCAAAAGTTTAAATATTGCTTGGTCTTGTTCACTCAGAATGAAAAGGCAACTGCAAACAATAGGGAAATGACAAATGGTCAAATGTATGGCATCATAAGTAGCAACGTGATCAAACCCCATATAAATAATAGACCGACATTATGTAGCCAACTTCCTACATTGCCAAGAGCAAGTCAAATCATTGTTGAAAATTCTTCATGTATCAAGTGGTTTTATTTAGAATCAAACAGCAGCTTGGCTTTTGCAGAATGAAGATCAACCAAGAATTATGACACCATAAAACAAATATTCAGAACCAACAGATCATTATGCTCTTTGTTGAACGCTGGATTATCAACATAATGGCTGGCACCAACATTACAATTTCAGTTCATTCCTTCATTCAGATTTCTGGACATCTAAGACAGGGAAGGTTGGATGTGTACATGGTGGTGAGGGGGTTGGAGGGTAATTGGCAGTGAGCGTGAGGTTTGAGCTAGTGGAGTTGTTCGAGTGAACCGGTATGGACTCGAAAGGCCAGCATGGCCTGTTTCTGCGCCGTAAATGGTTATATGGTTATTGAAGGAGGACTGACAGAAAGTGCTTCAAGTTTCATTTTCTATTTTCCATCTTGAAATCTTATCAAGGCACTCAATAGTACATTGCAATGTTTAGTCATTCAGCCTGCCCTGCCGGACATGACTTCCTGTTCTGCATTTGGCAACTCCCGCATTCTTTTGTCTATGTTTTTGCTGTCCAACTACCTCCAATGACAAAATAACATTGTTCACAGCTTATCCCCAAGGTCACCCCTGTTTTCAGCCTATCTGAACCATCCTTCCTTCCTCACCTTATTTGCATTTAAACAAGATTTTATCTCCTACAGTTCCAATAAAGGGTCTTCAACCTGAAAGGTTGACTGTTTCTCTTCCAACAGATAGTCTAACCTGTTGAGTCGGCATTTTAAAAAAAAAATCAGCATGGAAGGTGAATGATTGGAGAAAATAATAAAGGGTCATGTGACAGAAAATCCCAATAAATTTTCACAAAAAAAGTCTAAATGTATTACAAAAAAAACTCTTTAATACAATTAAACACTAATGATGACTTGATTTTAAAAGACATGGTTTCCAAATGATTTTGATTTGAAAAAGCTTGGTCAAAAGTGTTTACAATGAACTAATTTAAGTACTTGTAAAAGGTAATGGCTAGAGATCACTTCTTGTTGACTTTCAGAAAACGATGGGGTATTACTTTGAATCTGACTGTCATGGTTTCAGAAAGATGTGAAAGTACTAGAGAGGTTCTGGAAAAAGACGACTATTTTTATTGGAATAAGGAGAGATAGCTTTCAGACGAGATGAGAGGTAGGTACAGATTTTCGAGGAGGAAGCGGATGAGATTTGATGGAAGGGAGGTTTGGACAGAGCGGTTGGTGGAAGCATGTCCCCTTTGGTGCAAGGGTCAAGAGCTCTGGTCATAAAATCAAGAAGGGAATGAAGAGTGACACAAGGATGAAACTGTTTTATGCAGAACGTGATTGGAATCTCAACCTGCAGATGTAATGGAGGCATTGTGGTGTTCAAGAGCGCATTGAATAATATTTCATGATGAGAAAACCTTGGAGCATGAGAGTGGCTTCGATAGACAACCAGCATGGATGTGATGGGCTGAATGATCTGCGCTGT
Source organism: Narcine bancroftii (assembly GCF_036971445.1). Lineage (NCBI taxonomy): Eukaryota > Metazoa > Chordata > Chondrichthyes > Torpediniformes > Narcinidae > Narcine > Narcine bancroftii. The sequence goes on from NC_091476.1 coordinate 28,565,107, forward strand.
AACAATTCTATGATGTCAGCAGCTCCCTGCTCTGTATAAGGGAACTGGAAAACATTACTAATGATAAAATGTTAATGAATGACAATGTTCACGAGACATAATGTTGACAATTTCATGCCCCCCCACCTCACCGCAGATGCTGCTCAAGCTGTTGAGTTCCTCCAGCAGATTGTCCTTTGTTCCAGATTCCAACATCTGTAGCCTTGGATCCGCTTCTTAAGGGTCCCTGATGTTTCAATGATTTGTGAACACTCTCCTCCTGCCCCACTTTCAGAGTAGCATCCTTTAAAGTTGTCTCTCCTCATTCTTCCTAACATTTTACCACATTAAACATCATCTGCTATGCATCTACCCATTCCATCAGCCTATTATTATCCTGCTGCAGCTTGGCACTATTCTCTCCACAGTTTTCAATGCCACCAGGTTCTGGGATATCCACAGACTTAGACATTGTGATTTATCTGCAAGTCTAGGTATCAATGAAAATGAAAAATGAAATGCTCCTTGCATCAATCCCTGTCGAATACCAAAATTCACTTCCCTCCAGTCTCAAAAATAACCATCAGCCACAATCGACCCGTTTCTTATCCAGATTAATCTATTTAAGTAACTCTTTCAGCTTTAATGACTGTTATGACTCTGATCCAATGTGCCCAACAGGGTGTCCACTGAGATAGAGGTGCAAAGGCAGCAGTCTGTTAACTTCCTTCTATTTATAATTTTTCTCTTTTAAATGATTTTTTAAAAATATATACAAAGTACAATTCAGTAAAATGATATAAACCATTACACAGAATAAATAAGACATTCTGTATAACACTAACAAAAATTGTAAATCATCTGTAATTCTTTTCTTTATAATATTTTAGATCTTATTTAAAGCATTAACAATTGAACATTTCAATTATACAATAGCCCAAATATATTTAAGAAATTATCTCAAAATATGAACACTCCAAAGCACATTCTTATTAATCTATCAAAACATAATAGTTAAAAACAAACAATCAAGGGGGAAAAAAAAGAAATTATAATTTCTTATCAAGGAAGTTAAATAATTTCCCTTATTTAAAAAAAGGATTGACAATTCTCTACCCTCTTCTTCTCCTTCTATAATGTAATCAATATTTACAATTCTCAATTAAACAAAATAATTATCTATTGTATTATCAAAGAAAAAAAAACCTCCTTCCTTATTCTCTCATACAACAAAGTTGGATGATGTGATTTATTTAACACACCCTGTCTGACTTGGGCCAGCAACTACTGCTCCAGGCAAATTAATGCCCACATTTGAGTCAACTCCCACAATTCATCCATAAATTCATCACAGCTTTGTTCAGCTAAGGCCGTTCAGAAGGCTACTGGAAGTGTAAAGCAATTTTCTCTAAAAGAATGACCCATTTAAAATGTCAAAAACTGAGATAAATTCATTTCTATTGAAATGGTTAATGCATTTTAAACAGTTCAGTCTTTGTTATTGTTTGAAATTCCACTCTAAACTGGAATAAACTTCACTTTTAAAAAATTTTCACCTGTTAATCTTCAATTAAAAATGGTCTTCAATATGAGGCTGAACCTCAGCTTGCAAACTCTGTGATCATTTTTAAAAAGCAAACTGTCAGCTTCTCAGAAACAGAGGAATTTGAAGAGCATACTTGCCTTTTCTGTGTCTCACATTCACAGGTGTGTCTGGGAAGCATAACCCAAGAGACATTTGTTGTGGGCTTTGTGTGGCATGTCAACACTTGCCAGGAACTTGTGACAGTTTAAAATACTTGAAGATCAGCATGTAAAAACTGATATATTTATATTAAATGCAATAAAAATTACCAAAAAAATTAAAAACAAAATTAAATATGAGCAATCTTTAAAAACTGCAGTCCACTTTATTTTAACAATCCTACAATAACTCTTCAAATAAATGAGTTATGGGTCATGCCACAGGATGCAAGAGATTTCCCACAAAGGGCAGCACGGTTGGTGTTAGCAGTTAGCACTGGTGATCTGGACTTGGGTTCAAATCCCACACTGTCTGTAAGGAGTTTGTGTCTGTGTGGGTTATCCCTGGGGGGCTCCAGATTCCTCCCACCATTTGAAGTGTACTGGGGTAAAAGTTAATTGGGTGTAAATTGGGCACCACAAACTTGTATAGGCTGAAATGGCCTGTTACCCTGCTCTATGTCTACATTTCCATTCCTTTACAATGAAGAGGAACGGTCCACTAGAAAAGTCAATATATAGAAAAAGACAGATACCAAACTTGCTCTGATTTATCATAATTGTTGTTCGTATTTTCTTTGTCTAAGCAAAAGTTGTCATTATTTTATGTCTATACTGATAGAAAAAAATCAAAACGGTTCCTAATATGATAAAATTGCGGCAATATTTGTATTGAAAGAATATTCTTTCCATTACATACACTACAAACACAAGGGTCACCTCTCTTCTTCTATTCCTCCAAAGTACATCCAATTTGGTGTGCAAAATAGAACGAAAAATAGCCCCAGACTCATTACTTGATTACATTTGCTTTCGACTTCACATCCAGCGTTCCCCAATCATATCACTTTGTTCAATGCTCTTACAATGAAAATTAAACCAAAGAAGAGGTACAAGGACTGCCTAAAGAAATCTCTTGGTGCCTGCCCCATTGACCACCGCCAGTGGGCTGATATTGCCTCAAACCGTGCATCTTGGCGCCTCACAGTTCGGCGGTCAGCAACCTCCTTTGAAGAAGACCGCAGAGCCCACCTCACTGACAAAAGACAAAGGAGGAAAAACCCAACACCCAACCCCAACCAACCAATTTTCCCCTGCAACCGCTGCAACCGTGTCTGCCTGTCCCGCATCGGACTTGTCAGCCACAAACGAGCCTGCAGCTGACGTGGACATTACCCCTCCATAAATCTTCGTCCGCGAAGCCAAGCCAAAGAAACTAATTCAGAGAAGAAGCACTGTGGGGCTCTAAAGTTTTTCAATACTCTGACTTCAGCCGTGGTGTCAGAGAATTAAAATGTGCCTGTCGTACCCTTGAATATAAAAAGAGAGATAAACAATGCCTTCAAGCCGCAGAAGTAATTACAGCCAGTTAGGCATATATTTTGGCATTTTGGTGGGGAAATTATTGGAATCATTCACAAAACCCAGATAAATCTCAAGAGGACATGAAAAGAACTTTTCAAATTATATTAAATTAGTTTATGATTAACTTAATATTCCAGAAAGATGGATTTGGTTAGGACAAGTGGGTCAATTGCAGGAAAGTATTAACTTTCCCACAACTGCTTGCTTAAGAGGGAAAACAATAAGCCCTCACATCCCCTGGAGACTCTGTTCTGCAGCTTCTGAGTCTTACCAGAAAAAAAACCTTCAAGAGGATGAATCCTCAGAAAGTATTTGACCCAATTGCATTCTCAAAATCTGTGAAGATCACTGTCTGCAGTTGTTGCAGACACTCAATCATTTCAAACATTTTTCTTGCATTAACAGTAAATGTGAATATTTGTTCTCTCTTTCCATACTGGGATAACCTAATGTACATTACTGTTGTTTTCTTTCCACTCAAGTACATGTTTGGCTGCAGCAAATAAGAACTTTGGTACACATGTGCATTGTACATGTGTATGACGATAAACTCATTATTATATTTGCACTTAAACCAGAGATGCACAATACAGAACCAGGCAAAAGAAAATAAAACACATGCCAGAAGTGGATTCAACCCACAAATCATTAAGGGTTAAAAATCAGCAAGTTTAGTAAGAAGGACAAACATATATTTTCTTTTATCAGCCAAGGCAAAGATTCCATACAGATTCCACCATGCACGAGGTTCTTGCTTTTCATTTTCACTGTGCCACACTAGTTAAAGCACAGCGTGAGTATTACATTTAATTCTAATTACTACAAAATGGGCAAGATACAAATTGTACCTTAAGAGAAAGTTTATACAGATGTTATCAGGACTGGAAAATTAGGGGTTTGCTAAGAAGAGGGTTGTTATTTGGACAAAAGGGGATGAGAGACATTTTCATTTTGGTGTACAGTGCATGGACAAGCATAGGTAAACAGGATTGAGCTTGTGAGAGATGGGAAAATTGACCTAAAATTATGAACATGGAAGAAACTAAAGTTCATCAGTAAAATGGCTGAAACCAGTTCAAACAGGATAAGTTTGGGGCTTAGGATGCAGGAAAGCAGAGTCAGCACGATTAACATAAGAATCTTCTATCCTTTGTGACAAGACCATAGGACTAAGATAAGGAATGGTAAGGTACAATAGAATGTAGGAAGTTGAGGTAGTCTGGATCAGATAAGGGTCTCCTAGCCCTGGACAGAAGTACCAAGTCATACATTTCTAATTAGCTAACCATACACAGATTTATACATATGAAATTAGCCAACCCTAGATAGAATGAGTCAACTCTGCATATCAAGAGACTGTAGCCCAGAGAATCAGGAAGGTGTGAATAAGGACAATGACATGATGGGACACCCACAGGATACCCCCTGGTCCTCCAAGTGTACTGAAACTGCACGTAGGCAGGAAGAATTACCTATGCCAAACCCATCCAGGGGGCAGAAGAATGTAAGGGGGAGGGCATTCTGATACTGAAATTGACTGTATAAAAGTTGGGTGAGCCCCAGTATGTGTGTGTATTCCCAGGGTAAGGGGAAGCACCCAACTTTGCATTGTTGTAGTAATAAATGTTCTTTGTTCTCAATTTTTGTCTCGAGCAATTTCTTTAAAGGTACTTTAATTCCTAACAAGCTAGATGGCACAGTTCATGCACAATACTATTGGAGCGGCAGTGACCTGGGTTCAAATTCAACACTGACAACTGTAATGAGTTTGTATGTTCTATCCGTGACCTACATGGATTTCCTCCAGGTGCTCCCACCTCCAAAACGTATGGAGTTTGTACACTAATTTGGGCAGCATGAGTTTGTTGGCTGGAAGTGCCTGTTAACATGCAGTAACTCTAAAATTTGAAAAAAAAAAGTCATTGAAAAGCAAAAGTAACTGGTAAAAGGATTAGAGGAGAGGTGCAGAGAGCAGTAGAGGTCTGAAATTCACTGCATGAGTGGTGCCGGGAAAAAAAAATCCTCATCACAATTAGAAGGTGCTTGGATGCGTACGGAAGACATGCAGAGCCTAGAGACTAAAAGCATAAAGGCCTCCTTCTATTGTTGTTAAGTTTCAATGATTCCATGAATAAGCAGGCTGTACTTTCAAGTGATTTACCAAAGCCGATGGTGTCTTTGCATCCAATGTACTGGCTCCATATGAAAAGTATTTCCTTGTTTTGGACTTGGATTTGGCTTTTTCCAGTTCATTCTTGCTTTTATTGTGGCTGATCAACATGAAGCAACTGCCGTTTCTTTAGCAATAACAACATTGAGAAAATCATTACTACTAACTCCACAGGTTTTCTTTCACAATCTGGAATAAAGGCCCTCCTCTTCCCTTCAACACATGAGATAGTGAGAAATTTAACATTCTTCGGCTTGGCAGTGCAGTAAATATTCACCCTTAACCTCACCAACCCCCCAAAAAACCTCCAAATAATATTTGTCCACAAATTAATTAGGAGATTACTTTCCTTTTTGAAATAAATTCCAGGTAAGTTTTGATGTCAAATGGGTGTTTGTTTTTTTAGGTGTAATCTGGATCTGGGCCCTTTAAGAACAGTATTTTTGCACAGAAATACATAGCAAATATTTGTTTTTGCTTAACAATAATTGTAAAGCAATGATTATGGAACAGGAATGCAGTTAAGTGATTTATGCCTCCATTACTTTCATCAGTAGTTTTAAATAGTTAATCACAACATTATGATTGCAGACCACAATGTTTCAAGGCAGCTTCCAAATACAACTTTTTTCTCACCTGAATAATTCACAAATCAGAGCAAGGACTCACCAGGAAGAGGGAAGGAAGGGAGGGAAAAGAGGGACAGAGAAGGCATGGGAAAAGACCAGAAGTGCAAAAAAAAGAGGAAAATAAATAAGGAAAAAGAAAATCAGGAAAATGGTTGCATAAATCTAAAGGATAAGAGCAAGGGAACATAGAAAGCCAAATAGGAAGGAAAACAAGGTGAGAAAATGGAGAAAAGGATAGAGAAAGAAAATACATTTAAGGGATAATTCCACAAGGACATTAAAAGACAGAAAAAATAATACAGCGGGATCTTGTGTCAAAATAAAAGATAGGGGTTTCATTGTCCGCCTCCATTCCCAATCATTAGCTTTGATGTTGCTGCTAATGTGCTTTCAGTGAATTCATTTGCTTTTGGATACACCCTTAAGTCCTACTTCACTCAATATGCAATTAAACCATTTCAACATTTGAAGTAGTGTCAATACTTGTTTAAGAGCTGAAAGGTGTGCTTAAAATATATCAGCGAATAGTCCATGCCGGAATAAATTTAAAAAAATCAGGAAATAATCATTCTAATCTGCAATTGCATTCATGTTTTTTCCACGAAATGGATGTGAGTTCTTGTCAATTGAAGAACCTATTAGGTAAAGATTTTACAGATTAGCAGAAGTTATGAATTGCTTTCATTGAAACCTCTTTTGTGAAAAAATGTTGACACTTCATATTGGAAATTCCTGGCTTGTAAATTCTTCTCAATTCCTCCCCATCTGTTTACTCAAACAAGGCTAAGGGTGTGAAGCCTATTGTTCTCTGTTTTCTCACCTATATGTATTTTTTTTACTTACTGTGGTCTGCCTGTAACAAACCCACAATCCACTAGTGCAGGGGAATTCTGAAGAACTCAAGCTCCTTCCCAGACTGAGAATTTTATTTTTGTGGGAATTTTTTTTGTGTGTAAAATTTAAAACTTAATTTTACTAATTTATTAAACCAATATTATTTGTCTTTGCCATGTCACAACAGAGTACCAATAACCAACCCAAGGACCACAAGTTGAGAAATAATGGTCTAAGGAATTTTCTAATCAATGCTTCTACTGCAAGTAGCAAATTCATAACCAAATTCTCATGATTTTACCACAGAAATCTAATGAAAATAAATGAGGCAAGTAATGTATATTCAAAGCCCTTGACCCATAAAATGGCTATAATGCACAGCGACTAGTAATAGGACAGACTGTACCCTCTGCCCAACCAATCGGCACTGCTAAGTTCACATCTTCACTCCCATCTTGAGCTGACCCTTAAAGCAGACTTTCATTTGTTTAGACATGGAAATGAGAGATAAAGAACCATCAAATAATCTCTTCAACAAGCTCAGAGGTCTCAGAACCACTTCCCGATGCTGCACTAACACTGCGGTAGCTGCTGAGGGTCCTGAAAGTCCATCGAAAGCTCTGACCTCCCATCCACTGAAGACATCAGGCAGGCAGCCAACATCATAAAAGACTCCCGTCATCTTGGTCACAACCTCTTCTCTCTGCTACCTTTGGGTGAAGCTACAGAGCCTGAAGAGCAACACCTTATTGTTCAAGAACAGTTTATTTCCAGCAAGTATCAAGCACTTGAACATCCCTTGTTGCATTAATCACGGACTGCTCCAACACCACAAGAGGATCGTCTTCACTAATGCCACCTTCGTTTTTTTTTGCACTATGGTATAAAGCACAATTATCTATCTAGCTTTTGTAATTATTATCTCTTGTTCAATTTAAATTAACATATACTGATGCAATTGGTTTTTTAATTCAATCTTTTGAATTGGTTTTAACATCTGCAAAATACATAGGTACATATGGTAATAATAATAATAAGGTAAATGAATATTGAGTTACACACATTAAATAACAATGAACATGGTACATGTGACCCCATGTTATTACACGTAAAAAAACGAAAAGAGAGAAAAAAAAATTCCTAAACTAAGAATTAAACCCCACCCTATGAGGATTGTTGTCCAAGTTGAAAATTCCATTACTAATAAAAATAACTATGGGATCATGAGGGAAAAAAACAAAGATAGTAATTGTTTTTTTTAATGATATACTTGTTGAGCTGCCACAAAGAATATTAGTTTAGATCTACAATGCATAGAGATATGATTTTACCTGAAATGACATTTGAGACTTTTCTTATTGAAGGTACCAGAGAAGGGTTGTATTTCATCTATGTATCAAATATTACAGGATGGTATGGATAAAAAGGGTTGGGATAGATCTAAAAGTAAATAGGAAGCGGATACTGGTTTTAATTTTTCCGAAGATGATTGGTTAGATATTTGTTATGATAGTGTAACTAGATTGATAAATGCTCGTTATGCAATGATTAACTATAATTTTTTACATCAATTATATTTAACACCTGAAAAATTAAAAAAAGTATATTTTTCATGAATCAGACTTGTGTTTTAGATGTGGTGATACAGTTGGAACTTTTTTTCATGCCGTTTGGTCATGTATACATATACAATTTTTTTGGAAGAAAATTCAATTGTTTTTGGAATATCTGTATAAGATTAAAATAGTTTTAGATCCAACAGTATTTTTATTGGGCAGTTTGCAACCCTTGAAAAGCTTGGGATTAGGTAAGTTTCAGCTTGCTTTTGTACATTTAGCTTTATCCATAGCAAAAAAATGTATTCCTAGTACGTGGAAAGATACAAATATGACTGATATTAATAGATTTCATAATGAGATGAAATATTGTTTAATAATGGAAAAAAATCACATATGTTTCACATGATAATTATAATTTTTAAATTAATAAGTGGTTGTTATATTCAGAATATTTACATTTCAATTTATATTGATTAGATCTTAATATGTATATTTAATTTTTCTTTAATATTTTTTCTTTTTTCTTTCTTTATGGCTCTCCTTAGGAGAGTTGGCTGAAGTGGGGGGGGGGGGTTCTTTTCTTTTCTTTTTTTATTTATAAAAAATAACGTTCATGTTTATGGTTAATTGTTGTATATGTCATATATTATTTGTTTTTTGAACTAATAAATAAAGTTTTAAAAAGATGTACAATGCATATGGCAATAGCGCGCATTATCATCTCACTTGCACAAATTACTTTTGCTGCAACTAATGATGTAGGAACACAGTGACCAGAACATAGAGGATATCCAGATTACAATGAAGCCAAGGAACTATTCCCATTAATTCATTGGACTGGAATTCAAATTGTTGCTGCATTGTTTTTTATTTAAAAATAGCAAGCTCATGACTAAATCCTCGTGACCTACCAACATCTTGTACTTTTCTACCATCCATAACAATAACAAGCCAAGGCACTTCACAAATGAGGCAGCTAATACAAATATAGAGGAATTCCTAGCTCAAGAAAGCAATGCATTTGAAAGTCCCTCAGGATCAAGAATGACCAGATTCTGAGTTACTGATGAGGCCCACATGGAACATGCAGACCCTGCATGTTTGGCCAAGGAGATGCTTAAAGGGAAGTGGTGAGTAGTTTAGGGGTTGATGCACTCCTTCAATCAGCTATTCTCAACTTTCCATTATGCGGGCTTGAGGTTCTTGGCATCATCTCGATCAGTGGTTTTCAAACTTTTTCTTTCCACTCACATATCACCATAAGTAATCCCTATGCCATAGGTGCTCTGTGAATAGTAAGGGATTACTTAAGGTGATATGTGAATGGGGGAAAAAGGTTGAGAATCACCGCTCTAGACCCAATTGTTACTGAAATATTTTGCTTGAGAAAAATTGTCATTGCTCCATTTCCTTTGGAGCTATGAAACCGTGCACACACATCAATTAGGTACGATTAAAATAATGGCTTTCAAACATTTTCTTTCCACTCACATACCACCAAGTTTGAAAACCACTGATCTAAACAATCCTACTCCATTTTCGACAACCATAGCCCAAGGATTCCTACAAGTCATGGGAAAATGTTAAACATTTTCAGAATGCTTTGATGGTGTTCTTGAACTTTTTCTTCTGTCTCTATGGCAATGTTTAGCCATGTCAGAACTAATGATCTGATGTGCATACACAGTTGCAAGGTGGGGAGTTGCAACAGGAAGCCTGAGTGCATCAAGATCTCGCAAATCAATGAAAAGTTATAATCAAACATGTTAAGTGACAAATATTGATCAATCCAGAAGGAAAACTCACATATTCTTGAAATGGTAGGATGAGAAATTTCACATCAAAAAGTGCAAAAGGGGTGGAATGGTCAGCGTAGCAGTTAGCGCAATGCTGTTACAGAGCCAGCGATCGGGACCTGGGTGTGAATCCCATTATGTCTGTAATGAGTTTATACGTTCTGAATGGGTTCCCTCCAACCTTTCAATCTTCATCTCAATGGAGTTCCAGCCAAGATCAAACTTGAAAGTCAAATAAAAGATCATCAAGACTGATAAACTTTTAGGAGAAATTTCAAAGATCTGGAAGAAATATCAAGTGAAAGGTATCCTTATGTGAACATGAGCTGGTAGTACTCAGGACTTGATGGGCAGTGTTTACCTGGTTCTCCCTGCCTTTGCAAAAGACACCACTTTTGCAGAAGACCAGGGATGTTCTCCTGTATTGTGGTCAATATTAAACCTCGAACAACACCTGCTGCACATTATCTCAACATGGTCCCCTTGCTATGAGCAGTACCTAATCATGTACTCAACTGGCTGCAGCATTTATTTCCTGTATTACAAGTTTATCTCATTGAAACTACCAAAGCAGTTCTAAGATGCATGGGGAGACCCAAAGATCCTGAGAGGAATTGTTTAAATTCAGCTCCTCTTATCTATCTTTCACAAAATCTCCCTTCCACATGCTGCCACAGCAATAAAAAACAAAAATCTTTTGTCATCTGCTTTGTTTTGTCCCAGTGCTGTCATTTTGCTGCAGTTGCTTAAGAATAAAGATCTGTCTATTCTGCTTCAGTAATCAATCAAAACAACCCCCCCTCCCCACCAAAGGCTAACACCTCACTGTGACTCTTCCTCCATTCACTCCAACTCAATCTAAATTGTATCCAATCTTCTCAAGCATCAAGCAGCAGAAATGGGCTGGAAATGATCCCAAGATCTTCCACCTGCCAATAAACAGAGGAAAATCTCTTCCTTTCAAACAGATAAGGAAGGAGATGGATGCTTAATCTTGAAAATATGTATACACAGGCTGGCTAATGACAGGCACTAAAATAGAAATGGAAATTATAACGTCAATCACGCAAACTTTCCCCTGTGATATCATTGTTAGTACATCATAAGGTTTTACTGTTCAAATGCCTCACTGAATCCAGCCATGGGCAATTTTGGAAGTGGGCATATCAGTTGGTCTCAAGGCATTACAGTAATTTAATTCGAACTGGTGGTGGTGGTGCACCTTACCCACCGTGAGGCGACAGCAAGCAAGACTTTCAGGGCCTCTGTAAATTTTACTTGCGTGTATGACAATAAACTGCCACATCTCAAATGGCACATTATTTGCTGAGGAAACTGTAGAAGTGGGGACGCGAAGAAGAATTTGGGGGAAGGAGAAACGGACAAAAGAGGAATTTGGCAAGGAAAGATAAAAGAGAAATTGGAGGTGAAGTTTTTGTTTTAAAATAAAAAAGGCTGCTGGAAGTGAAATTCAAATCGCCATTTATGCTCGTAGGCAACATAAAACCAGCTGCTGTGCGCAGTTTGAGGGGGCAGGGGCAGGGGCAGGGGCAGGGGCAGGGGCAGGGGCAGGGGCAGGGGCAGGGGCAGGGGCAGGGGCAGGGGCAGGGGCAGGGGCAGGGGCAGGGGCAGGGGCAGGGGCAGGGGCAGGGGCAGGGGCAGGGGCAGGGGCAGGGGCAGGGGCTGGGGCAGGGGCTGGGGCAGGGACTGGGGCAGGGACTGGGGCAGGGACTGGGGCAGGGACTGGGGCAGGGACTGGGGCAGGGACTGGGGCAGGGACTGGGGCAGGGACTGGGGCAGGGACTGGGGCAGGGACTGGGGCAGGGACTGGGGCAGGGACTGGGGCAGGGACTGGGGCAGGGACTGGGGCAGGGACTGGGGCAGGGACTGGGGCAGGGGCAGCACTCACGCAGGAAAGCTGATTCCATCGCCAGTCTTACTTTGAGCCACATAGTTTCTAAAAGTTCGCAATAGACTCCAATTTACCGATCACTCAAAATTCTTCGAGCATCGACACAGCAGAACGCGGTGCCGATCGATTGGAAACTGACTTCACTGAAACAAACCCCCTCAATATCAGCACTTGGCTCACCCGCTCAAAGGTGTGCGGACTGGATCCCTGTCGGAACACCCTGGTGATGGTGGCGGTGGGACTGGCCACGCCACGGTTCTGTTTCTGCTCCTGGATGAACACGGGGTTGGGGGAGACGCAGCGCTCGATACTCCCGTAGTACGAGCTTTCCGAGACGGTGGATGAACTCTCCGGCCGCAGTCGCGATGACATGTTGGGCAACAGGCGGCCGAAAACCTCGGCCGGCCGGCGGAAACGATGCAAGAAAACAGGCAACGCCGACGGAGCGGAGCCAAATCCAGCTGAGACACGCCTTGGCTGGACTCGGAGAGGGGCCGAGCCCAGCTGAGACACGCCTTGGCTGGACTCGGAGAGGAGCCGAGCCCAGGTGAGACACGGTTGAGAAATACACTGCCTTCTCTGAGGTAGCCACCTCCACTGCCCCAAGATGCCAAGCTTGAATCTGTGTCCAGATGCCTGCTCTACTTTGTACCTCCTTAAACCCCAGTCATGATTCACTCAAAACTCGCAGGAGCATTAAATCGTCAGTCATACAGCATGGAAATAATCCTTTGGCCCGCTGTCCAAAAGGCTTGTTCCTGTTGACACCATTCATGCTATACGTCTCCATTAACTGCCACCAGCCACCAAATTCTCCTGCCACCCACTCACACAGACAGCAATTTACAGTGAATTAACCCATGAACTGGCACATCAGCATATTGAAGGAAATAAAAGCAAGTAATCTCTGCACAGAATGCACCCAAGGTCAAGATCAAACCAGCATCTCTGCAACTGTGAAGCTACACCACATGTCCTGAGCCACTGTATTGATCAAAAATCAGATCTTTAGCTTGAGATTGCATCAAATGCATGGATTGAGATGCAGGAGTGAAGATTGAGGTTCAGTTGGAAGTATTCAGGTATTTAAAGGAGAAAGGTTTATTGAAGTTGTAATGGAGGAAGTTTGATAGAAATACCCTGAAGCCAGCAGAGTTAAGGTGTTTGTATTTGTTTACATTCAATATCATGTAGATAATAAATAGGAAACCAATGTTGTAATCCTGAAGTAATGATGATTATCTGGATCCAGGAGAAGAAATCTGGAGATAAAATGTTGATAGTACTTCACTCACAGTTAACAGTTATGAAATGAGTCAAAGAAAGATTATATGGACAAAGTCACAATGTTCCTGTTAAAGATGACATGCAAGATAGTTTTATAAATGGTTATATGGTTATGGTTATAATTCATAACCCAACACACTTCATGAAAATTACTTTCTTTAATGCATTTTAATTATTCTATAACTAAATGTGACAGTCTGTTTTGCACATAGCAAGTTCCTACAAATTGTTTTTTCTAAAAATTCAGGAGAGTGTTGGCCAGAGAGTGATCTGTTTGAATATCGCTGTGGGAGAGGTCAAAGTATAATTGTAAAGCATTAATGAATGACAGGACTTTAAAAAGTAAATGCTGAAGAATTTTGTGAAGAAATAATTTGAGGAAGTGAATATCAAAAATAGTTTTAAATATGCAAAAGCCATGGCAGAAAATAACATCCCCTCCAAACCAATGATGGTGCTATCAGTAGTCAACTAACAAAATAAAATTGAAAGAGTGGATCATGAACATCTTCAAGGTAAACCACTGCATTGATAAAAGCACCCTAGGTGAGATGCAAGGCATTACTGTTTAAAAATAAATGCAGCATAAAGGGAAATGCAGTATGAATGAGATTACATAATTTTGGTTGCCCATCAAATATTTTGTTTTGAATCTAATAACAGTTTTCAATGAGTTCATTGGATTTGGACTGTAAATTTTGTAACTTGAATGGAAAAACTACTGATTGATTATTAAACCTGAGACAGTTCTAGTATTGTAGGATTACGTTGTAATTTCAAGACACTGAACTATTTGAGCTGCAATACCCAAATACATTGGAGAAACTCAGCAGATCATGCAACATCCATCCGAAGTAAAGGGTAACCAATGTTTTGAAGTTGGACCCTTCATCAGGAATGGATAGCACATGCATTACATATGCATTATCCAATTATGTGGTTTTTCTAAAGAATTCAAGCAGAAGACATTGTCTTGATTTCCCTTTGAAGAACTCCACAATTGAACTGTTTTAGCATCAACATAATTGCATTCAAGATCTGATTCCCATTTATTTTTAAATTCACTCTTAGTATAGATTGGCAAGCTACTATTTAAAATAATATAAATAGATGAGGTCAGACCCTTTGTAGTGTACAGGGCTTCTCTAAGCAAATGCTTTTCAAATGGAATTCTGTTGAAATTAAAGGATAGTCTGTGTAACTGTTACGGACCCAGTGTCTAATCTAAAAATATTTGAATAAATTATGATTTGGTAGAATAAATTTACAAGACAATTGCTGAAAATTGGCAAAGTTATCTTGGCTATATAAATCTTCAGATGTTTTTTATACCACTATTAACCCAATTTTTAAAAATTCCATCTGCAATCAGGTGGGAGATATTGGGATTATTCCACAGAGATTTCCAAAACAATGAGGTATTTGTACTAATAATTTAATGATCTTCTTGCCGTACTGCAAAAGATTTTAGAATTATAGGGTTAGTAATATTTAAGAGTGTTTTCTTAGATGTTAAAAAGGTAAGAACTTTTAAGGGAACATTCTGATTCAGGTTTGATGCTGCCCTTGAACGATTAAAATATCTTGGTGTGGATTGCTCCATTGCTGGGTCTAGGACCAAAATGAAATCACAACCAACCAGACAGTGGTCCAAAGCTGTCGTAAATTTTAATACCAAATCATTAAAAAGGGATCATAGTTAATCAGCGTGTCCCTGTTCATTTTCAGTTCATAATTAACTAAAAGAATTCTGCTGTTCTTGTCTTTTTCTGTTGATATTGTTTAAACCTCACATTTTTATGAACAAGTATAGCTACTCCCCTTGCTTTTGTGGTAAATGAAGTATAGTAAATATGTCCAAACCAATCCCTTTTTAACTTTATATGTCTTGTGTCAGAGAGGCGAGTCTCTTGTATAAATGCAATATAGGTGGAATGTCTCTTGAAATACACAAGAAATTTTCCCCTCTTAATTGGAGAATTAATCCTCCATATATTCAAGATTAAGGTGTGACTAGTCATAAAATAAAGAAAATTAAAAAAAAATAGAGTTAGAGCAAGAACTATAAGAATGATTAAAAAACAGAACCATACCATATCCCCATACGAGACCACCTGTTAACACCCCCTACACTAAACATCCCCAGGGGGTAGGCTACTCTCTCTAAATAGACAAGAGGTTTTTTTTATACAGTAGTGCAAAAAAATTAAAAATGTCATGAGCGTTAAACCACTTTAATTAAGAATTCTGGGTTCTACAACCTCTCAACAAGTGCAGTCAAAGCCCAGGAGCATGTACATGAAAACTTGGTAAAGCAACAAGAATAGAACTTAGATTCAGTGGTTCTCAGCCTTTTTCTTTCCACTCACATACCACTTTGAGTAATTCCTGTGCCATCGGTGATTAGTAAGGGATTGTTTCAGGGGGTATGGGTGGGAAGGAAAGGTTGAGAATCACTGCTCTAGACCTAATTGTTACTGAAGAATTTTGCTTGGTGAACATGGTCAATGGCTCATTTCCTTTGGAGTTACAAAACTGTGCACATAACGAGTCAATTAGGTAGGATTAAAACAGTAGTTTTCAAGCTTTTTCTTCCCACCCACATACCACTTTAAGCAATCCCTCACTAATCACAGACCTCCTATGGCATAGGGAATACTTAAAGTGGTAAGTGAGTGGAAAGAAAAAGGTTGAGAACCACTGAATCTAAGTTCTATTCTTGTTGCTTTATCAAGTTTTCATGTACATGCTCCTCGGCTTTGACTGCATTTGTTTAGAGGTTGAGGAACCCAGAATTCTTAATTAAAGTGGTTTAATGCTCATGACATTTTTTTATTTTGTAAAAGTTTAGTAAAAGAAACATCACAAATCAAAAATATCTTTAAGGACTAGTGTGAGACAAAGTGTTGAGTCAACCTTAAAGAATCTATATTGTGAAACTTACTCATGTCCTCATATCAGGATCACAGCCCAATGATCACTTAAGTAAACGTCACTCACGGAGCAAGAAGACCATCATCCATTATTGTCATTAGATTTCAAAAGCTCCACCATTGCAGCTGGAATAACAAACCAGTTGGTGACTCCCTTATGTGTAACTCAAAGTTTAGCTGGAAAGTGCAGGGAATAGTCAATGTCCCTCTCCCATGGGCTCTTCTTAACCTCCTTGAAGGTGTCCTTAAGGCATTGCAATCTTGGGCTACAGTCAGGAAATATGTAAATCCTGTTAATGAATCTCTCCTTTTCACCTGGCCAGGCACATAATCTCCTTGTTATTAAAGTTGAGGAGCTTCACAATTTTAGGTCTTGGTCTCCATGAGTCATCACTACCAGGGGAATGGTTTTCCAAGCAGTGGGCTCTCTCGCCAGCCATGAGAGCAGGAAAGCTTCTGACATCAAAGATTTCTGATAGGATTTTCATTCCAAAAATACAGCTGCATCACGACCTTCAGCTTTCTCAGGGAGATTAAGAATCCAAATATTGTTTCACCTGCTCCCGATTTCCAAGTCATCCACTTTGCCAATTAACAACTGCCTCCCTTTCTCCAATTCCATGACGTGCATGGTAACTTTTATCGTCTTCATTAGCCAATACATGCCCCTCTATTCTCTTAACTTAGTCAGCTAGTATTGATACTGCAGATTCTATTTTAATTAACGAGGACTGGATGTCAGTTTTTTTTAATGTCAATTCGTGTTTATAATTTTCCTTGCTTTCCCAAATGGCCATCATAATTATCTTGAGGGTAAGTTTTTCCAGAGCCAGTCACCATCTTTGCAAAATATGAGGGTCTGGTTGTTCCTTCAGTTAGCGATAAAATGTCTTTCTTGCTTCTAAGATTATATCGTGACATGCCAGGGGAGCAGTGCTGCTGGTGCGCCAGATTGGCACCTTGGGGCAGCTCCGGCACCTTATCGAGCTGCTCCAAGCAACTCACGGGATTACTCTGGCACCTCCTTGTCATCATTTTTGTGGGCTACAGCACCTAAAAAATTAGCACTGCACCCCTGCTAGTAGCAGATGAGATTGCTTTGAAAATTTTAGGAATGCTGTTTAAACAATAACATAGCAAAAGAAAAGCGGCCCTCTCAGGATGCCTCAAGTGACCCCTCCTCCACCACCCCAGATAAAAGCAAGATTTCAGTGTCAGAGAAATTCTGTAGTCCTTTTAACAAATCATGTCTCTAAAACCTATGGTTCCACACATCAGCCCAAAATTGTGTGGAATTGATGGACAGATAAAATAGGTCCACACCACTGCAAGTATTTTAAGGCCAAGTCTATTGGCAAGCTAGTTTGGTCACAACTGCATCTAATAAGTATGAAAATTAATTCAGCAGAAATAAATTATGCCAAAGTAAACCACTCAACAAGTTGATAGAACATGGACAAATGAGCAGCTTCCTTACACAATCTGATTCTGCAAGGTGATTTTGGCCACTGGAGCCAGAGCATTTTGTGAAATAATGAAATTGACCTCATGGGTTTTGTGGGGAATTGAGAACTTTAAGTTAAACTTGTAATGCAAGCTTCAATGACAAAAAGATAATAGATCATAATAATATCTGAATTTTGTTTTTGTCCTTTAAATTTGTGTGCTGGAAAAATGCAAATTTTTTTTGTTTTAACATTCTGGGTGAAATGAATGGACAACATAATACATACCACCCTGTGTGTCATAATTATATTGCAACAAGGGATCCATTGTCTCAGAATTAAATAGGACATGGTGATTTACAATATTAAATATTAACAAAAAGCATGGGCCAAAGGAAGTGTTGCTGGACAAGCCATGTACGTAGTGAGCTTTGTTTTCTTTTCCAGATCAAACATCAACTTCAGGTGAAGTGAGATTATAACATGGGATTGTTTGCCTTCGAAAGAAAAGAAGTCAAGCATTTTTATCTTTAAAATCCAGATTACAATAGTTTACATTCATGCTTCATTTTAATTCTTTGAATTTTAGGATCTGGCTTCATTTACTGCCCATTGCTAATTGTTGTTGAATTTCTTGAACCTCTTCAAAACTTCTGAGAAAATTATGACAAAGTTCAACGGAGTCAGCAATTCCCGAATTTAGAGCTCATGATGACAAAGGAATAGTAATATATATTTCAAGTCAGGAGGACATGCAACTTGAAGGGGATTCCCGTCAGGTGGTACTGCTTCCCATACACCTGAGACCATTGTTCTTTTGGAGGTGGAAGTCATGGTGTTGGGGTAGAAAAGTACTGGTGAGTAATGGCATTTTGTAGGATGTACAGACAATAGACATCGTGCATGAGAGTGAGTGATGGATATAAAGGGCAGTAAATGGAGGGGGCGGGGGGAAATCAAGTGGAAATTCCCAACAGATGGAGAGAGTTAATCTATCCTCAAACTACTCCGGCACTCAACCAAAGTGGAAATACTCATTTACAGTTGAAGTGCAGAATAATAAGCATTTCTAGCTCACGTCCTGATCTTAATCCACGGTCAAGAGGACTAATTCATCAGAATTCTCTTTTTACTGCTTTAACTTAAACAAGTCAGTACCGACTAGGGATCAAAAGTGAATCTTCAGAATTAGAATTAGAATTTAGTTTTCACCTGTTCAACTATCAGAGCAAACTTACTTCAGGAGGGGCACTTAATCACAAACATTGCAGGAGGAGATAAATAAAATGACACTCAGTACCAAGGCTCTTTACCAGTAATTGAATCTTATTTTCTTTAAGCTGCCATACCAAGATTAGCTATCCCACTACAATATACTTACAATGAAAGAGTATTACATCAGCTTTTAGTAGTAATTTGCCCAGCCAGTCACATCATGCCCGAGCAGTCCAGATCATGCTTATCCCACGCCTCACCACTCTCAAGCCCCAATGCTATTCATGTGACCACGCTGACTATTTATGGCAGTGCAATTTTAAATGACCTTACTGTCATCCTATGAGGTCCACAATGATGAGGTCTCAGGTGGCAGATCCCAAATGTTTCAGCCCTGGCAAGGCATTCCAGGCACCCTCCATTCTGTGTAAAAAAAACTTAACCCTATAGTCTCCCCTAAACATTCTTCCCCTGGTGTTTGCTATTCCTGCCCTGGGAAAAAGGCACTGGCTGTCCATCCTATCTCAACTTACACACAAGATTAACCTTTTATGGCTTAGGTTTCAACAACCATCTTCTGGAGGTCTACATTACTGTGAAGAAAATGACATTGTTTTAAACTTAAAGTGTTACACTTTCACTTCAGTAAAAAAAGGTCAAATCCTTTATCAATTTAAAATTCCAATAAACTTATTGAATTTCAAGGCACAGACTTAGTACGGTCAGCACCTTACAAAATTATGTCTTGTTAAATTTTAGAAGATTTTTCAACATAAACGGTTGCAGTGAGCAACCAATGAAAAGAAGCATCCATCTATTGGTCTGATATTGCAACCATCTGGTTTAAACACCCAGCATCAAACTTCAAAAGCTATTGACTGGATTCTTAGCATTGCATGCCACAAAGTATTTTTGAGGGGTCAGAAAGTTTTGTCTAAGTAATTCAGAGATAGAATTCATTCTTTGCATGTTGACTCATTTACTGCCATTGTCAATATTTCTTCATTTTATTTCAGGATGAATTGAATACAGATTGATAGTGGCTAATGGATACAATGTCTAAGGCTTGGTGGAGAAGATTTCCTTTATGTCTTCTGGCAACAAAATTCCCTTTGTGTCCAAGTAATTTTCCTGTATCTGGTGCAGGCAGGAAATCGGAGTAAGGGGTAGAAACAGAAGGTGATTCAAATCCAAGTGTAGGTATCAAGAGAAGGGAACTTGCATTTCCCAGAGGGGATTGCACACTGGACTTTGTCCTTTTTTAATGTATTTACAGGTTTTTCTGTAACAGCATTCTGGAAGATGTTGGTGAATGTTGCAACATGTAGGTCAGATTAGATGAAATGGGGATTGAGAGTTGGTCAAAGAGGTACCAAAGAATTCCATAAACATTATCCATCAAGTTGTTTCTCAGTGTCTTGGAACACCGTAGGGTTATGATAATATTCAGCCACTCAGCAAAACTAGCAAGTGATAGAAGATGGAAGGTCGAATCACAATGAAAAATTCAAGATGGACATCAGTAATTAAAGCAGGAAATGGTGGAGATTCTTGGCAGGTCCTATACAACTGTAGACAGAGAAACTGTTGCATTTCAGTTTGATGATCTTTAATTAGATGCCAGACCATAGACCAGGCCATCAGATACTTGGCCACAGTTATTAGGATAGAAGTAACTCCCAATTACTTGTATGAGGGATAAAGAAAATTCAAAGTCTAAGTCAAAGTTGAAATTGAGAATAAAGAAGCAAAACAAACTACATTTTGGATATCTAAAATTAAATATCACAATTACACTATGATCCAAAAACTCCAAAAGACTGGAAGTTATGTAAAATTGATAGGCTCTTATTCACAATAGAATGGAGTCATGTCCTTGTTGGTCGACTCTCCTGAACTGGGGAGGGGGCTGTGGGACAGTCACACTTATTCAGGAGTCTGTGGGAGGAGCCACAGGTACCATCACCCCATGGGCTTGCCCAGACAATTAAATATACAGTGGTTTACCACACACATTATGTTAATTGATTTTTTTTCCTAACTGTCTTATACCAGTTTGGACTCGGCTTTGGATGAGAAGTCAGAGCATGTTCTATTTACGTTAGTCAGCTTAAAAAATGCCTTGCCTTTCTGACCAAAGGAAATATTTTGCCTCTACCCGTAAAAAGGTTTGTCAGAACACCTTCCCAAATCGAACAACTATCTAAGTGGCCTCTTTTGCATCTGCATAAATTTTATTCCTCGACAATTCATCAAAAGGACACAAGAAATAAGAGCAGGAGAGGGCCATCTGGCCCATTGAGCCTGCTGTGCCATTCAATGAGAAAATGGCTGATCAGGCCATGGACTCAACTCCAACTATGTCTTTTCCCCAGAACCCTCAATTTCCCAACTATGTAAAAACCTGTGTCTTTAAAATATTTAATGAAGCAACTTCTACTGCTTCCTTGCGCAAAGAATTCCACATATAACAAGGCAGAGCCTGAGGAAAAAAGCCAAGGAAATACAAGGACATGTTACAGGAAGATTACTTTCAAAGCCAAAGCAACTTTGGAGCAGATTTACTCGTTTATAATAAATACTTTACCGAAACTGGGCGAAATCCTTCACATTTGCTTTGATTAAAAGATTTTCAAATAAAGATAACATTTAGCATGCTAGAATCTTTTTCCAAGTCATTTTGTTTGAAAGTGTTCTTACATTACTTGTGAAATATCAAAATATCCCAAGGCCATACTTAGTTTCTTTGTTATTGCAGTATTCTAATACCACTTTGTGCTAGAGGCAATATACCACACAGCAAGCTATGTGTACAGTGAAAAAGTTCAATAGTTGCCAGGTACTTCTGTCCTTTTAACATCACTAAATCAAATATTCCCCCCACGATCATCATCTCATGTTGTGAGTGAAAATAGCACCATTTTTGGATACATACATAATACAAAGAATTGTCTCTCATCTGCTATTGATTAGTGTTTGCAATGGGCCTGCTAAGCCAACAGTATCACTCCTTGACCATATATTGCTCACATCTGAAATGAACCAAACAACTGGAATGTCTCACTTTTTTGATTCACTTGTTGACTTGGAGATTAAATGAAAAGTTTATTTCCTTTTCCATAAGATCTGCTCAATCTCATTAGCAACTGAAAAATCCCAAAATATGTAGTCCTTCAAATGCAGGAGGCTCAGTGAACAAACTAATGTGTTTTAGCATGTGAGACCACAGGAGAGTGAGTCGAGATAATGATTATGGTACACAGAGGCAGGGAGAGAACAAAAAATGAAATTGGGCTGGGTTGAAACTGCAAACAACTGTCAGCACATTATTGGTTTATCAGAATACTCAGAGGTTTTTGAAGTTTTTTTTTATAAAGTAGTAAGTGTTTGGCAAAAAAAAATGTCCCACAAGTAGAGACTTGAAAGGGTGTGCCTTCTTGCAAAATAATGAATCTATACACAAATTCATCCATTATCGTAGTCTCAATGACATCATAATTCATGCAATTATTTGGGTGTTATCAGCCTTTGAAATAAAAGGTGAATTCAGCAAAGACAAAGTGAACTCGAGAGTGTGAAGTGACCTGTGCAATTTAGTACATTTGTGATTTAGAGGTCGTGCTCTCTGGGCAGAAGCTGATGTTTGCATCAGTCCTACAAATGTGAGTTTCAGGTGAGTGTTGGGTGGGGCAATTAGGCGACCCACCCAATTTTATTGGTGAGATGCCGAAATAACTGTGATGATTTGATTGAATCCAGTTTTCATAACACAAAGGAGCAGAAATAGGCTATTCAGCCCCCCATCAAGTCTGCCCTCACCATTCAATCACGAGCTGAACCATTTCCCCATGCTTTGCCTTCTCCCCATGACCTGTGATGCCCTGGCTCATCAAGAACCTATCAATCTCTGTCTTTAATACACCCAATGACCTGGCCTCCATGTCCACTTGTGGCAAAAATTTTCATAGATTTACTACCCTTTGGCGAAAGAAATTCCTACATCTCTCCATTTTAAGAGGACACCCTTTCGTCCTGAACTTTCCCTCCATGGGAAACAACCTTTCTACACAACCTCTGTCCATGCCTTTCAACATTTGAAATGTTTCAATCTCCAAAATTCCAACTAATGCAGGCCAAGAGCTGTCAAACACTCCTCATATAACCTTTTCATTCCCAGAATCATCCAGGTGCACCTCCTTTGAACCTTCTCCAAAGTCAGCACATAATTTTTTATTTTTATTTTTTATTTTTCACACCATAAATCACATTAGCCATGATATACACTATTTCTTTTTCACACATATACAGTGACTTTTTCTCCCCCCCCCCTTTCCTCCCAAACCACCCCCGCACCCCCCCCCCTCATCCATTTTAGGTATACAATCTAGGTTGCATTAATTCAGTCAGACAATGTTGTCATTCAACAAAAATACACCAGAAATTCTACAGAGTTCATTCTTTTCTTTCCTTCTCCTTCCATCAACTTAGGTAATGTTTGTCCCCGGTAGGTTTTCGCTATTGTATTTAATGTAAGGCTCCCATACTTGTTCGAATATTTCAATATTATTTCTTAAACTATATGTTATTTTTTCTAATGGAATACATTTATTCATTTAAATTTAGTAGTTTCTTCCTTTTAATTTGGTTATGTATTCCATTAATATTTAAAGACATATAGTTCAGCGTAGCCCTTTTATATTTTGTTTATCTTCTCTTTCCGTTTTTCCATCATTACCTTTCCTCCTTTTCCATTTCTGTTTTCTTATTTTCAACTCTTTATAAGACAACATTCCTACAACATCCAACATTTTCCTTATTCTCCTATTTCTATCTTATTTATCCCCAATCTCCCCTTCACCGTCAGCACATAATTTCTTGAGGAGCCCAAAACTGCTCAATACTCCACAAAGTCTCATCGTGCCTTGTAAAGCCTTATCACATCCCCATTCCTCATAAATTTCTTCCCTCTCACCTTAAACCCATGTTCTTGAATTATTTTACCTGACAGAAAACCTTTAAGCATTCACATTATCCATGTCCCCATGAATTTATAGACTTCTCAAGGACACCCCTCAGCCTCCTCTACTTCAGCGATTAAAAAATCCCAAGCAAATCCAGTCTCTTCTTGTAGCTTGAACCTTCCAGTCCTATGAACATCCTTGTGAATCTTTTCTGCACCCCTTTCCAGCTTAATGACATCCTTGCTCATCTTCCTTTTGTAAATATACTTTCTGGTTAAAGTATAACCTTCTTGGGTATAAAATTCCAAATATTATAACCCTCAGAATAGAAATGTCTCATCTTAATTTGGAATGGTCAACCTTTTATTTTGACACTGGTTCTGGATACATCTCTATCGACCATTCACTTAACCTGTTCATAAGCTCCTGAAGGCTTTTTAACCCTCTCACAACTCAGAGCCACACAGCTTCATATCAGCCGCAAAT
Organism: Narcine bancroftii; assembly: GCF_036971445.1. Lineage (NCBI taxonomy): Eukaryota > Metazoa > Chordata > Chondrichthyes > Torpediniformes > Narcinidae > Narcine > Narcine bancroftii. Next base: position 28,589,421 of record NC_091476.1, read on the forward strand.
CTCTGTGTTTTTGTTCATCCCCTCATTCAAATCATTGATGTAGATCAAGAGCAGCTGGGCTCCCAGTACTGATGCCTGCAGCACACAGGTCACATCCTCATAACCTGCAGCTGGAGAGTATACCCAATCAGCATTGATTGCTTTCCTGATCATATGCTGCACTCCTGATAAGGCTATAATTACTGATGGCACTTTTAATTCCCTTTTCTGAAAATAATGTTTTGTACTGCTAAACCTAGGTATGGATTCCAGTATTATCAGAGTAAATATACTTTTTTTTTTTTTTTTTTTTTTTTTTTTTTTTTTTTTATTTTTCACACCATAAATCACAATAGCCATGATATACACTTTTTCTTTTCCACACATTTACAGTGACTTTTTCTCCCTCCCCCCTCCCTCCTCCCAAGCCACCCCCCCATCCCTCCCCCCTCTCATCCATTTTAGTTATACAATCTAGGTTGCATTAATTCAGTTAGACAATGTTGTCATTCAACAAAAATACACCAGAAATTCTACTGAGTCCATTTTTTTCTTCTCTTCTCCTTCCATCAACTTAGGTAATGTTTGTTCCCGGTAGGTTTTCGCTATTGTATTTAATGTAAGGCTCCCATACTTGTTCGAATATTTCAATATTATTTCTTAAACTATATGTTATTTTTTCTAATGGAATACATTTATTCATTTCTATATACCATTGTTGTATTTTCAAATTATCTTCCAATTTCCAGGTTGACATAATACATTTTTTTGCTACAGCTAGGGCTATCTTAACAAATCTTTTTTGTGCATCCTCCAAGTCAATTCCAAATTCTTTATTTTTTATGTTACTTAGGAGAAAGATCTCTGGATTCTTTGGTATATTGTTTTCTGTTATTTTATTTAATATCTGATTGAGATCATCCCAAAATTTTTCTACTCTCTCACATGTCCAGATTGCATGAATTGTTGTTCCCCTTTCTTTTTTACATCGAAAACATCTATCAGATACTGTTGGGTCCCATTTATTTAACTTTTGCGGTGTAATGTATAGTCTGTGTAACCAATTATATTGTATCATACGCAGCCTCGTATTTATTGTATTTCTCATCGTTCCAGAGCATAACTTCTCCCATGTTTCCTTTTTTATCTTTATATTTAAATCTTGTTCCCATTTTTGTTTAGTTTTACCATTTGTTTCCTCATTTTCCTTTTCTTGCAGTTTAATATACATATTTTTTATAAATCTTTTGATTAACATTGTATCTGTAATCACATATTCAAGGTTACTTCCCTCTGGTAAACTCAAGTTGCTTCCTAATTTATCTTTCAAGTAGGATCTCAGTTGGTAATATGCCAGCGCTGTATCTCCCGTTATATTGTACTTATCTCTCATTTGTTCAAAGGATAAGAATCTACTTCCTGAAAAACAATTTTCTATTCTTTTAATCCCTTTTTTTTCCCATTTTCTAAAGGCAAGGTTGTCTATTGTAAAAGGGAGTAGCTTATTTTGCGTCAATATTAGTTTTGGTATTTGGTAATTTATTTTATTTCTTTCTACATGTATCTTCTTCCATATATTGAGGAGATGGTGTAATACTGGAGAAGTTCTATGTTGTACCAATTTTTCGTCCCATTTATATAATATGTGTTCAGGTATCTTTTCCCCTATTTTATCTAATTCTAGTCTCGTCCAGTCTGGTTTTTCCCTTGTTTGATAAAAATCTGATAGGTACCTTAATTGTGCGGCTCTATAATAATTTTTGAAGTTTGGCAATTGTAAGCCTCCTTGTTTATACCATTCTGTTAATTTGTCTAGTGCTATCCTCGGTTTCCCCCCTCTCCATAAAAATCTCCTTATTATTTTCTTTAACTCTTTGAAGAATTTTTCTGTCAGTTGTATTGGCAATGCCTGAAATAAGTATAGTATCCTTGGAAAAATGTTCATTTTAATACAGTTTATCCTTCCTATCAGTGTTAGTGGTAGCTCTTTCCAATGCTCTAAATCGTCCTGTAGTTTTTTCATTAGTGGATTGTAATTGAGTTTATATAATTGGCCTAGATTTTTGTTTATTTGCACACCTAGGTATCTTATTGCCTGCGTTTGCCATCTGAATGGGGATTCCTCCTTAAATTTTGAGAAATCCGCGTTATTCATAGGCATTGCTTCACTTTTATTTACGTTTATCTTGTATCCCGACACTTCTCCATATTCCTTCAATTTCTTATATAGTTCTTTTATTGATAGTTCTGGTTCTGTTAAGTACACTATCACATCATCCGCAAACAGACTGATTTTATATTCCCTGTCTTTTATTTTTATTCCTTTTATATTATTATCTCTTCTTATCGATTCTGCTAGTGGTTCTATAGCTAGCGCAAACAATAATGGTGATAGTGGGCATCCCTGCCGCGTTGACCTGCTTAAGTTAAATTGCTTTGATACATGTCCATTTACTGTCACTTTCGCTAACGGTCCCTTATATAATGCTTTAATCCAATTAATATACTTCTCCGGTAAACTGAATTTTTGCAATACTTTGAACAAGTAATTCCATTCTACTCTGTCGAAGGCCTTCTCTGCGTCTAAAGCAACTGCTACTGCCGGTGCTTTATTTCCTTCTACTGCATGAATTAAGTTAATAAATTTACAAATATTGTCTGTTGTGCGTCTTTTTTTGATAAATCCAGTTTGGTCTAAATTTACCATTTTCGGTACCTGTTCTGCTAATCTGTTCGCTAATAGTTTAGCTATTATCTTATAATCTGTGTTTAGCAAAGATATTGGTCTATATGACGCTGGTGAGAGTGGATCTTTCCCTTGTTTTAGTATCACTGTAATTATTGCTGTTTTACATGAATCTGGTAAGTTTTGTGTCTCATCAATCTGGTTGATTACATCCAGGAGGGGCGGTATTATTAGGTCTTTAAATGTTTTGTAGAATTCTATTGGGAGTCCATCCTCTCCTGGTGTCTTATTATTTGGTAAATTTTTTATTATCTCTTGTATTTCTACTGTTCCAAATGGTTCTGTTAATTTATTTTGTTCCTCTATTTGTAGTTTTGGTAGTTCAATTTTAGTCAAAAATTCATCTATTTTCCCTTCTTTCCCTTCGTTTTCGGTTCGGTATAATTGTTCATAGAATTCTCTGAAGTTTTCCTTAATTTCTTTTGGATTATATGTAATTTGTTTGTCTTTTTTCCTTGTTGCCAATACCGTTTTCTTAGTTTGCTCTGTCTTAAGCTGCCATGCTAGGATTTTGTGTGTTTTTTCCCCTAGTTCATAATATTTCTGTTTTGTCTTCATTATATTCTTCTCCACCTTATATGTTTGTAATGTTTCATATTTTATTTTTTTATCCGCCAATTCTCTTCTTTTGGTTGTATCTTCCTTTATTGCTAATTTTTTTTCTATGTTTATTATTTCCCTTTCCAACTGCTCTGTTTCCTGATTATAGTCCTTCTTCATCTTGGTTGCATAACTTATTATTTGCCCTCTAATGAATGCTTTCATTGCGTCCCATAGTATAAACTTATCTTCCACTGATTCCGTATTTACTTCAAAGTACATTTTTAATTGTTTTTCAATAAATTCTCTAAAATCCTGTCTTTTAAGTAGCATGGGGTTTAATCTCCATCTATACATTCTTGGAGGGATGTCTTCTAGCTCTATTGCCAATAACAGGGGTGAGTGGTCCGATAATAGTCTAGCTTTATATTCCGTTTTCCTAACTCTCCCTTGTATGTGGGCTGATAACAGGAATAGGTCTATCCTTGAGTATGTTTTATGTCTAGTCGAGTAGTATGAGTATTCCTTTTCTTTTGGGTTTTGTTTCCTCCATATGTCCACAAGTTTCATTTCTTGCATTGATTTAATTATAAATTTGGTTACTTTGTTCTTCCTGTTAATTTTTTTCCCCGTTTTATCCATATTTGGATCCAAATTCAGATTGAAATCCCCTCCTATTAGTATGTTCCCTTGCGTATTAGCTACCTTCAAAAAGATATCTTGCATAAACTTTTGATCTTCTTCGTTAGGTGAATATATATTAAGTAGATTCCAAAGCTCTGAATATATCTGACATTTTATCATAACATATCTCCCTGCTGGATCTATTATTTCCTCTTCTATTTTAAATGGCACATTTTTGCTAATTAATATAGCCACTCCTCTTGCTTTTGAATTATACGATGCTGCTGTTACATGTCCTACCCAATCTCTCTTTAATTTCTTGTGCTCCAATTCAGTTAAATGTGTTTCTTGGACAAATGCTATATCAATTTTTTCCTTTTTCAGTAAATTTAGTAGTTTCTTCCTTTTAATTTGGTTATGTATTCCATTAATATTTAGAGTCATATAGTTCAGCGTAGCCATTTTATATTTTGTTTATCTTCTCTTTCCGTTTTTCCATCATTACCTTTCCTCCTTTTCCATTTCTGTTTTCTTATTTTCAACTCTTTACCAGACAACATTCCTACAACATCCAACATTTTCCTTATTCTCCTATTTCTATCTTCTTTATCCCCAATCTCCCCTTCCCCTCCTGAGTTGCCCTTTATCCCTTGTCGGACAACCACATCTCCCCTCTCCATTTGGATTTGCGAATCCACTCGCAAGCGTCAACTGATTTTGCAGTGACCGCTCTTTTCCCCCCACCCAGCCCCCCCCAGAAAAGATTTCGTTTTTTATATGTCACAAAGGTCACTCTTTTAGTTCCCTCCTTATTCTCTCTATTCCATTACCTTCCCTTATTAATTCTTGTCTATACTTTCTATGTTTTCCTCTAATTACAGATACTTTCACATATGCCCGTTGTCTCTATTCACTCTTATACCTCTTTACCCGCATACATATCAATCGTGGTCATTTTTACCCTCCTTACCCGTCTTCATCCCTCAGTCTATTTTTGTCTTTACCCACATACATATCAATCGTGATAATTTTTGCTCTCATTACCCGTCTTCATCCCTCAGTCTATTTTTGTAATTGTTCTGCAAATTTTCGTGCTTCTTCTGGATCCGAGAATAGTCTGTTTTGTTGTCCTGGAATAAATATTTTCAATACCGCAGGATGCTTCAGTGTAAATTTATATCCTTTCTTCCATAAAATCGCTTTTGCTGCATTGAACTCTTTTCTCTTCTTTAGGAGTTCAAAGCTTATATCTGGATAAATGAAGATTTTTTGCCCTTTATACTCCAGTGGTTTGTTGCCCTCTCTTACTTTTTCCATTGTCTTCTCCAGCACCTTTTCTCTTGTAGTATATCTTAGGAATTTTACTACAATAGATCTTGGTTTTTGTTGTGGTTGTGGTTTAGGGGCCAATGCTCTATGTGCCCTTTCTATTTCCATTTCTTGCTGTAGTTCTGGACATCCTAGGGCCTTAGGGATCCATTCTTTTATAAACTCCCTCATATTCTTGCCTTCTACATCTTCCTTAAGGCCCACTATCTTTATGTTATTTCTTCTGTTATAATTTTCCATTATATCTATTTTTTGGGCTAGTAATTCTTGTGTCTCTTTAGTTTTTTTATTAGATTCCTCCAATTTCTTTTTTAAGTCTTCTACCTCCATTTCTGCTGCTATTGCCCGTTCTTCCATCTTGTCCATTTTTTTCCCCATTTCTGTTAAGGTCATATCCATTTTATTTATTTTCTTTTCTGTGTTGTTTATTCTTCTTCTTAAATCATTGAATTCCTGTGTTTGCCATTCTTTAAATGACTCCATGTATCCTCTAACAAGAGCAAGTACCTCCTTTACCTTGCCTATCTTTTCTTCTTCTATTTCCCTGTACTCTTCCTCTTCCTCTTCTTCTTCCTCTAGGTTGACCATCTGTTGTTTCTTTGCTGCCCTTTCCTCCTCTTCTTTCTTGTTTCCATTGTCTTCTGTGGTGTCTTCTTGCTGCAGGTGTTCTGCAGCTGTCGTTGCCGGCTGTGGAGATCGACTCCCCAGCTGGTCCCCCCTCCCGTCGGTGTGTTTTTTTGTATGCGCATCGCGCATGCGCGAGGAGTCGCGCATGCGCGGTTGCGCACTTTTACTCGGCTCTGTGAGCCATTGTTGTAGTTCTCTTTCTACCGACCTGAGGTAGTGGGGTCTTCTCTCCGCAGCGGGCCTCTTCGGACAGGTAAGGCCTTCACCTTTTTCCTCCGTTGTCTTCTCTTCCTCTCTTCTTTCCGTTGATTTTGATTTTTCTCCTTTTGTCTCCATCTTCTTTCCACCTTTATATTCACTTTTCTTTTACTTGTATTTCTGTGCCTTTGTATTTTCTCTCGTTTTTCCCGACTTTTCTGGAGAGGGCTGGAGTTCACCGTCCGGCCACTACTCCATCACGTGACTCCCTCCCAGAGTAAATATACTTAACTGAGGAACAGCACAATGCATGTAACACATTAGAGTGAATAGAACGTTACAGCACAGTACAGGCCCTTTGGCTCACCTATATGCCTAAACAAAAAAAAACTAAACCTTCCCTACCTCAATAACCTCTATTTTTCTTCCATCCATACATCGAAGAGTTTGTTAAATGCCCCTTTTGACCCAGCCTCCACCAGCACCCCTGGCAATACATTCCCGGCACCCACAACTCTGTGTAAAAATAAAACTTACCCCAGATGCCCCCCCTAAACTTTCCTCCCTTCAATTTGAACAAATGTCCTCTGGTATTTGGTATTCCTGCCTTGGGAGAAAAGTGAGAGTTGGCCACCTTATCTATGCCTCTCATAATCCTGTAGACCTCTATGAACTCACCTCTCATGGTTTTTCACTCTAGAGGAAAGCCCTAGTTCTGCTAACCTTGCCCATTAGACATAACTTCCAAACCAGGCAACGTCTTCGTAAATCTCCTTTGAATCTTCTCCGTAGCTTCTATATCCTTTCTGTAATGATGTGATCAAAACTGAACCCAATATTCTAAGTGTGGTCAGAGATTTATAGATCTGCAACATAACATCTTGACTCCTAAACTCAATCCCCCTGACTAATGAAGCCCAGTGAACCATTGGCCTTCTTAACTATCCTATAATTTGCACGGCAACTTTGAGAGATCTATGGATTTTGACCCCAAGTTTCCTCTATTTTTCCACACTGTTAAATATCCAATCATAAACTGTGAACTCTGTCTTCAATTTTGACCTTCCTAGTAAAGGATTGCTTAAGGTGGTTCGTGAATGGGAAGGGAAGGTTGAAAAATCACTCACTGAATTGTTTCCAAAATATTTTGCTTGAGAAAAATAGTAATTGGCCCATTTCCTTTGGAGTTATGAAACCATGCACATAACGAGTCAATTAGGTACGATTAAAACAGTGGTCTTCAAACTTATGACATAGGTAATACTTAGTGGTATGTGAGTGGAAAGAAAAAGGCTGAGAACCATTGCCTTAAAGGATAATTCACGATGATATGGAGGAAATATCGTACAATGAAAGGTTGACTATTGGATTTGAATTTAATGAAATCTAGAATGGGAGGTGTTAGGGGCTGAACAGTGCAAGTGCCTGGAGATGTTAACATCTCAAGTCAAGTTTATTGTCATCTGATTGTACAAGTGCAACCCAACAAAACAACTTTCTCTGGTCCTCAGAGCAAAAATATGCAGGCACATAACCAGACATAACACACATACAGACAAATAATACATATGCAGGACAAGTATTATAGCTAAAAAAATAAATAATAGTTTTGTATCAATGAGAGTCTCAGATGTTTAGTGTAAGACGTTCCTTCGGTCATTCAGCATTCTCACTGACCGTGGGAAGAAGCTGTTCCTCAGCCTGATGGTGCTAGCTCTGATACTCCCTTATCTCTTCCCCGATGGGAGTAACTGAAAGATGCTGTGTGCAGGGTGGAGGAGTCCGCAATGATTTTGTGAGCCCTTTTCAAACAACGATCCTGGTAGATCACATAGATGGGGGAAGGATTTCTGCGATCCCCTCTGCCCCTTTTACGGTCCTGTGAACTGACCTCCGATCCATTTCTCTGCAGCAACCGTACCACACTGTGATGCAGCTGGTGAGGATGCTCTTGATAAAGCATAATGCTCTTGATATAGCATAATGGAGGCCAATCGCCTTACCCACTTCAGTCTTCTCAGGAAATATAGTCGCTGTTGCGCCTTCCTGATAAATGCGGAGATGTTGAGTGTCCATGAAAAGTGACTAGTTAAGTGAACTCCAAGGAATTTGGTGCCTCTCCCTCTACTACAGAGATGTTGATGTGTGGTGGACGGTTGTCGTTTCTGGTCTTTCTGAAATCCATGGTCATCTCCTTCGACTTGTCCAGATGGAGACTCAGGTTATTAATCTTGCACCACTTCATAAGATTTTCCACCTCTTCTCTGTCGTGTGACTCATTGTTGTTGCTGATGAAGTCAGCTGATGGAGTGTCGTTTGCAAACTTGATCACACTGTTGGAGTTGGATCTGGTGATGCAGTTTTGGGTCAATAGCTTGAACAGGAGTGGGCTGAGCACACAGCCCTAAGGGGGCACCAGTGCTCAGCTAGACAGTGCACAATATTCTGCTATTGACCCAGACAGAATGTGGTCTTTCCATTAAGAAGAGCAAGATAGAATTCCAGAGAGGGGTACCGATTCCCAGCGAGGACAGCTTCTCCATCAGCCTCTGGGAATGATCATACGAAATGCCGAGCTGAAGTTGATGAACAGCGGCCTGGTGTATGAGGCATCTGTGAGAGAATGTGGGGCCTCTGGGCACAGTCTCAGAATAAGGTTATCCATTTGAGATCAAGAGAAGAAATTTTTTCTCATCCCAGAGTTCTACATCTTTGGAATTCCTTTGCCCTTTCCACTCCTTCCCCACCTAATAGAAAATGACGAGACTTGCTAAGCGCTGGAGCAAATTTGAGGAGCCGAATTCTTACTCGGATTTCTATCTCGTAACTGGGACTCGGTGAGGAGTTACTTGAGGAAAGGTTGGACAGGATAGGCTTGTACCACTGGAGTTTAGCAGAATGGGAGTAGATTTGAGTGACGACTATCAGGTCCTGGATATGAAGAGGATGTTTCTGCTTGTGGACGAAACTAGAACTCGAGGCCATTGTCTAAAAATTAGAAAAATGTGGCTATTTCTTCCCTCCCAGAGATTCTTCATGCATTTCTCAGCAAGCCAGCGAATAATCGAACTTAAAAGATGGAAGGAGTGGTACGTTCTTCCTGTGTTTGTGTGGGTTTTCCCCAGGGGGCTCCGGTTTCCTCTCACTGTTCAAATCATACTGGGGTTGTAGGTTAATTGGGTGGCACAGCCTCATAGACAGAAATGGCCTGTTACCATGCTGTATGTCTAAATTTAAACTTTAAAAAAAAAAGTCACATGACTATACATGAGAAGTAAATTTCGATTGCCAAAGTCAGGGAAAGCATATAACTTCGACCAGCCCCTAAAAGCTACAGTCCAAGTCACCTGGTAGCCATTTGTTAAAATAAACATGTGCCAGCTTAGTACAGCCCAATTGTTGAAAGCACGGAGATGCAGCAATTGAAAACAGCTGGAGGAGAGGGGTTGTATGAATTCAGTACCATCAAGGAATGAATGTTGAATGGTATGGTGAGATAGCAAAAGATTGCAGCTAGTTTACGCAATTGTAATAGGCACAGATACAGCAGATCACCTAGCAACGCGACCAGACACCCACGGATGCAACTTTGGAGGAGTCCCACTAATAATATTGCATACATTGGAGAAACTGGGAGTGCAATATTGCCCAAGGTACCAGGATGATAATTGTAACAGACTACACCCAGATACTAACGTCGCCCTGATTCAAGAACAACATGCATTAACCCCATGTTCAAAAGGGAAAGATCTTAGAAAGGAAAGAGTTAATTATGCAAAAGGGCCAAAGGTGGAGGTGGAACCAGAAAGCACCCGAGCGGGTTCGGTCCAACTGTGGGTTAACACCAGAAAAATGTATGACTGAAAGGAAGGTTGAAAAGAGACCTAATACTGCAAAAAACATTTTTTTCTGTATAGCAGAGACAGAGAAGGTACTGGGAAAGGTTTTACAGAATTTGCAGGAGGAAAAACAGGGGTGCAGTGCCACTGCTCCGGCACCTCATGCGGTCACTGCTCCGGCACCTCATGCGGTCACTGCTCCGGCACCTCATGCGGTCACTGCTCCGGCACCTCATGCGGTCACTGCTCCGGCACCTCATGCGGTCACTGCTCCGGCACCTCATGCGGTCACTGCTCCGGCACCTCATGCGGTCACTGCTCCGGCACCTCATGCGGTCACTGCTCCGGCACCTCATGCGGTCACTGCTCCGGCACCTCATGCGGTCACTGCTCCGGCACCTCATGCGGTCACTGCTCCGGCACCTCATGCGGTCACTGCTCCGGCACCTCATGCGGTCACTGCTCCGGCACCTCATGCGGTCACTGCTCCGGCACCTCATGCGGTCACTGCTCCGGCACCTCATGCGGTCACTGCTCCGGCACCTCATGCGGTCACTGCTCCGGCACCTCATGCGGTCACTGCTCCGGCACCTCATCACTCTGGGTGGCAGCCACCCCACCTGCTGAGTGCTATTCTGAATGTACAAGGTATTTGCTTCTTCCAATGCAGTTTGTCCTTGTTTGGTCTCCATTATACAACACCAAATAGAACATGGTGGACACCAAAGCCAGGTCTTGCAAGACCTCCATGTCAGCATTTTTGATGAGCTCTGGCCCCTAAAAAATGAACACTGCACCCCTGGAGAAAAGGCCCAATGCCCCCTGGAAAGCTGAATATGGACAGCAGGGACTTTTCAATACGCATGATCCAGATTCTTCACAAGATGAAGATGTACGATAAAGGCCTACTCATACTACCTATGTGACTTTTATCTGACTTGTACTTCACAACAAAAGAGCACTTGAATTCATCAGAAGTAACAGAATAGTGCAGCACAGCAGAGGGCCATCAGCCCATGATGTTGTGCTGACCTACACAAACCTACAATACCATCAATCTAAACCTTCCTTCCCTCTCTCACATCCATGTCCCTATTCAAGTCTTTTAAACATCCCTTTTGTATCACTCACCATCATTCTCAGCATCCACTTCTCTCTAAAAAAAAACTTTTGATACCTTCCCTAAACTTTCATCCACCCATCTTTAAACAGATATCCTTTGGCAAAAGTGAACAATAAAATTCAAAACACTCTGCATCCTTGATGTGAAAGGGGAGGGGAGAAATGGATTAAGAGTATTATATATACACAAAGTATAAGAATTAAAGTGGATGAACTGGAGGCTCAGTGGGAAATTGGCACGTGTGATGTTTGTGGGAATAACAGAGACATGGCTGCAATGAATATTCAAGGTTGACATCCAATCGAAAGGACATACTGGTGAGCAGAGGGAGTGGAGTGGCTCTGCTAGTGAGGAATGAAGTTCAGTCCCTTGCGAGGGGTGACATAGAATCAGGAGATGTAGGGTCAGCACAGGTAGAACTGAGAAATTGTAAGGGCAAAAAGACCCTGATGGAAGTAGCCTGGACGTGAGGTGCAAGTTGAATCAAGAGTTAAAATTGGAATGTTGCAAAAGCAATGTTACAGTTGTTATGGGGGATTTCAACATGCAGATAAAACTGGGAAAATCAGGTTGGTACTGCACCGCAAGAAAGGGAGTTCGTGGAGTGCCTCCGAGATGGATTCTTAGAGCAGCTTATACTAAAGCTTACCAGGGAGCCATTAGGAAGAAGTGATCATAATATGATGTTTTAATTTACCATTTAGGAGGGAGAAGGTTAAAAAAAATCACAAAAGTCAATATTAGGGGGGACTATGGAGTCATGATGAAGTTGCTGGTTAAAGTTGGCTGGAAAGATACCCCTAGTAGGGATGAGAGTGGAACAACAATGGCAGGCATTTCTGGGAATAATACAGAAGGTGCATGATAAGTTCATTCCAAAGAGGAAGAAAGATTCTAAGGGGAGTAAAGGGTGACTGTGGCTGACCAGGGAGGTCAAAGATAGTATAAAAATAAGAGGAGTACAACATAGTAAAGATGGGTGGGAAGCCAGAGGATTGGGAAACATTTAAAGAGCAACAGAAGGCAACTAAAAAGGTAATATGGGGAGAAAAGATGAGGTACGAAGGTAAGCTAGTCAAGAATATAAAGGAGGATAGTAAAAGCTTCTTTAGGTATATGAAGAGGAAAAAAATTAGTTCAGATTATTAAGGGATTGGACACGCTAGAGGCAGAAGTCCAGAACCAGAGGCCACAGTTTAAGAATAAGGGGTAGGCCATTTAGAATGGAGTTGAGAAAAAAAATCTTTCCACCCAGAGAGTGGAGGATCTGTGGAATGCTCAGCCTCAGAAGATAGTGGAGGTCAATTCTCTGGATGCTTTCAAGAAAGAGTTAGATAGATCTCTTAAAGATAGTGGAGTCGGGGAATATGGGGAGCAAGAATGGGGTACTGATTATGGATGATCAGCCATGATCACAGTGAATAGTGGTGCTGGCTCAAAGGGCCAAATGGCCTACTCCTGCACTGATTCTCTATTTTAGTAGCGCTGGACCTTTTCTGGAGTTTTGGATCTTACTCGCACTAATATCCCAACATACTATTAATTTACTCTTTTTTTAAAAAAAAAATGTCTGCTATCACCTCATGGCAAACTAATAAAAAAAAATTCATTTATCTCCCTCAAAGTTGGCATTTTATTGGAAATACGATGCAAGATGTGATGAGAAAAATGTTATTATTTTAAAGGCCATAGAGTAAAACTTGTACATTATTTCTCTTCATACCCCAGCATATTTTTAATTCACTCAAGAGGTTACATGGTGGAATAAATTTTTTTATTCATTTGAACCAGGCGAGTTTCTAACAAGCATGAAAAATAGAACCCAGTGTAAAGGGAGCTTGGGAAACAGCCTGGAGAACTGGATACCAAGCCATCAGGATTTTTGAACAGTTTAACAGATTAGAAAAGTTTTATGGAGCTTTACAGGATTCAACAGTTTTAACCATCAAATTCTTATGTTGGCAGGAACCACTGCACTTTAAAACTTCACATTCATTCTATTCATTATATTCTTTTCTACCCCTTTAACTAGTATTTTTGCTTATGTGGCCAAGTAACTTCTTTTGTGATTCACTAAATAAAATGCAAAAAAGTCCTTAAATTAGTCTCCGAAGGCCCTTTTACCCTGCCCTTGAAAGATAGTAATTAACTGCCTTTTAACTGCTTCATTTACCTGTGTGAACGCGATGAAACCAGAATGGGGGGGGGGGGGGGTGTCATTTTCATCCCAGTACCTACCTGCCAAGGTAGGTAGCATCATCGCATCAGCTCCATGTAAAAGGCTTATACACCATCCCGGGACACCAACGCTGCAATACTGCAGATCCCACCTCCTTTAACACCAGGATACCAGGTCCCCTATGTGAAAGGTCGCACTGAACCAGCTTTGCTTAGTTCAGTGTGCAAACTCCGATACGACCCAACCTGACTAAGCATAGGTCGTTGACCAGCCAATTTAGTGGGATCTCTGTGTAAAAGAACAAAATACTAGAGAAAATCAGCTGGTCAAACCGCATCCTTTATGTAGGAAAGGTAAAAATACATCAATGTTTGGGGCTTGAACCTTTCATCAAGGTATGGAGGAATGTTGGCAGGCGTCTGAACAAAAGGATGGGGGGGTGCAGGGGGAAGGCAGGAAATGATAGATGGAGAAGGGAGGGAGAGGACAACAGCAATCAGGGGGAGGAAGGATGGCTGGGTGGGTGGAAGGGAAAGGGACGACTGGAACTTCTCTGTGTAAAAGGGGCTGATTCAATTTATTGTTGAGGAATCTGAGGAATGTTCTTTGAATTAAAGGCTCAAAATAGTCCTGTGGACTATTAACAGAAAATTAAACATTCCCCTTGTAATGAGTAGCTAGAAATATTTAAAGTGCATTCCATCTGCCTCCAGCAGGCACAAAGCTAAATTTTACCCCTTGTATTCTGAAGCACCTTATAATGTTCAACTAGGGATGCCCAACATTTTAATTCAGACTTTACAAATTGGCTTTAAAAACCACAATTACCGATGTCTTTACCTCATTTTAGTCTGTTTACAGCTGCCAATAGATGTCTTGCCAATAAAACTCAACAAAATTTAGCCCTTAAATTAATATAATGACCATTGGTTTTAGCTTTGTTTGCTTGGCAAGCCAATGAATGACATTAATATTTTGAGTCCTTTCCCCCATTCAATCTCAAGTAAATCAGTCTGTCTCAGTGGTAAAGCACAAAAGTCCGCAGACACCATGGATGAAATAAAAATACACAATGCTGGAGGAACTCAGCAGGTCAAACTGTACTTTATATAGCAAAGATAAAGGTACATAACCAGTGTTTCAGGCTTGAACTCTTCATCAATGAATGGAAAAATCTCGGCAGATATCCGAATAAAAAGTAAGGGGGCAGGCATGGTCACAAAGGTAAAAACTGGAGGGAGGGCACAGCAGCGAGCAGGGGAGGAGAGATGGCAAGGTGAATAGAGAGGGAATGGGCTGAAGGAAAGAAGACAAGGGGAAGGGAGGGAGAAAGGAGAGCAGGTTAGCAGAAACTGGAGGCCAATGTTAATTCCATCCAGCTGGAGTGCCCAGACAGATATCAGATGTTGTTTCTCCAATTTACTGGTGGTCTTGGTGGGATAGTTCGAACATGGACGGACATGTGAATATAGGAGTGGGATGCAGAACTGAAATGGTTGGCCACTGGGAGGTCCCTCCATGACACCCTCACCCACACATTCTTCCCCACCAATTGCACCCTCTTCCCCCGCCCCCACCCTGGCACCTTCCCCTGTGGCCGCAGGCGGTGCCACTCTTGCACCCACGGCTCTTCTCTCTCTGCAGTTTTTGGCACTAAACAGGCCTTTCACAAGTGAAGCAACAGCCACCAGAGAGACTGGGTGCAGAATGGGAGACCGCTTCACTGAGTATCTTCACTCAGTCCGTGCCAGTGACAGAGGCCTCCCAGTGGCCAACCATTTCAGTCTGCAACCCACTCCCATACTCACATGTCTGCATTTGGCCTCGTGTACTATCCCACCAAGACCACCTGTAAATTGGAGTAGCAACACTTGATTTTCCAACCAGATGGCATTAACATCGACTTCGGTTTCTGCTGACCTGCTCTCCTTTCTCCCTCCCTTCCCCGTTTTCTTTCCCCTCAGCTCTCCATTCCCTTCCCTCTCCATTCACCCAGCCATCCCTCCTCTCCCTGCTTGCTGCTGTACCTCCCTCCCTTCTCCACCTATCACCTCTTGCCTTTGGGACCATACTCCTCCCCCTCACCATGCCTACATCTTTCCCATACCTCGATGAAGGGCTCAGCCCAAAACGCCGGTTATGTATCTTTATCTTTGCTGTACGAAGTACAGTACTGTTTTACCTGCTAAGTTTCTCCAGCATTATGCTTTTTCTGTCTGTCCTAGTCTTTTTAATTTCTACCCATGTGACAAACTTACTAAAATTATCCCAGAACGACAAGGAAACCCTGTGCCTTTCTGACCTTGCTGTTTTGACATTCCAAAAAGGACGGTCTTCTGGAATTCCTCTCTCCACCTCCTCATCAGACACTATGCTGCCTCACCTTCCTGGCCCTTTGACCAGGATTGAAGTGATGGTCCAGAGAGGGCAAGTTGCAGTGTGCCTGGAATTCAAATCAGAAGTGATATCACATTTGCCCATTCACCAACGCTACCTATTGTAAGCTACCCATTGTATCTCCAACTTTGCACCTTAAATGTTCAATAATTACATAGCTGGGCAATCTGATTGATTCCTTGTTTTAAAAAAAAGTCTTGTAACAATAGAATGGTTTTGATACTCCTGACTGCTAAAGGGAGTCAGAGACTAGTTTGTGTCAGCTCAAGTGGATTCAAGATGAATGCCTCCACACGGTCACGAGTTCTAATAGCTAATCAAGTATAGTTGTTTTATAAGAACCCAAGTTTTTTTATTTCTTTTTCTTGGCTTGGCTTCGCGGACGAAGATTTATGGAGGGGGTAAATGTCCACGTCAGCTGCAGGCTCGTTTGTGGCTGACAAGTCCGATGCGGGACAGGCAGACACGGTTGCAGGGGAAAATTGGTTGGTTGGGGTTGGGTGTTGGGTTTTTCCTCCTTTGCCTTTTGTCATTGAGGTGGGCTCTGCGGTCTTCTTCAAAGGAGGTTGCTGCCCGCCAAACTGTGAGGCGCCAAGATGCATGGTTTGAGGCGATATCAGCCCACTGGCGGTGGTCAATGTGGCAGGCACCAAGAGATTTCTTTAGGCAGTCCTTGTACCTTTTCTTTGGTGCATCTCTGTCACGGTGGCCAGTGGAGAGCTCGCCATATAACACGATCTTGGGAAGGCGATGGTCCTCCATTCTGGAGACGTGACCCACCCAGCGCAGCTGGGTGTCGACCTCTGCCATCTTTTTTATTTTTTTTTACAATAAATGGAACATCACAAGCCTGATCCAGGTGTATGAATGGGTTACTTGTCACACATATAATTGCATGAAACATGCCTGTCTTCTAAAGTATCACAGCTAAAATGAGGTCCCCATAAAAATAACAAATGAATGATATTGGTTGAGAATGACTTATAAAGACTGTGCAGAATGTTGCGTGTTTTTGAACCAGTTGTTAGTACACATTGAATCATAGGTTATGTCACTGTAAAATTAAATTCAGCAGTTTTTTTTGTCAATGCTTATTTGAAGAAAAATATTATCACAAAAACAGCAAACTGAACAATTGCAAAAAATACACACATATAAGCTTACACATACTGCTTTATGTCTTGGTACAGTTTTCTAATGTTTCAAGAAACCTGTGATTAGTTTGGTCTGTGCCGAAATAAAAAGAACTGGAACAACAGTGCCCTCTGCTGTTGAAGTGAGCATTTGCAGAGTAACTTGAACACACCACATGAAGGTATAGGAGATGAACTATTCTTTATGTCAGCACAAGGAAGCATTTGAAGGAATGAGCAGAAACAGGATTCCAATAAGAAATGTCAGATTTCATTAATACGACACTCCTCACTATTTTAGGATACGGCAATGCGCTTTCTACCCTTTTATTTTAAGAGAGTCATTGGGGATTGCTCCGACTCTGGTTATGTGTGTAATGAGATGGCCGATGAGGCCAGTGTGGAAGCTGCACCTTCTAGTCCAGTAGGACAGGAGGTGGACAGAGTGACCATCAGTGTGAGGTGGAATCTACCTTCCTTCATTCATTAATGCTGAGATTCTTTGAGCTTCCAACTAATGGCCTTGGGTCCTCCATGTCACCAGAAATCAGAGATGGGCCAAAAGATACAAGAATGTTTCAAGTTTTCCAGGAGGCTTTGACAACACGTTTGAATGTGTTCAACTGGTAATCTCTAGCAATGAGAGAATCCAAATATAGAATATCAGGAAAGAGGTCTCGGGGCCACAAGACATGCACCACCAGGTTCAGGAACAGATGTTGACTCCCCAACAACAAACTCAATCAGAGACTCATTCAAGGGCTTTTACTTGCACATTATTTATTAATGAATATTTATTTTCTGTATTGGTTTGTTTATATTTCTTATTTGCATATGTATTTTCCCCAGTAGTTTTTTTGCACTACTGACAAGTAGAAATTCTGCTTGGCCCGTAGTAAAAAAAAATGGAAATGTTTGTGACATCATGTTTGTACTCTGACAATAAATTTGAACTTTGAATGATTTCAGGATTCTGGGTAGAGAAATGTTAAAGCTGCAGATGCTGGAATCTCATGCTCACAAAGAATTGCTGGAGGAACTCAACTGGTCAGACCACATCCATGGTCAGTCAATAGGACCTTTTATAGAGAAAAAAAAAGGACCAATGTAAAGACAGAGATTCTCCCTCTTTACATCGCTGCACTCACCTCCATAAAAAGGTCCAAAGGTGGATGGACTGCTAGAATACGCTCCAGCTTCCATCTGCCTGGGGGGGGGGGACATTGCAAGGTGGAGTGCAGCGCTCCTGCTCCTCCATAAAATGAACCTTGCTGACAGTGGCTGCAAAGGGGAGGGCTGATGACATCCCGATGATGTCGTCAGCCTGTGACCCAACGGTGAATTTTAAAGCACTCAGTGTGTTCAGATACAGGCCAATAGCAACTGTGATTTGTCTCTAAAGGATCATTATTTATATGAGTGATGGCTAAAGCTTTTGTTCTTTTGGGTGGGAGGGAATGCCTATTTTAATTTTTCACTTGCTGGCGTGCAAGTTTGTCATCATTGTGATGGGCGGCACTACTGCACCACTTGCCCCGCCTCCCTCAGCTCCAGAAGACGGCTCCTGACCCTGCTCTCCTGAAAGGCAATGCTGAAGCTGCATTATAGGCCATCACCATAAAAGGTACATGCACCTTTTTTTTTAATCCTTGAGCTGTCTTTAATGCAGGGTTGCACCATAAACAGGGCTAATGTTTCAAGTGAAAACCCTTTATCAAGACTCGACACGAAATACAGTCAGAGAAGGCGAAGAGATGTGGGGTTTTATAGGTGAGGACTTAACCATGTTCACCACTTGTACTCAACTGTTTTAAGTAAAAGGTCTGATTTTAAAAAAATGCAATCAATCCATTCATGCAGCTGCACTGTGAATGGACTCAGTCTCTTATGCAGCAAAGATGAAAGAAATAGCTGCATCAATAACTGTGCAATGAAACAGCTTCCACTGCAGCAGTGTAATTTGAGCAGGCCAGGTATCTAAACACCTGCACAAGCTGTGGGCTTACCAGTACAGAAACAATGCAGAGTATGAATACCCTGACACCTGGTGGAAAATGTTGGTAAATTCTCTACCTCACTGCCCTTCAGATCCAATACATCTCCATCTTGTTTTTCTTTCCTGGTAAAGATTTATAATGGTAACAAACAAGAAAAGGTGAAAGAGAACTTACAAATGAAAATTAATAAGTCAAAAGTGACTGCAAATACTGGAACTTGGAACAAAAAAATCTGCTGAAAATCTCAGTGGATCAAGAAGCAACTGTCGAGGCAAAAGGTGCAAGCTAACATTTTGTATCGAGACTCTACGTCACAAGTGAGAGGGCAAAAATTTATCTTCTAAAATGGAACTTTCTGATTTTATATTTAACTTTATGTTATTTGGTCACTCAAGCTTAGAATAATTATGGAATTGGAAAATTCCATAATCAAAAATTTCTTGTACAGTGGAGTTGGATGAGAGTGGGGCAGCTTATGTTGGTGAGTGCTGTTCTGCCAAGTTTCTTTACTAGTGAACGGGAGTTGAAGCAAGGTTTCTTGAGAGCGGGACAGCTTCTGATGGTGAGAATTACAAGTGGAGCAGCCATTGTATGAGTGGGCCAGAGTTAGTGTGGGGAGTTGAGGCTTTGGCTCAAGAGGTTTCATTGGGAAGAGGCGGAAGTGGTGGTGCACGAGTTGACAGACCAAAAGGATTCAGTAAGAAGCCACAGGTAAGGGCAGGTCATCTTTCTTTTCCCTTTATAGTTCTTAGACATCGGAAATGGCAGTCAGGGCAAGGATATGGTCCTCTTGCAAGTCAAGTTTATTGTCATCTGATTGTACAACCAGACAGAACAGCATTCTCTGGTCCTCGGTGCAAAACATGCAACCAGACATATTCTTGTCACTTGGCTGTTGGAGGAGCAGGACTGGCAGCTCAATGTTCCACGAATCCATTGTATCAATAGAGAGGGAGGAGCAGCATTGCTCGTTAGGGAAAATGTCACAGACAGGACAAACCAGAGGGCTCAGGAACTATATGGGTAGAACTGAGGAATGGGAAAGGTATTGGGATTGTATTATGGACCATTGAGGAGTAAATCTGCAGAAAGATAGCACACAGCTGCAGGAAACAAAGTTCTGAGATCAGATGACTTCAACTTTCCACATATTGACTGGGATTCCTCTACTGCACACATGTCAAACTCTGGCCCGCAGGCCGAATTTGGCCCGCGATATAATTATATTTGGCCCGCAAGATCATTTAAAAAATGTATTAGAGGTGGCCCGCCCTGCAGCGAGAGCCGATGCTGTTTTTTGGTAATGTCACCACCACCATCCTCCCCCTTCATTGCACATCCTTCCCTATTGTAACACGAGAAGTCTGTCGATGTCATCAGCCGGCAAGCCGGTTGGAAGGCTCCCCGCACAACCAGTCACTTCTCCCACCTGTCGAGCGGTGCGGTGGATTGGCGAGCGCCTGTGATTTCCTGTCGGCGCGACGGGCATGGCAGGCTGCGTACAGCCCCCGGGCAGCGCGAGCCCCGTGTGACTGGCACCGGACGGCCCTTCCACAGTGCGAGCGCATTTCTCCCGGTCGCCACGGCCTTCAGCGCTTGCACCCGCGCGGACCCCAGGGACGGCTGGTTCGGCCCTGCACGTGAAGAGAGAGATGGTGGCTGTCCGCAAAGGCTGATCGGCAGCGCGCTGGGCCTGAGTGGGTGGGTAAGCAGGGGTGGGCAGAGGGTGTAGGTGAGGAGTAATGGTCAGGGGAAGTTATGGTGGTGCAAGGGGCAGTTAGAGGGAGGGATGAGTAGAAGGAGGGGTGGATAGGGAAGAGGTAAAAGGGGAGGGGCAGGGTGAGTGGGGTGGGGTGATTAGAGGGTGAGAGACGGGTAGAGGGAGGAACAGGTTGAGGGGAGAGGCAGTAGAGGGGTGTGTATAGGATGGTGTGGGTAGAGGCAGAGCGAGTGGAGTGAGGGGTGAGTAGAGGTTGGGTAAAGGACTGGTCAGGTAGAGGGATGGTGGGTCGAGGGTGAATAGAGGCCTAGAGTCTGAGGAGTGAGCAGGAAATGCTGAGTCCTGATGCAGGTCAAAATGGACACAGCCTGTGAATGCTGACTACATCTCCACAGGGACCAAATATGTTTCCCTCAGGTCAAGCAAAGGGTGAACTTGAGCTACCTACTCCTGACCTGTAACATTATCCTCCTAAAGTTATATCCTAAAGTTTAACATTACATATGTTGAAAGAAGAGAAAACATGCAGATGTTGTTGAAAATTTCAATAAATATTTAGTTCGGCCCTCGACTTAGTCCAAGTTTTTAATTTTGGCCCTCCGTGAATTTGAGTTTGACACCCCTGCTCTACTGTAAAAGGGCTGGATGAGTTTGTCAAATGTAGTAAGGAAAGATTTCTAAATCACTATATAGAGGTACCAACTCGAGTGAGTACAATCCTGGACTTCCTATTAGTGAACGAGGCAAGACAGGTGATGGAATTGTGCATAAGGAACACTGTATCCAGTGATCATAATGCCATTAATTTCAAGATAATTATGGATGAGGACTGCTGGTTGAGATTCACAAATGGAGAAAAGCTAATTTTGAGGAAATGAGAAAGGATCGGGAAAGCCTGGATTGGGCTCTGTTGTTTTCTGGCAAGGATGTGCTTGATAAGTAGGAGGCCTTCAAAGGTGCAAGTTTGAGAGTACAGCATTTGTATGTTCCAATAAGGATTAAAGGCAAAGTTAATAGGCATAAAGAACCTTGGTTTTTGGGAGTCACGTGATGGAGTAGTGGCCGGACAGTGAACTCCAGCCCTCTCCAGAAAAGTCGGGAAAAACAAAGGAAAACACAAAGGCACAGAAATAAAAGTTACAGAAAAGTGAGTATAAAGGTGGAAAGAAGATGGCGACAAAAAAAGAAAAATCAAAATCAACGGTAAGAAGAGAGGAAGAGAAGACAATGGAGGAAAAAGGTGAAGGCCTTACCTGTCCAAAGAGGCCCGCTGCGGAGAGAGAAACCCGCTCCCTCAGGTCGGTAAATAATGGACTACAAAAATGGCTCGCTGAGCCGAGTAAAAGTGCGCAACCGCGCATGAAAAAAAACACACCGACGGGAGGGGGGACCAGCTGGGGAGTCGATTTCCACAGCCGGCAACGACAGCTGCAGAACACCTGCAGCAAGAAGAGACCACAGAAGACAATAGAAACAAGAAAGAAGAGAAGGAAAGGGCAACAAAGAAACAACAGATGGCCAACCCAGAGGAAGAAGAAGAGGAAGAGGAAGAGTACAGTGAAATAGAAGAAGAAAAGAAAGGCAAGATAAAGGAGGTACTTTCTCTTATTAAAGGATACATGGAGTCATTTAAAGAATGGCAAACACAGGAATTTAATGATTTAAGAAAAAGAATAAACAACACAGAAGAGAAAATGAATAAAATAGAGATGACCTTAACAGAAATGGGAAAGAAAATGGACAAGATGGAAGAGCGGGCAGTAGCAGCAGAAATGGAGGTAGAAGACTTAAAAAAGAAATTGGAGGAATCTAATAAAAAAACTAAAGAGACACAAGAACTACTAGCTCAAAAAATAGATACAATGGAAAATTATAACAGAAGAAATAACATAAAGATAGTGGGCCTTAAGGAAGATGAAGAAGGCAAGAATATGAGGGAGTTTATAAAAGAGTGGATCCCTAAGACCCTAGGATGTCCAGAACTACAGCAAGAAATGGAAATAGAAAGGGCACATAGAGTATTGGCCTCTAAACCACAACCACAACAAAAACCAAGATCTATTGTAGTAAAATTCCTAAGATATTCTACAAGAGAAAAGGTGCTGGAGAAGACAATGGAAAAAGTAAGAGAGGGCAACAAACCACTGGAGTATAAAGGGCAAAAAATCTTCATTTATCCAGATATAAGTTTTGAACTCCTAAAGAAGAGAAAAGAGTTCAATATAGCAAAGGCGATTTTATGGAAGAAAGGGTATAAATTTATACTAAAGCATCCAGTGGTATTGAAAATATTTATTCTAGGACAACAAAACAGACTATTCTCGGATCCAGAAGAAGCACGAAAATTTGCAGAACAATTACAAAAATAGACTGAGGGATGAAGACGGGTAATGAGAGTAAAAATGATCACGGTTGATATGTATGCGGGTAAAGAGGTATAAGAGTGAATAGAGACAATGTGCATACGTGAATGTATCTGTACTTAGAGGAAAATATAGATAGTATAGACAAGAATTAATAAGGGAAGGTAATGGAATAGAGAGAATAAGGAGGGAATTAAAAGAGTGACCTTTGTGACATATGAAAAGTGAAATCTTTTCTGGGGGGGGGCTGGGTGGGGGGAAATAGCGGTCACTGCAAAATCAGTTGACGCTTGCGAGTGGATTCGCAAATCCAAATGGAGAGGGGAGATGTGGTTGTCCGACAAGGGATAAAGGACAACTCAGGAGGGGAAGGGGAGATTGGGGATAAAGAAGATAGAAATAGGAGAATAAGGAAAATGTTGGATGTTGTAGGAATGTTGTCTTATAAAGAGTTGAAAATAAGAAAACAGAAATGGAAAAGGAGGAAAGGTAATGATGGAAAAACGGAAAGAGAAGATAAACAAAATATAAAAGGGCTACGCTGAACTATATGACTTTAAATATTAATGGAATACATAACCAAATTAAAAGGAAGGAACTACTAAATTTAAATGAATAAATGTATTCCATTAGAAAAAATAACATATAGGTTAAGAAATAATATTGAAATATTCGAACAAGTATGGGAGCCTTACATTAAATACAATAGCGAAAACCTACCGGGGACAAACATTACCTAAGTTGATGGAAGGAGAAGGAAAGAAAAGAATGGACTCAGTAGAATTTCTGGTGTATTTTTGTTGAATGACAACATTGTCTGACTGGCTTAATGCAACCTAGATTGTATACCTAAAATGGATGAGGGGGGGGGGGTGGGGGGGTGGCTTGGGAGGAGGGAGGGGGGGGAGAAAAAGTCACTGTATATGTGTGAAAAAGAAATAGTGTATATCATGGCTAATGTGATTTATGGTGTGAAAAATAAAAAAATTAAAAAAAAACCTTGGTTTTTGAAGGATATTGGAGATTTGGTTAAGGAGGATAGAGAGATGTATAGCAGGTATATGCAATAAGGAGCAAATGAGGTACTCGAGTATAAAAAATGCAAGTACTTAAAACTCAAATCAGGTCTAGAAGAAAAACAAACATCTGGTTGAAGTAAAAACACAAAGCTGGAGAAACTCAGCAGTCAAACTGTATTTTATAGAGCAAAGATAAGGATACATAAACAACGTTTCAGGCTTGAGCCAGTCTTCAAGATATCAAGAGGGTTAAATGAAGACATCAAGTTGCTTTGGCAGACAAGGTGAAATCCCAAGGGCTTCTCCAGGTATATTGAGAAAAAGGATAGTTAGGGTCAAAATTGGTCATCTTGAAGATCAGAATGGTTGGCTACGTATGGAGCCAAAAGAGATGGGAGAGTTCTGAAATTGCTTTCTTTTTGCATCTGTATTTACTCAAGAAACTGGCATAGAGTCACTGGAAGTGAGGTAAACAAGCAATAAGGTCGAGGAACCAATACAGATTAAAGAGAAGGAGGAGCTTGCTGTCTAAAGGTAAGTAAGTATAAATAAATCCCCAGGACCTGACAAGGTATTCCCACAGACCTTGAGGGGGGCTAAAGTAGAAATTACAGAGGCCCTGGCATGGGCGAGGTGCCAGATGTTTAGAGGGTAGGTCATGTTGTTTAAAAATGTCTCTAAAATAACATGGGAAATTGTAGCTCACTGAGCCTGATGAAAGTTATTGGAAGGTTTTCCAAGAAAATGTATATATATTTGGATAGTCAGGGACTGTTTAGGGATCTTCAACGTGGCTTTGTGCATGGCAATCGGTATTTAATCAATATTATAGAGTTTTCAAGAAGGTTTCCAGGAAAGTTGATTAAAGGAAGGAGGTTGTCTTCATGGAGTTGAATAAGCTCTTCAACCAGGTCCTGCATGGGAAATTAGTCACTCAATATTTATGGTGACATAATAAACTGGATTAGACATTGGCTTTACAGTAGAAACCAGAGAGTGGTGGAGGATAATTACCTCTCAGATGGGAGGCCGATGACGAGTGGTGTGCCTCAAAGAATGGTTCTGGGTCCACTGTTGTTTGTCATCTAGATCAATGATCTGGATGACAATGTCGTAAATTGGATCAGCAAGTTTGCAGATGACACAAAGATACAAGAGCAACAAACAGTGAGGAAGGCTTTCAAAACTTGCAGAGGGATTTGGATCAGCTGGAAAAATGGGCTCAAATTGGCAGATGGAATTTAATGCAGACAAATGTAAGGTGTTGCACTTTGGAAGGACAAACCAAGATAGGTCATACACTGTAAACAATAGAGTGCTGTTGAAGAGGGATCTGGAAGTACAGATACCTAATTTTCTGAAAGTGGTGCCACACATAAATAGGGTCGTTAAGAGAGCTTTTGGCTCATTAGCCTTCATAGATCAAAGTACTGGAGTTAAGACGTTATGGTGAAGTTGTACAAGACATTGGTGAGGCAAAATTTGGAGTATTCTGTGCAGGTAAGATAACAATAAGATTGAAAGAGTGCAGAGGGGATTTACAAGGGTGTTGCCCAGGCTTGAAAAGTTAAAGAGGTTCCTGGAGTGCAACAAATGAGGGGCAATTTGATGGTGGAAAACAATATTATGATGAATATAGATAGATTAAATGCAAGCAGCTTTATTTCACTGTGATAAGGTGAGATAAAAACAAGAAGACGTGGGTTAAGCGTGGGAGGGAAAAAAAGAATGTGATAGTCATGGGTGTTATAAGAGTTGTTCTGCAAATGATTTATGATGAGAACTTCAAGCACTTTAGTGTTCTCGTTTGTTTTCGGTATAGTAGGTTTCTTTTTTCTTTGGCTTGGCTTCGCGGACGAAGATTTATGGAGGGGGTAAAAAGTCCACGTCAGCTGCAGGCTCGTTTGTGGCTGACAAGTCCGATGCGGGACAGGCAGACACGATTGCAGCGGTTGCAGGGGAAAATTGGTTGGTTGGGGTTGGGTGTTTCCTCCTTTGCCTTTTGTCAGTGAGGTGGGCTCTGCGGTCTTCTTCAAAGGAGGTTGCTGCCCGCCAAACTGTGAGGCGCCAAGATGCACGGTTTGAGGCGTTATCAGCCCACTGGCGGTGGTCAATGTGGCAGGCACCAAGAGATTTCTTTAGACAGTCCTTGTACCTTTTCTTTGGTGCACCTCTGTCACAGTGGCCAGTGGAGAGCTCGCCATATAACACGATCTTGGGAAGGCGATGGTCCTCCATTCTGGAGACGTGACCCATCCAGCGCAGCTGGATCTTCAGCAGCGTGGACTCGATGCTGTCGACCTCTGCCATCTCGAGTACTTCGACGTTAGGGATGTAAGCGCTCCAATGGATGTTGAGGATGGAGCGGAGACAACGCTGGTGGAAGCGTTCTAGGAGCCGTAGGTGGTGCCGGTAGAGGACCCATGATTCGGAGCCGAACAGGAGTGTGGGTATGACAACGGCTCTGTATACTCTTATCTTTGTGAGGTTTTTCAGTTGGTTGTTTTTCCAGACTCTTTTGTGTAGTCTTCCAAAGGCGCTATTTGCCTTGGCGAGTCTGTTGTCTATCTCATTGAGAATCCTTGCATCTGATGAAATGGTGCAGCCGAGATAGGTAAACTGGTTGACCGTTTTGAGTTTTGTGTGCCCGATGGAGATGTGGGGGGGCTGGTAATCATGGTGGGGAGCTGGCTGATGGAGGACCTCAGTTTTCTTCAGGCTGACTTCCAGGCCAAACATTTTGGCAGTTTCCGCAAAGCAGGACGTCAAGCGCTGAAGAGCTGGCTCTGAATGGGCAACTAAAGCAGCATCGTCTGCAAAGAGTAGTTCACAGACAAGTTTCTCTTGTGTCTTGGTGTGAGCTTGCAGGCGCCTCAGATTGAAGAGACTGCCATCCGCGCGGTACCGGATGTAAACAGCGTCTTCATTGTTGGGGTCTTTCATGGCTTGGTTCAGCATCATGCTGAAGAAGATTGAAAAGAGGTAGGTTTCTACCGAGCGATAAAATATGCGGAATAATTGAGTCAAGTTAGTCAATCTGTAAAACCAGTTTCTGTCAAAACATTTAACCTTCTTACTGTACAAAGTATTTTGTGATAAATTAACAAACTTGAAAGTGAATATTTTATATTTTTCACAATTATTATATGAAATTACAATGTGGTGCCAGCATTTACCTCATCAATGGCTTAACATTAATTCTGGGGGGGGGGGGGGGTGGGGAAGATTTAATTGCAGTTGTGAGGAATTTCTGCTCAGGTTGCAAGGTAGACTAGACTGCCTTACCAAGCAATGCATCAGATATAAAGGCTGGGTCAAAGGAACAAATCTTTATCAAGAGAATGACCACTGGAAGTCAGAGTACACAGGGAAGCCTTTGGGACATTCAATGTTAAGAAGCTAACTCTTTAGTCCATTCTTCTGCACGTTCCCCTTATTCCTGTATTTTTTTATCCATGCAAAATATATCCAAATTTCCTTTTGAAAGTTATCACTGAATCACCCATGAACACCTCTCCAGACAGTGAATTATAAGCATGGCAACTTGCTTCATAAAAATATTTGTGATAAATCTTACCTCACTACTGATTGTGGAATGATGTAGATTTACAGTCTCTCTGCAACACCTTTCAGCCCTGAAATCTTTAAGGGTGTTACATAAATTATGTTGTCATAGATATCCTTCACTGTAGTCTATTGTCTTCACTGCAGTTTGTCAATTTTAAAACTCTTGAAAGCGCATGTGGAATAGGCTATTGAAGCAACCCTGGCAAAGGCAGTTTCAATGCTAATTTTCTCAGGATGCATCTGAATTCATAAAATACATTAATTATGTAAATAGAAGGCAGTTGGCTTTTACAGGTGATGTTGACCTTCATCCAAGAAGCTAGAAGTGAGAACTTCAGTGCGTCTATAAATCAAATTCATTTACCACAGTAAATCCAGTCAGTTCTCAGTCAGATTGCTAGTTTATGTCTCACATGGGAGTAAGGTGCACGATCTGAGAGAGTTGTAGAGTTGACAATTCAAAAGCAGTTCTCACCGGAGCTCCCAACACTTCAGCTGCCGACCCGAATACTAGCGCAGCCACCATCCCAATGGAGATCCAACGATCTGAACAATTCCCCCTTGCATCTCTCCTCCCCCCCCCCTCTATTCGCCCAGCCATCCCTCCTCCCCTTGCTTGCTGCTTTCCTCCCCCTCCTTTCTCACCCATCACTTCCTGCCTTTGCGAGCGCGCCGCCCCCCACCCCAATATTCAGACACCTACTGACATTTTTCCACATCTTGAAGAGCTCAAGCCGAAACATCAGTTACGTATTTTTAAACTTTACTATATTAAGGACACTATTTGACTAACTATCGGGTCTACAGATTTTCTTGTTTTACTTTCAATTCAAAACAATTCCTTCCTCAATATTCGCAGTACTGTAGCAACTGTGTCGCAGTGTGAAATGAAGAATGAGAAAATGATCAGATGCAGTCGAATTGAAATTCAGTAAAAGTTGTTTACTCAGTCACGTGCAGCTTTTTAAAACCCCAAGTTGGAAATGATGTAATCGCATTGTGACGTCATGATGTCACTCAGAACCTCCAGAACCAGTTCGATAAAACATCTGGTAAGCCACTACATGGCCCCCCACCCCCAGAACCAGCGATAGAGGATGAACCTCTGGTGCCATTACTGTCCATCGCTCTTCGGCAGTCGTCCTAAAACCGTGAAGTTCCTGCCTTCCAAAAAAATAGCTGAAGCTATGTAGAGCACCAGCAGTTCCCCATCGAATGTGCTGTATTTCGTTTTCAGAGGGCGGAGGTGCCTACTAAAAACGCTAGAGGTTCCATTGTCCATTGGTGTACTGTTTCAACACCCGCCTACTGCCGCGTCGGACATGTCTATTGTCATGGCTATTGGTGCATCCATTTGTGGATGGACCAGCAATGTTGACTTCGCTAGGGCATCTTTGGTCTGCTGGAATGCTACCATTGTCTCCTCTATCCACTTGAGTTCTTAGGCATCGCTGGACATGAGGTCGAAGACGAGTTTCATAATATGAGCTGTAGAGGGTAGAAAGCAACGATAGAAAATGACCATCCCCACAAATTCCTGAAGTCCTTTGTTGGTATCGGCCTCACAAATTTGAGGATGGCTTCCACCTTGCTAGGCAATGGAATGACACCCCACTATTTATCTGATGTCCCAAGAACTCGATAGAGGACTGCGTGAATTTGCACTTGGCAGGGTTCACAGTTAGCCTGAACTCTTGTAGGCAGTGAGAGAATAAATACAGATGCTGCAGGTGCTCTTCGTGGGAGTGGCTGGCGATGAGTATGTCGTCCAAGTGTACGAAAAGGAAATCCATGCCAGGCCCCACTACGTCCATCAGTTGCTGGAATGTTTGTACAGCATTTTTTAGTCTAAAAGGCATTCTCAAAAATTTGAAGAGGCCAAATGGTGTTAAGATGGTAGTCTTGGGCCCCTTCTTCGGGTTTACAGGTATTTATTGGTATCCTCACACTAAGGAAACTTTAGAAAATATCCTGATCCCATGAAGATGAGCCGATATATATGGGGCACAGAACTGCGTATGATTCTAAGTTCCTCCATTTTATGGAACTTTTGTTTTGCAAACCACAACTTGTCAGGCGGCAGGAGTTAAGCTTGGGCATGTCGAGGAGGTCCTTGGGTAAAGATGTGGTGTGCAAGATCACGTCGGGGTGTGGCAGTGGAGTGACAATATACGGAAACTCTGCAAGAAATTTGGCAAATTTATTGGTTGAGTCGTACTTAGTGGCATCCACTTCGGGGCGGGTAGTTAGGCTTTTCCAAAGTGGAAAGTCTGGAACGTGGTGGTGTTCACCAACCAGCAACCTTTTAAGTCCACCATCAGTGAGTG
This sequence comes from Narcine bancroftii, assembly GCF_036971445.1. Classification (NCBI taxonomy): domain Eukaryota; kingdom Metazoa; phylum Chordata; class Chondrichthyes; order Torpediniformes; family Narcinidae; genus Narcine; species Narcine bancroftii. The sequence continues at coordinate 28,619,128 of NC_091476.1, forward strand.
AACTCTGAGAAAGTCAGCACCCAGCAACAGCCGGGACACATCAGCAAGAACGAACTTCCACTGAATTTCAGGGGTATAGTCCAAGTGACATATGTATGAATCAAACTGTTATTCATCGCAGTGAGTGTCGGACCCGAGCTCCTGGTACAAGTGTCAAAGCCAAAAGGAGGAAAGACACTAACCTCCGCACTCATGTGAACTAGAAATTTGCGCTGGGAGAGTTCATCCCAGATGTAGAATAGGTTGATATGGTGGACAGCTGCCATAGCCATTAGCAATGACTGGCCATGGCATTTTCCTGGAGAAGTGCAAGGTGGTCGGTGGCGGCAACCACCAGAACCCCAGCATTGATGGTTAAAAAACACCAGATGGCTGTCAAGGAGTCATGCTTCTCTGGGGAAACATGCGCCCTCATCGCCAGTACTCATGGAGCCTGGGCCTTTGGATGTGATGCAGCATTAATTTCTGTGGGCCTTGCCCCTTGTTGTTTCACACGCCACAGAACGTCTGCATGGGTGGCCATTGTTCGAGGGTTATCGAAGTCCTCGTTAGATAAAGCCAGCAAATATTTTCTGGCATGTGCTCTAAAAACAATTCTCAAAGAGCAAGCAAGGCCTCTGGCCGTCTACCAGTGCCAGCATGTCATTCATCAACTCCGAAAGAGCACTGTCCCCCAGGCCATCGATATGGAGAAGCTGTGCAGCTTGTTCACACCATGAGAGACTATAACTCTGGAGAAGGAGGGCTTTTGGGGCTTCATACTTGTCAAGAGCTAATGGGTCTCGAAGGAAATCCACTACTCAACCGGCTGTGTCCTGGTCGAAAGCGCTGACCAGATGATAGAACTTAGCGGCATCCACTTCGATCTTGTGAACGTGGACCTGCACCTCAGCCTGCCTGAACCAATCTTCAGGTTGAATGGTCCAAAAGACAGGCAGCGTGAGCGAACTGCTGCGTTGTTCACTTTCGATCTAAAATCTGTTTGGACCTATTGGGGTCACCAATGTAGCAACTGTGTCGCAGTGTGAAATGAAGAGTGAGAAAATGACCAGACGTAGTCGATTCGAAGTTCAGTAAAAGTCGTTCACTCAAACAGTCACGCAGAGCTTTTGAAAACCCCACGTGCTCCAAATGACATCATCGCATTGTGACATCATGATGTCACTCAGAACCTCCAGAGCCAGTTCGATTAAGCCTCCTGCTACAGTACAATGGAAGCATTAATTTGTTGTGATTTTAGTTTTACTCCAAAGTTACTACATTAAACAATTTACTCAAACTAAATAATATAGTTTTGGATAAACGTGCTTGCTGATATGGTGAGCAACTTAATTCTGCTGCTGTATCCATGAAAAAATATTTACAACTAAAAACAATGCATAAACAATTTTTTTTTTAAAAAGACACCAGCTCTCTTGGAATAACTAAACCTTCCACTGCCTAATGAAGAAATTAAATGGAAAAACTAACTTCCTAACAGGTAGAAATCATGGACTTAGCACAATAACATTTCTTCAGAAATCAATTGTTTTGGTGGAAAAAGTCTGTTTAGTTTTTTTTGCATTTCTCTGTATTGCTAAGAGTTGAAACATTTCTACACAATGAAGTTGATTGAAATCTGAAATAAAAACAAAAATGCTGGATACACTCAGCACATCAGGGAGCATCTGTGGAGAAAGGGTTCTGATGAAAAACCTTTGAACCAAAATGTTCACTTGTTCTCCTTCCACAGATACTATTTGATATCCAGAGCGTTTCTAGCAAATACAGTAAAACCTCTAGTATCCAGCACCTATGGGGATTGGTAGATGCTGGATAAATATATTTTCTGGTTTCTTGAGACTTACTCTTATAATGCCTAACTAATCCACCTGCATCAAGATTAAACAGTTTAAAGGGCAAAAACAAAAACTATATTGAACTTTCACTGAACAAAATTCACTTGCATGAATATATAAACCTTAAAGTATTTTACTTTATTTTCAGTCACATTCTTTGAAAACATTTAACTATTGCTGCATCTGCAGGTTCATCCCCCTCCATGGAGTTACCCAAAAGACAAATAATAATTTTAACCCCCCCTCCTTCCTCAAGTTTACTGATGAAGCCTGTGACCAGGGTGATTCTTACTAAGCAGGGATAAGGAGGCACTTTAAGAGGGCCACCCCATTGGCGATAGGCATCAACCAGCTCTTCATCCTGGTAGACACTATTGCTGTTTCATGCAACTTTATTCAAACAGCTGCAACAAGCAAAGCATAACCAAGCCATTCTGATGGTTGAATATTTGCTCCCATCTTAACCAAAGATTTGTATGTTACTTGAGGGACATTTACTTTTACAACTTTACTCTTACGTATATTTTACCTATTAATTTATTCTTATGTGGTGGCGCACATCTCCATGAGTGAAACGGCCCCGGTTGTACCGCTGCGCTGGCGGGGCAGCTGCAGAAAGATGGCACCATCTGAGCTTGCTCACTGCCTCGAAGCTTAGGCCACAGCTCGCGCCCCGGGCAATGTGATGTCACCACTGCAGGGGGCAGAACTCCCATTGGCCTTAAAGGGGTGTGCGCGAAATTCAAATAAACAGTTCAACTGAAACCTCCACCTGTCATTGATCCCCACTCTGCCTGTGGGATGGAAAATCATGGATCCAATTGCAGAGAGGGGTGCTAAGACCAAGGTCATATGGCTGGGGATTATCTTCTTTGATACTATTGAATTGGGAAACATGGGGAAGATGCCAATTTCCTTCTGCTATTTTTAGATAAATATTACTAGAATGTAAGATATTTCAGCAACAGGGCTTTTCAAAGAACAAACATGGATCTGGAGAAGGTTGAGGCAGAAGAAAGACATCCTTCAAATAAAACCTGAATTAACTCACGACTTAATTAGCATGTGGGGTTGTAAGGAAACATGATTTTGTTTCTCTGTTCATACCTGCATTGCTCTGCACTCCCCCCAAAAAATCACTTTAGCATGAAGTGAAACATTATTTGCTTCAGTTAATAATGCGCTATGAATGCTTAACAACATTGTTATTGTTTTTTAAAAAAAATTATGAATGAATATTTGCAAAGGTAATAAAAGAAATTTTATATAATATGGTTTCCAATAACATATAAAAGCAGACTTCTTTTTTCTTCTATGTTGGTACGCTATTTCCGACTTACAGAAGACCCAGAAAATTTCCTTTGTCTCGTTCTTGTCCTCTTAGTAGACATAACATTCAAAATCTCTTTTTCTCTCTCTTCCCAAATATATGGCGAAGAGAATTTTTTTTTTGCCGTATCTTGCACGTACAAGACAGAAAAGCTAAATAAGAAAACGTTCTGGCAGGGAGCAATCTAAATGCTGAAATTGGTTTGTTGATTATTCAGGAATCTGATGGCAACGGGGAAGAAGCTGTCATTGTTGTGTGCTCGTCTTTAGGCTCCAGTACCTTTTCCCCGATGGTAGCAGAGTGAAGAGGGTGTGGCCTGGGTGGTGACTGGTCTTTGAGGATAGAGGCTGCTGTTTTAAGACACTGCTTCATGTAGATATCATTGATGGAGTGAAGTCTGGCAGTGCCAGGCAGTGATGCAACCAGGCAGAATGCTCTCCTGGTACACTTGTAGAAGTTGACATACCGAACATCCACAGACACCTCACAAAGTATAGCCGTTTTGTAGTTGTTGCACCATTCAACAAGCTTCTTCATTGCAGTTTATGATTCTGCCGACAACTGTGATTGGCAAACATGTAGATGGCATTGGAATTGTGCCTGGCCTCACGGTCATGGGTGAATAACGAGTAGAGCTGTGGACTAAGCACGCATCTTGGGATATGCCTGTGTTGACGATCAGTGAGGAGATATTGTTTCCAATTTGTACTGACTGTGGTCTTCCAATGGGAAAGTCAAAGATCCATTTGCAAAGAAGGATATAAAGACCTAGAGTTTGTAGCTTCTTGACCAGCACTGAGGGAATAATGGTATTGCAGGCCGAGCTGTTGTCTATGAAGAGCAGCTGTCTGTGTATGAATTGTTGTTTTCAAGGTGATCCAGAGCCGAGTGGAGAGCTAATGATATTGCATCTGCCATGGAGCAATCCTGACGATAACCGAATTGCAGTGGGTCCAGATTTTTACTTAGGTATGTGTTAATGCTGGCCATGACCAGCCTCTTGAAGCATTTAATCAGTGTAAGTTAGTGATGCTGGGTGGTACCGGGATGATTGATGACCTTTTGAAGCTGGTGGGAATCTCTGACTGCCACAATGAAAATGCCCATGAGCACTCTGGCTATTTGGTTTGTGCAGATTTTCAGTGCCCTGCCAGGTGAGCCATCAGGGCCTGACACCTTGCGAGGGTTCACCCTCTTGAATTATGTTCAGATGTTGCCCTCAAGTGATAGATATTTCAGGGTCCTCAGACTTCTCAAGTGGACATAGAAGAGGTTCAGTTCATTGGGTAATTAAGCATCGCAGCCATCTATAGTGTTCACCGTCACTTTGTTGGCTTTAATGGGCTGCACTCCCTGCTGTAGCTGGCGTGTATCTGTCTCTAGCCTCCTCTTCTGAAATTGCCACTTTGATTTCAAGATTACCTTCTGCAGGTCATACCTGGACCTCTTGTAAAAACTTTGAGCCCTGGCTTTAAAAACCCTTGTTCTCGCCCTCAGTAGGTTGTTGATTCTCTGATTCATCCAGGGCTTCTGGTTGGGGAACACCCAGTATGTGCATGTGGGCACACACTCATCCACGCAGGTCTTGAAGTTGGTGACACCTGTTGCATATTCATTCAAGCCTATGGATGTTCTTGAATATGTTAAGCCTACTTAGCTTCCCAGATTAGACCATCTCAGGCTATTAGGTAAAGACATAACCAAATGTTCATCCTATAGACTGATCTCCTTACTGAATGTTGACTCCATTTTACCTAAAGATCAGAAGGGGTTTATTAAAAATTATTATTCCTATTTTAAAATACGTCATTTACGAAAATATTACGATTTTGCCTCTGGGAAAACTCCTGAATGTATTCTTTCATTGGATCCAGAACAAGCTTTTTAAAATCGGATAGAATGGACATAACTGTTTACAACCCTTGAAAATTTTAATTTTGGTTCTGATTTTATTACATGGGTTAAATTATTGAACTCACAACCAATTACCACAAATTTTATTAACTTGCAATATTCTCAACCTTTTAATCTGCAATGTGGCACTTGTCAAGGATACCTGTCAAGTCCTTTATTATTTGATGTGGCAATTCAACCATTGGCCATTGCATTTTGTGAGTGTGGGGACATCTTGGGGATACGGAGGAAAGGGATAGAGCACAAGGTCTCCCTTTATGCAGATAATCTCCTACTTTTCATTTTGGATCCAGTTATCTCCCTCCCCCATAAGATGGAATTACTTTCACAATTCAGCCAATTTTCGGGATACAAGTTGAATGTACATAAAAGTGAACTTCTTCTGCCAAACTCTCCTGCAGCAACATACGATGGCTCTCCTTTTCAGATTGTCAAAAATCAGTTTACCTCTCTTGGTTTTACAATTATAAAGAATTAAACATCTTTTTAATTCGAATTATCTAGCTATGCTTAAACAAGTGAACCATTCCATGACCCATTGGTCACGTTTGTTTATAACTTTAGTAGGGCGTATAAATTCTATTATAATACATTACCTAAATTTTTATACCTTTTTAAATCTGTTCCAACTTTTGTTCCTAAATTTTTTGACTTACTTGATTCACCATATCATCTTAGGCGTCCTTGGCTTAATAAAGTTTTCCCACAAAGACCAAAAAGAGATGGTGGAATGGCTCTGTCTAACATCAGATTTTATTATTGGGCAGTCAATGTACAAAATCTTACATTTTGGTCCTTTATTCATAATTACTCTGACTGGACAGTATGGAGTTGAATCCCCCCAGAATTTGTCTAATTTAGTACTTCTTGGCTCTTCACTTCCATTTGCAACTAAGTTAATTAATAATCAATTGTTAAATATTCTATGAGAATTTGGCCACAGTTTAGAAAACATTTTGCATTTCATAATTTCCCTCTTTCAAGGCCTATCATATCCAATCTCTTTTTTCAACCTTCTTTCCATGATGTTACTTTTCAAAGATGGTACAGAAAGGGAATTGAAGTTTTAAAGATTGTTAATTGATGGATATTTTGCATCATTTGAGCAGCTTTCTGTTAAATTTAACCTTCCCACATCTTTTCTCTCCCCCCCAGATATTTACAAATCCAGCATTTTCTTGAATCACATCTATCTGATTTTCCAATGGAGTCTGAATCAAATTTTGTTGATGCATTTTTTTTTTTAGTTCAAAGGTTTAATATCCATTATTTATGAGAAACTGTTATATTTAAATCAGACTTTGTAAGTTAGAATTAAAAATGCTTGGGAACAGGATTTAAATTTGACTTTTTTCGGATGTGGATCGGGATACGCAGAGCACACTTATCTAAAGGTTCTATTCGAATAGGAGTTCTTGCTGTGCCAAGGGTAAGAGTGGAGAAGCGTCACTAATTCATATGTTCTAGATTTGTCCTAGTCTAGAAAAATACTGGGGAGGTTTTCCATACTTCTCCAAAAAATTTTAACATAGATTTAATACCGAATCCTTTGATGGCCCTCTTCGGCACAATGGGAGAGAATGATTCTTCTCTTGTCTTTGGTTCACTTGTACTATCTCTTTTCCCTCCCTTTTGGTGAGGTGAGTGATTTTGCTTAAATGAAAGGGTAGTGCCCCATCTATTCATGATCAGTGGTTGCGTGACTTCTTGTCACATTTGAATATGGAAAAGATTCATTATTCAATAATTCAGATACAAGATTCCGTACGTTATGGGGATCATTCATGATTCACTTTCTTAGGGTAATCAAATTGTCTGACACATCTTTCATGTTTTTTTTCCTTTACCTGTGAGGCAGTGAGGTTGAGATTTTTTTTCCTTTTTTTCCCTCTTCTCTTTATTATGATTTTTAAAAATTTATATAGTACTTGGAAAACAAATTATGGATATGATTTACATCATGTATGTTTTTGTTACATTTAATATTTTTTATTCTATATAATTACCCATATCATTTTATTGAATTTTATTATCTGTACATGTCCTATACGAAAATTAATAACATTTTTTTTTTAAAGAAAATAGCTTTGTCTGCCTTTATGAGATCAGACTACAATTTTGTCTTATAACCCTTACTTACCCTTCAGCTTGCCTTCAAAATCACAGAGCTTTCATACACTTAAGCAATTCTCAGCTTCCACACACATTACTATAAATCACCAAGCGTTAAGTTATAGTTCATGTTTTTCAGGCTTGGGATTTATGGTGATGAAAATTGAACATGATACGTAGTTACAATAAAAAAAATAAAATGATTCCAGAGAAATCAGGTTAAAATATCTGTACCATTTACTTATTTTGCATGAATGGATAGGGGAAAACCAGTTTCTTTGTTTGAACGGTCAGGGATGAGGGGCTGTAAATAAAACATTACTCAGTATGGAAGAGGAAGACATTTTGATGCAGGAAATTGTTAGAGCATGAAATGTTTTGCAAACAAGGAGGCAGAAACTTTGACTACTAAAGGAATATGGAAAACATATTTAAGGAACAGCATAATTCTACAAGACGGTGTAGAAAGTGAAAAGTGATGCATTATCTGTGAACTGCTCCAGTAAAATGTCATTACAGGGATCACGGGATGAATAGTTGCTGCTGTTAAATTGTTCATCCATTTCACAGATTTGTTGAGATCCCATGTCCAAACTCAACTGCAAGAACCTACTTTCCTCTCTCCAACCATTAATTCATTCATAAATAATTTTCAGCAGAGATTAGACCTCCGAGCTCCTTGGCTTGACCGTTGAGTTCAGACCTCCGAGCTCCTTGGCTTGACCGTTGAGTTTAGACCTCTGAGCTCCTTGGCTTGACCATTGAGTTTAGACCTCTGAGCTCTTTGGCTTGACCGTTGAGTTTAGACCTCCGAGCTCCTTGGCTTGACCGTTGAGTTTAGACCTCCGAGCACCTTGGCTTGACCGTTGAGTTTAGACCTCCGAGCTCCTTGGTCTGACCGTTGCGTTTAGACCTCCGAGCTCCTTGGCTTGACCGTTGAGTTTAGACCTCCGAGCACCTTGGCTTGACCGTCGAGTTTAGACCTCCGAGCTCCTTGGTCTGACCGTTGAGTTTAGACCTCCGAGCTCCTTGGCTTGACCGTTGAGTTTAGACCTCCGAGCACCTTGGCTTGACCGTTGAGTTTAGACCTCCGAGCTCGGCTTGACCGTTGAGTTTAGACCTCCGAGCTCCTTGGCTTGACCGTTGAGTTCAGACCTCCGAGCTCCTTGGCTTGACCGTTGAGTTTAGACCTCTGAGCTCCTTGGCTTGACCATTGAGTTTAGACCTCTGAGCTCTTTGGCTTGACCGTTGAGTTTAGACCTCCGAGCTCCTTGGCTTGACCGTTGAGTTTAGACCTCCGAGCACCTTGGCTTGACCGTTGAGTTTAGACCTCCGAGCTCCTTGGTCTGACCGTTGCGTTTAGACCTCCGAGCTCCTTGGCTTGACCGTTGAGTTTAGACCTCCGAGCACCTTGGCTTGACCGTCGAGTTTAGACCTCCGAGCTCCTTGGTCTGACCGTTGAGTTTAGACCTCCGAGCTCCTTGGCTTGACCGTTGAGTTTAGACCTCCGAGCACCTTGGCTTGACCGTTGAGTTTAGACCTCCGAGCTCGGCTTGACCGTTGAGTTTAGACCTCCGAGCTCCTTGGCTTGACCGTTGAGTTTAGACCTCTGAGCTCCTTGGCTTGACCGTTGAGTTTAGACCTCTGAGCTCCTTGGCTTGACCATTGATATTCCCTCTTTACATCCCAACTGCCCAAAAACATGCTTGTTTCCCAAATTGCCACAATATACTGATGAAAACTGACTTCCTTGCACCCACTGGCATTCTCAATCTTCAATCATTTAACATATAACGCTAGCCAGAAATCAATATCTTCCAAAAACTAATATGTTCCTATCACAGAAAACTCATTGCATCCTCACCTATGATTTTCTCTATCATTTCCTTTCTTTATTCCCTCTTTTCCACTTTATAGGGTAGAAGGAAAACCCATGACAATGTTCCTTGTTGTAGGAGTCCTAAAGAGATTTATGTTGAGTTGCAGATGTCAAATTTTTGGGAAGTGAGATTTTGCTGCATTGGCTAACAGTAAGACATACTGCCACAGAAACCAAAAACAAGCCAAATTTCATCTCATGATATCCAGGCGTTTTGAGTTGCAACAAGTTTTGAATGGGTTCTGGGATGAGAAAGACCAATACATTACCACACAATGGATTTACAAATTATGAAGCTTCTTGTGCCAATAACAATTAATTTCTTGATCACAAAAGGAGTCTAACACATTAACTCATATTGTTAACTAGAAATAAGAAAGGGATTGATTTACCCATCTTTCATTTTAAAGAACAAAGGCAACTTTGAACACCTTCCCTCATTGTATAAGACAGTGGGCAGACACCCTCCTCTGTGCAATAAACACAAAGCCAACTTCTGACTTTTAATCTCACCATTAAAACTAAGATAAGTGCATTGGCAATCAAGATCAAGATCAAGATCTCGATATTAGTATCGCAATTAGCACAGCCTGACGACAGCACCTGGGTTCGAATCAGGTGCTCTCTGTAAGGAGACAGTCTCCCTAGGTGCAAGTTTCCTCTCACCCACCAAAAAAATGTACAGGGTTTGAAGGTCAATTTGGGCATTTGGGAAGCATGACCTTAAGGGCCTGGATGTCCAAATTTAAAAAAAAAATGATTGAAAAATACTTAAGTCCCTTGCCACTGAATAGGGAAGTCAATCTAGTATCTATTTGTATATTCTCAGGTGATGTCAAACTCCAAGATATATGTGCAGGGGGTCAGTTTGCTCTAACTTCATTAAAAACAAACAAGCTGAGCTTGCTGTGAAAGGCAGCCAGAGAAAATAATGGCCAACATCACCTCCACAATTGCATTGCACTGCCTTCACCAGCAGCACGTATGGTAGACATGGCCCTTCTCGAGTGGGTTTATTCTCCAGTTATGGTAATATTCAACGTGGAATGAACCACCACCGTCCTCTTGGTCAGAAGGCTTCAACCACAATGGGCCAACTCAAGTTGTCATCAGTTTCCAGTAAACATAACTGAGTGTTTAAGTAAACAGATTTCAACAAATGCTTTAAAAGACCAGGGTCATTTTTAGCGCTACTAATGTTTAGACATAAATAGATACAGTACAGTAACAGGCCATTTCTGCACACGAGTCTGTGCCACCCAATTAACCTCCACCCCCAGTACATTTCGAACAGTGGGAATAAACAGGGAAAACCCACGCAGACACAGGAAGAACATACAAACTCCTTACTGACAGCAAAGGATTCAATCCCGGGTTGCAATCGCTAGAGCTGTAAAGGCGTTGCGCTAACCTCTACACCAACTGTGCCATGTATTGAAAGAATACATGGCTCCAAATTCAGTTCCATTCATTTTCAAAGCTTCCATGGGCAGAGTTAAACTAAAAGGATCATTACCAGAATAAAGTCTGTTGCAAAGTGGGGAAGTTCCTTAACAGTCTGAAGGTGTAAACTCACAGGCTTAATTTACCAGGTCTTCAGCCCAACGACGTTTGTTCTCCAATCAGCTCTCCTCCCATTCAGACTTCCCAGCTTTCTTGTATTGTTTCCCCAATCTAGTCTTAACCAAATAAAACAGGGATTTCTCAAAACCAATGTGTAGAAACCTGAACCAAACCTACTTCTGAGTTTTGGTTCGGATCTGTGTTGACACTCTAGTCAGCATTGGCATCGTGCCATCAGGAACAGACTTGAAACTTGATGATCAGCTGCTGTGAGTCAACAGATTTTTCGTTAATTTGACTTAAATTTAGAAAAAAATATTGAACTTGAGAAAATAAAGCATACTCTTAATCTCATTCTATTGTTCAATAGAGAATCGGCTACTTTGTACCAGGAAAATTATGCTATTAAAGTTACAAAATGCTGAAATATTTGTAAATTTAAATGTAAATATTGCTCTATTTCACAATAAAATTAATCAATACCCAAGGAAAGTAACACTAGCGTTTAGAAACCGCAAACTCAACCAGTCATGAAACAAGATGCCTTAGAGATAATGGTTCTTGGAGCCAGTCAGATAGCCAAGATTCACTGCATTTACAGCTGCTACTCGAGGGAAGTACACAAAGTTTTCCATAATGCACACTGATGCTTGATGCAGGTTTAACCAGGGGTGCAGGAGCACTGTTCCAGCACCTCGGGGTCACCTCTGGCACCTCCTTGAGACTGTTTTTGATGAGCTCTGGCATCTTAAAAAATTAGCCAACCTTTGGTGGTTACCTAGAGAGAGGAATGTCAAACAATTACATCAACTGTGGATAAGGTAGATTCTGATGACAATATTTGAGATTATTTTCTGTCAATCTATTTTATTCTCGCTAAAACAGCTTTCAGCAAATTGTTGCTTCTGTGATACAAAGAATCATACATATCATCTTCATGTGGCATGACTAAAATTACCTCTTGCTTCCTGCTCAAGAGTGTCACGGTTAGTCAAAGTAGTTTGTGCAACGCTGTTACAGCGCCAGTGATCTGGATTGGGATTCAAATCTCGCGCTGTCTGTAAGTTTGTGCGTTCTCCCCATGTCTGCATGGGTTTTTGCCTGGGGGAGCTCAGGTTTCCTCCCACCTTTCAAAACGTACAGGGTTGTAGGTTAATTGGGCTGAATGGCCTTGTGGGCTGAAAGGGTCTGTTATTGTACTGTATGTCTAAATTAAAATGTAATTTAACTTAAAAATCCTGCAATGATCTCCCTGTTCTGCTCTCATTCTTTGATTTTCTGCTTTGTTTTTGTCATTTTCTTAAAATTTGTGTTGGAACCTGCTTGACCTCAGTTTTACATGAAGATGGGGAAGTAATAGCATACCTGGGTCAGCAGTCAAGCATAAGAAATACCAGTAAACTTTCCTCATCACTAGAATCGAACATTTTGGTGTCTGCAGTTTGGTGCTACCCTGTTTTTAATTGTTCCCTGACTGTTTTTATTAATTTAAATATATCGAAAAGCCTTTGCTGCCAGGGGAGCAGTTTCCTGGGTGGGGGGGGGAGGGAAAGAGAGAAAATTTCCACAACGCTGGGGTTTCAGGCAGTTCAGCAGGACGGGGGTCAGCCAGCAGACGGTGAGTGGGGTGGGGCAAAATGCCCAGCGCCAAACTGTGGCTGCCAAAAATGTACAGTGTCAAATTATGGGCACCAAACTGTGGGTGCCAAAATGTCCTAGACACCTCGTTGCAAAGGCTTCAAACAAGTTCAAAACAGCACAAAACACAACAGAGCCACAGACCTACCCCCACCCCGATGGGAGCAGAATGGATGGGATAAGCTAATGGTTCATTCTCAGGTATCAGAGAATTAGAGAATGGCAAATGGCAAATGCAAGGACAAGCTAGGCCCCAGTTTAACCCACTTTACATGCTTAGACACTTCCAAAAACAACTGTCAAATCAGCCAATGCCAGCTCCCAGCAGAGCAATCCCAACAGTCCCCTTCCCCCGATCCTTATTTCGCTTATGATTTTTTAGATATCTCTAGAGATAGCTCTCTCTCCACACACACACACACACACACACACACACACACACACACACACACACACACACACACACACACACACACACACACACACACACACACACAGTTGTTCAGTCATGAAGGACCAAAACTGCAAATCTCCGTTTCTGTCTGTGATTTTAGACAGCATACTGGCATTGCAGTATATAAAGAGACAGGATGTGCATTCCCACTGTGTTGACACCTACTGTAATGAATAACATACATAATACAGTGCCAATGCGTCGATGTCGACTGTGACATGTAGTGTACATGTTCGACATATCCAGCCCAAATGACCCTTCATCAGTCCCCGTTAAGGAATGCAGGACATTAACATCAAACAATTTTTACCCGCTAAGTGTCACTGGCACTTTGCTTTAATTTCTAAGTTCCATCATTGCACTATTTTACTCTAAAATAAGCACTTAAGAGTGAAGCTGCTCACTTGTACTTAATTAACATATAATCCCTCTGCTGTCAATGAACTATGATTACATTATGTACTACTTATAGAATGAGCTCTGCACATCTTCCTCAAATTTGAAAATCATGCATTTACACATTATCACAACGTTGCATTCATTAACCAGTTGGCCCTGGAAATGCCTTCAGTGTGGTTTACACTGCAGGCGTTCCAAGAAAATTACAAGGGACTGGGAGGAAAAAATGTCAGAACTGGAAATGACAACCCCATTCCAGTTCCGAGCTTTTTACACAGCATGTGTTCTTGGAAAATGGGAATAATTTCCCAGAACACAATGGCTATGTAAAAAAAAATGAAAGTGTCTCCCTGCAACTTTACACTTATCACGCCCAAACTCGCCTTGAGGTTCTTTCGTCATTTATCTGCATTAGGAGTAATTTACAGTGGCTAATCAACATGACTTAGCGGTGGGGGAGGAAACCAAATCATCAGGGGAGTTTTCAACACCCAATGTCAGCACCAAACCCAAATCCTGGAGCAGAGAGGCAGCAGCACTAATTATTGAACAGGGTTGGCACCAAGCATAGGGGGCATCCATGTTAGTCCAGGATGCACCTTAGGGAGCAACAAATCCAGGAACACTCACAACATTGAGCAACGATCTAAATGCACGTGAAATGCCAGGCTGAAAAGACTATGGACCAAGAGCTGACAAATGATTAGTGAACCTATGTAGTTGATGGTTGCCACTGTGTCAGTGGGTTGAAGGACCTATTGTACTGTACAGCTCCATGGTCAATTCTTCCCCGAGATAATTCAATATCATAGCATCTTGCTAATTTAATTTAAAAAATTTTTTTTACATACACAATATGGTAACAGGCCCTTTCCAGCCACCCAAATATACCAATTAAACTACAAACCATGTACATTTATAGAAGATGAAAGGAGACCAGAACACCCAGAGGAGAGCATACAAACTCCTCACAGATTTGAACCCGGGTCGCACTGCACTAACCATGCCACCCAGACGGTAAACTCCTTACACAGTTTTTCAAATCCGGTCTTCCCAACATCCAACATGACTTAAACATAACTTTCCAGCTCTGTATTTAGTTTCCCCAGCAATAAATAAAATTCTAAGTGTTTTTACTTAACCACAGCACTTGCACACTGGTCTTTGGCAAAATTACACATGGGGACACCCACAAACTACTTTTGATGTAATAACAGAACTGGAAGGAATGGAGTTGATGTCACCATAAAGATTTTACAGCCGCGTCTGAAAATATTTTACAAGGGTGGTTAGAAATTTTGAGGACTATGACATTAAAAAGTCTTGGTTGCATCAATAGGAAAGAAAGCAGGGGTTATTTTTCAGACTGAAAAAGATCAAGACAGAAATGTTTTTGCAGGTCAGTGCTGATACCACTGCTTCTTCTGGTATACATAAATGATTGAAGATACGGATGTGCCAGAGCAAATTTTCTGAATTTGCAAATGTTTTGAAACTTGGAAGCATTTTATCCAATGACAAGAATGATACTGCAGGCAGTCATTTAACAAACAGTTGATTTATCAGTTACAGATTAACTAAAGGGTTTCAAAAGCCCATGCTGTCAGTTTAAAAAGCTCATGCTTCCAGCTTTAAAAGCCTTCCTCCAGAGAGTGCAGTGTGAATTTAACTACAGTAATACTAGAAGTGCATTTGTTGCAGTCAAAAGTGCAGTAAGAGTACATTAGCAATTAAACCTTTCAAGCCTATTTACACAATATTCTATTTGAGTGAGTCATACTGTATAGTAAATGTCTGCTAATGGAAACCTGTGATTTTTGACCACTGAAAAGAGACAGTGCCTTAGAAGCTCAGAAAAGATACCATTGCAAAGCAACTCTCAAACAGACCAATATTAGAATAAACTATAAATTAAGTGCTGTGCAATCCATTTGGTGCCTTTTAACATGTTTAGCACCATCTTTGGGAGGTGCATCCGTAGAATGAATAGCACAGAAATAGGCCCCCTTCATATCCCTGTTATCCTGGATAATGGAGAGTCAACTGTAGTATACAAGTCACAGAAAGGGTAGGTGAATAGGCAGGTTATATTTTAACACAGAGTAGTGTAATGCAATACACTTGAGCTTAAAAATATATTTTAGATACACACGATTTTTTAAACATATTAAATTAAAAGAATTCTAAAGGATGCGCAGGACAAAAGAACCTGTGCATAAATTCTGAATTGCAATAGGGTACAACAAGAGACTTGCAGTAAAGCATACAAAATCCTGGAATTCACAAAAAGTACAAACACAGGTAAAATGACCTTGAATAGGCTGAAACTGAAATATCACTGTGTACAGGAATGTGAAGGTCCCGAGGTTGCAGGAAAAGCATTGCCAGAAAGTTACAGGAAGAGCTCACAGTTGCCAGTTTGCAATGAAAAGGCTTGAGTATCCTGCTATCAATATTAGAGTTCGTTCCACCTCCTCCATGAAGGCAATGCCACTGAAAGTGGCTGCATTTGGGCAGGCTGATGACCTCGCGATGATGTCATCAGCCTGCGACCCAGGAGCGCGAACTTTAAAGCGCTGTATGTTCAGATACTTATTACTCACGTCAATCACATCATTACTCTATTCGTATCAGTGATGGCTGAATTTATTTTTTGTTTTTTGTGTGGAAGGGAATGTCCATATTAATTTTTCACTTCCCGGCACAAATGGATAACATCACGGCGACGGGCAGCGTTACTGCACCACTCGCCCCACCTCCCTCAGCTCTGCAAGATGGCTCCAGATGCTGCTCTAAGAAGGTAACGCTGGATCAGTCTTATAGGCCTTCTGCACAAAAAGGTAAATTTACCATTTTTTTTCTTTGAGCCAGCTTTAATGTGGGGTTGTATGATAAAAAGGCCCATAGGGTGGCTCACAGAGCACAGAGCAAGCCTTTTATTCTCTCTTTCACGCCAAATAAACTGGTATCCTGGGTTAGTCTTATTAGATTCAATAAATATCATAACTGGCTTCTAAAGAGACCCATTACCAGATGTCTGAAGTCAGAGAATGCAAGCAGCTGCGGGCGGTGGCATCAATTTATGCCCTGAATGAGAGATTGAATAATTGGGAGGGCAATTGGAAAGGGGCAGCAGATCGGAAGTGATGATATTGCTCTACCAAGAGCCACCAAAAACTCAGTGGCCTGAATGGCCTCATGTGCAATTTCAATTAGGTCTTATTTTGAAACAAACAGTACCCGTTGGATGACGAGGTAATGAATGGAGGGTCATAAGGTTTATCATTCAGAACCTGTGGGATTCTTTTAATCTTTGTAACATTTTGGAGATGACAAAAATCACAGTGCAATAGGTTTTTTATGAAAGTAGAAAGTATAGCCTTGATCGTGCTTGCTGAAGAAAAATTTCATTTGCACAAGGTTGAGTATAATAGAGTTTACAATCAAAATAATTTTCCTCTTATCTATTTTCTTGGGAGTCTTTCTCCTGTTAATATTGACTGTTGGGAGTACAGCTTCATGGGTTTGTCACACAACCATTATGCAGTTAACCAGCAATTCAATCAGAAGTGTTGAGTAATTATGGCCCCTTGCACACAGATGACTTGAGGAAAATTACACCTTTGCAGATGCTCTCTCTTATTCTTGATCAGAGGGCAGCCAAAGACCTTTCTGGTTTGTAAAGCAGTTGCTTTCTTGCAAGAGAAATCAGGGCTTTTGCCAATTAACCTTTATGAATAAAATATTATTAGTAAATCCCCCACACTGTTCTATTATTTGCTAACCAAAATTCAAAAGAATTCAGTGATGCTATTGTGTGTCCTCATGTACTCCTGTATTATAGGGGTTAATTATATTCTACTATGGCTATTAATACTGTTACCTTTAATAGACAATGATCAATGGGAAGGATTAGATCAGGAAAAATGTTTTAGTTGACACAGAAATAATCTCATTTAGAAAGTTATGTACTGCATTAGGGATAGATATTGTAAGGTAAAACATCATGAGATGGGAATGTACAGGGCTGTAACAAGATATGAATGCATCCTTGTACTTACAAGATAAGAGAGACATTGATGGATTGAGAGGCAGGAAGCTAGCAGGGAAAGGATAGCAACAGTTTTAGTCATTGGACAAGTAATGATATGATGATGTTCTAAGCATATATCCAAGGGTATAAAAAATCACCATTTTGCTGATAACGGCAGAATGCATTCTCCGACTAACATGTTTAGTCGCAAGTGTTACAATAATAAAGAACAAAGAACCCTGATTTCGACTCAGCCTGGTGTTTGTCTCACTCATTCATGAACAAAGCAGACCTAACAAGAGGCAGGAAGCTAGCAGGGAAAGGATAGCAACAGTTTTAGTCATTGGACAAGTAATGATATGATGATGTTCTAAGCACATATCCAAGGGTATAAAAAATCACCATTTTGCTGATAACGGCAGAATGCATTCTCCGACTAACATGGTTAGTTGCAAGTGTTACAATCTGGTAATAAAGAACAAAGAACCCTGATTTCGACTCAGTCTGGTGTTTGTCTCACTCATTCATGAACAAAGCAGACCTAACACTATCTAGATAATTGACTTTCAAAAAAAAAATTGCATAAAATGATATGCGATTAGCATAAAATAGTTCCTGAATATAAAAATGATTTAATGACTAATATGCTTCTCAATTACATTAACTTCAGATACTTTTGACATTTTATATGGACATCTAATAGTCATAATCTTTATAAATTTATTGCCCCATTCACTATCATGGATTTAAAACATAACTTATAGCTCTTTAAATATTGTAGTTGTTTTACTTTTCATGAGAATAGCACATTAATTTAAATACCAAGTACCTGATAGCTATGCACTTTAACAAAATTACTAGTATTATATTTATCAAAATTACATGAACTACAAGAAAAATTGTAGTTTAACAGATATAACAGCAGGTGATATTGTATTGTTGCAAAGTATGGTGCAATAGAACATAAACCACAGATAAAGTATCGAGTCTGAGGAGCTATTTTAAATGTTATGCTATCAACATTCCATAACAGCCCAGATAAAGTTGTTCCTAAGTTTCCATTTTCCAACAGTCAATAGCTTACTGTAACATTATGTCAATTCTATTACTGTCTTCTACATGGCTTTGCAGTCAACGTGGTATAACTTACTTAACCCAGAGTCTTACGACGCCATGGAATCATAATCGTTCTCCAAATTAATACTAAAGACTTGCTATCCAATATCTATCAAAATATCCAAACTCAAATTATGGAACAAAGAAGATGCACTACACAAGTTTATGATAATATGAGGCAACATTATACCCATGCCTGCGGTTCACCACAATACTGATCAATCTGGAGTGCCAGGATTTGTTGAATGCTCTTTATGTAATGCTGTTCTGATGCAATTTCTTAGTTTATTAGCTCCAACCAAGTCTCTGTGGGTTCGCTTCATTTTAGTGCAGAGCATGTATTAAAATAGTAATACATTTGGGAATGAAGATACAGTACGAAAAAGCAAATTCAATACAATTCTCAGAACTTCCCTTTTATTTACCCCCACAGTTTTGCTTACTAAACTGCTATATTTACCCTGCACCATATTCAGTTTGAAAGATATTTGAAAAAGTTCTGTATCATGATTTAAATACAACATTTGTCTGGACACATTTCAAGCTTTTCCTTAGAAAAGTTGATCATGTCAAGTCCTCATGAAACGTTTTCAATAATTACAAACTAGAAAAGCAAAGTGAAATAATCACACGTTATAAAAGAGATTGTATAAAAGAGAGGTGCCTGCCACATTGACCACCGCCAGTGGGCTGATATCGCCTCAAACCGTGCATCTTGGCGCCTCACAGTTTGGCGGGCAGCAACCTCCTTTGAAGAAGACCGCAGAGCCTACCTCACTGACAAAAGGCAGAGGAGGAAAAACCCAACACCCAACCCCAACCCACCAATTTTCCCCTGCAACCGCTGCAATCGTGTCTGCCTGTCCCGCATCGGACTTGTCAGCCACAAACGAGCCTGCAGCTGACGTGGACTTTTTACCCCCTCCATAAATCTTCGTCCGCGAAGCCAAGCCAAAGAAAGAAAGGAGATTAATCAAAGTGCTCCAGAACACCTGTTTAACAGACACCCACTTCAGGTTCGGCACAAATGCCACAAACACGTGCTCCCCAATTACAATGGTTTCAACCTCCAGCCAGCATTAACAAGGTACAGCTCATCTTATTGTCTCAGCACAAATCTCGACCTGGTGAGAGGCTCACATAATTTCAAAACAACCTTTACTGCTTTACCCAGCTTGCACTTCAAAGAGGAAGTGACTATTGCAACTGATGGTATCTGTTGAGAATACATACCATTGGCAAGAAGACACTTGGTTCCTCAACGTTTGGATGTTTGGAAGGCCTTGGTGGATGAGGTTCAGGGGAAGATGTCCCATTTCTGCAGCAGTTCCTCAAGCTACAAGACAGTAATGAATAGCAGTAAAGGTGGCGGCCCAGACTCAAGAAACGTACGTTTAATAATCTCACCTGCACAGTCAAAGTCACAGAATTCAGTTCAAATGCTAAATCCCATCAACGACACCAGTAGCGTCAGAAATCCTCGGTACACCAACATGTGGCAGCCAATGAAAGCTTAATTCCTCACACAAAACACCGAAATCCTAATTTAACTAAATCT
Source organism: Narcine bancroftii (assembly GCF_036971445.1). Lineage (NCBI taxonomy): Eukaryota > Metazoa > Chordata > Chondrichthyes > Torpediniformes > Narcinidae > Narcine > Narcine bancroftii. Next base: position 28,638,962 of record NC_091476.1, read on the forward strand.
ATCACTTCTACAAATTTGTAGAACTTGTACATTCACACAACTTACCTGCATAATCACAAATAGAAAGTTAGTCTTAATTGGCAACAAAGAAGCAATACTAGGAAAGGAATTATTATTCTCAGTTACCAAAGACAGTAAGAATGCTTAGGAAGTATAGATTTGTATAGATGGCCCAATATTCATCTTTGTTTTTTTTGGAGTCCAACACCATCATACACAAATTACCCTCTTTGCTCCCAGAAAGTAATAAACAACAATTCAGTTACAGCAAAAATGTCAAGTCGCTTTGTGTGTTGAAATATTTCTCATTTGACGAATATGGAATTTTTTTTTTTTTTTTTTAAACACCAAAATTGAAAATCACAGGTTATAAAGTATTGATTTAATAATCTTTATCCACGATCTCACATTAAATCTAGCAATTAAGGAGATATTTTGGATGCAATACTGCATATTCAACATTGCATCCAACTCTGCACTTTATTCCTCTGGTTCCATTTGTTTTTGTCAGTGATATTTTGTTTAAGTGGCTGGATTTATACGTGGTCATTATAGACTTCAAACTCATTCAGCACAACCTCTAAAGGAATTAACAGCTAATCGGCCTAAAAAAAGGTCTGATGTGAAATGAAAATCTTCTCAACACCAGCATGAGATGATGCCATCTCATGCCGGGGACAGACTGCCTCGACCCCTAGTACAATCCCCAGTGTCTGTAGACACCAGCATTGCAATCAGATAAGTGTAGAATGCACAATTGCATTCTGGGATAGAAATGACCCATTTTTGCGCGAGTGCAGGAACACCAAGGAAGATTAAAATGCTGTGGGAAAGTCGCAGCGGGAGAGAAAGAAAATAAATAGCAATTGCAGACAACTTTTAAACAGTGTGGGAAAGTTGGTAGCGCAATAGTGCACTATTTGTAAAGACCATGGGGAAAAAGCTATGGTGGACCAGACTTCCCAGAGTGCCATGCAGCAGAGAAACCCCCTCCATGAGTGCTCCCCCCACAGAACTTATACATTTGTACATGATAGCACACCAACTTTCCCATGCTGTATAAACTGTACACAATAGCACTACCAACATTCTGCTATTCCTATTTATTGTTAGTCCTCTCTCACAGTCCCTTATAAAGGTTTATATAGGTCAGCACAACAACAGGGGCTGAAGGGCTCATACTGTGCTGTACATAAAGCTTAATTATGTAATAATTAGGCATAATTAATTTTGTTTAAATATAATATTGATTGGGATTGAGGGCAGGCTCCTTGCAAGTGTGAACATGTGCAGTGGCTCAGTTAAGAGTGGTCAAGTGTGAACAGCAAAAACACCATTCCTATCCCAGACACTGAACGGCCAATTTAGTGGGACAAGTGTAAAAGGGGCTTAAGTTGGCAGCAGGACTTCAAACTTGTATATTTTGCAAACTAACCTGCTTACAAACTTTTAGGATTCTGAAAATTTCTCCAACTGGAAAAAGCCATTGTGTGCACACCTCAATATATTTTGTAAAAGAGGAAATTGCAATTCCATTTAACCAATTTCCAATCGATACAACATTCTGTGACCTGCTAAGATGAGCTGGAAGTCAAAATGTACATTTTACTGCACATTAATTTTGCACACTTCATGAGAAAATACTCACTCCTATAAAAAGATGCACGATTTTCCTATTTTCTGTACCAATCAGAACTGAGTACAAGTGTTTAAAGTTTCTAAATGATTTTCAACCACAACATTGAATCAGATGCACAGAGTGATGCAAAAGATAATTAATGATCACCAGTCTTGGAATCATCTTCAAAACTGTGCTTCTTTTACACATTTACTACTGCATGAGATGCTTATTCTACTGCTTTTATTATTTTTTTTAGTGAAGTTCTACAGAATATGCTCTACATTTTCTTGGTCAGTCTAATTTTCCCCATATTCACTGTACTTGCAGATATTTCTGCTCCATTTGAGATCCACCCTCAAGTCAGTTATTTTACATCACTATTTTTAAATGATGGAAGAAAATCAATTCCACCAGAAGTTTCAGTTTCTGGAATTGCATCTCTTTGCATTGTAAAAGATAGATACCTCCATGCCAGTATGCATCTGTGCAAGACATTAAAAAGACTGGAAACTTGCATGCACGATATAATTTGTAGTATGACATGCACAAACGTTCTCAATGCCAATATAATTGCTATTAAACGTCACCAGGTGGCACATGATCAAGTTGAATTGCTCATGTCGACAATATGTATCATAGAAGATGACTGCTGTGAAAAAGGCCATCTTAAGGAAAAAAAACCCTCGAACATTAAGTAGCCAGAAAGGAACAGAATGAGAGCACGTAAAAGAAAAAAAAGAGTTTCTTTTGCACAACATTGTTTCCTAAACTTCAAGGAAGGCTGCAGTTCAAAATAACTTAATTGGTCGTAAAGTGCTTTGGGACATGTAGAAGTCATGGAAAGCAGAAAACAAATGCAATATTTGCTTTCTTCAACCAGAAGTAAAAGACGGAAAGAGGAAAAATACAAATCAACAAATTCATAAAATTAAATCTTTTTTTTTCCTGAATGATTTTTCTATTTCATATCATTGTTAAGTCAGCTGAGTAAAAACTGGCAGTCAAAAATACTAATCAGTAATTTTTTAAAAAACCAGTTTCTACACAATCTATTCTTCATTAACATAAGGAGTAACCATTATAGCTGCCTGAAATGCTTCATTGTCTAATTATAAAACCAGATTTTTCAATTTGTCTGACTTTTTTTTTATTAGTTCAGCATGGCGAGTTATGCACGTGTTTTATTTTAGAAAAATAACCAGCTGCAAGAGTAGATTCTGAATCTCAGTGGAGAACACAAATATCACACTGGTGTGCTTTTTGCAAAATTTTAATCACTTTTGTTTACATAAGCATTAAACAAGGAGAATTTTCACAGGTTATTGCACAGTATATGTTTTTGATATTGTATACATTAGTCATGGAAAATACTACCTTGATCTGCAAAACATCTGCTGTTCCATCACATATCATTACAGACCCATTTGATTTTCCACTGAGAAAATTGTTTGCACCTGCCACTGCTTTCTAAGGTATATTCATAACAATATTAGCACTTAATTTTTTTTCCAGTAAACAATTTTTCAGAATGTTGAATAGTTCATGCATTTTTTTTGCCCTAAAAGAAATATTTTTCGACCATTTATCATAAAAGACTAGGGTACAATTCTTTGGGCAGTCGTATCATTGCAATAAGTGTTCCACCAAGGCAAGCAGCAGCTTTGATCTTATGCTTTATTTGTTTTTGTGATATCTGCACATTTCAGACAAAGGTGCTTCAGCATATGAGGAGAGGCAGAGAGAAAAAAAAATTATAGCAGGTGGATCTATTTGCCAGGAGTGCTTTATTCTTCTCAAATAAAAGGTCAGTTAAGTTAAAGGTTGCTTGATGAATGTGATTGCTCAGGTGTGCTATCCATATTGCTGTGTGTAAAGGCTACCCTCTGTATTTCTCGTTTGATTTTTTTTCCTCTCCCAATATATTAATCTTCATCTTTTAACATCTCTGTTTCATTCATGTTATTTTTCAATGTTTGTCGGTCAGGATTGGACGTTTCAGGTTCTCTGTTCATTTTATTAGTGGACAATATTTCACTGGCTATTTCCATTTTATCACCAGCATTTTCTATGGTGTCGGTGTCTAGCTTTTCTTTTCCTTCCACAGTTTCTGATTCTGAAGGAGTGCCAAACTTGGAATTTTCTAGTCTTGCACCATCACTGTCGTAAATAATGTCTTCAGGGTTTGGAGCAGCAGGACAGAACTCTTCCCCGGGACAGAGTTCATGAAAGACAGCTTCCGCCTAAAAGAAAAGGCAGCATGGCAGCATTGTGAACAATGAATGCTGAACAAGACGATTATTCTTGAAGCATTTTATAAAGCATGATTAACTCAGAAATTAAACAGCGTGCACCAAGATGAAATGTACACAAAAATTGGTATATATTGCAAAGCCATGTTAAAAAGAGTTGAAAAAGATATTGCATAAAAGTTTGCTCTGTATCGCACATTTCACAGTAGCTTGATGTGAAGTTTATGAGGGCTAATTTCCAGTAACTCAATGGCTGTCATACAGGGGTTCCCTGGACATCCTTTAGGTTAATTGGGTCATGAACCCAAAATGTTCTTTATTATCTTCAAATCTAGAGTTAAGTTGCTTTTCCTTGAACCATTGTCAACCTCCCCAACAAATAAAACAGTTCCCCTTTTGCTGCTATTCCACATTTTCCCTTCTATATTTTTAATTTACTTTTCCAATACCACAATTAAATAGCCTCCCTAACAGCCATTGCACTCCACAACACTAAAGTTCTATTTTTAAAAATCCACATTTTGTAAACTCCCAAAGGCATCTATGATTTCCAAACTGGTCTTTAACTATCTTGATCAATGGTGGAGAACTTTACAGTAAATATAAATCCTGATGTACTGGGAAACAATATTTCCAATAAAACAAAACAATGAAAGCAATGATACATTTTACTCAAATTTAAAATAATTTTTAATATTTAAAATAGAGGCTTATAATATTCATGTTAATTTTTTAAGCCTGAAAAGTAATGTCATGTTCTTTAGCTCAGTAATACTTGAATAATTCAAATTGAGTTCAAGCTCATCTCCCAAAATTGGACAAAATCTATGGTCCCATCACACAAGTATCTGTCGAAGTATAACCTCATCAGAAATGCTATCTTCAGAACATTAACATAATTTGAAAGGCTTTGTTCAGGTGGGAGACAGTTCAAAAGGGACAGTACGATGAGCTCAGCAGTTAGCACGATGTTGATACCAGCAACCGGGGCTCGGAGTTGGTACGCTTCCCTCTGTCTGTGTGGGTGGCCTCCGGGTGCTCCGGTTTCTTCCCACTATTCAAAATGCAAAATGAACCGGGGTAGTAGGTCAATTGTGTATAATTGGGCGGCACGGGCTCGTGGGACAAAAGGACCTGCAACTGTGCTGTATGCCTAAATTTAAATTTAAAGTGAAAAGCAACACCAGTGATCATTATGTACTGTCTAAAATTGATCACCCTAAAACAAACTCAGTCATCAATGTCACACTTTAATCAAATGCAAAAATACTGTTCATAATAATTTCCTGAATACCTTTGATAAAATTCAGAAAACTAACACTATGCCTCCAAATACCAAACAGACACAATGCAAGTTCTTTACTTCAGATTTAATTTAACTGTACCTGTTCAACAGACTGTTCAAATCCAAGAGCAGCACTGGGTCCAGAGCAGACATAGACATTACTTGGAAGGCCTTCATACAAGTTTCTGTCAACTGCAGAGGAATCTCTTATATTGAAATATAAAGCCCAAAGCACTTTCGGTTTCTCTCCATCACATTCATCCTTATCTAGAAAAAGCAGATCGCATTTTCATTCAAGTTGACTTCTTAAACATAAAAGTAGAATTAAGAAATGAAAGTGATTGAAGCTCATGCTCTTTTTTTCCAGGTTTATTTGATGAGAAAATGCAAAAGGTCTATTCCCCTCCTCAGATGCTGCAATTGAAGTAATAATCATCAAGGGAGGGGGAGCTGGAGGAAGACAGAGGAAGGGAGTCAGAGGAATAAAGATAATGGGAGGGGGAAATTAATGGAAATTGGAGGTTGTTATGGTTGCAGTTCTATCTGCTGCATATGCAAGGACCATCCAGTGATCAACACTTCAATTCCACATAACGTTGTCACACTGTCATGTCTGCAAATTAGATGGTGTCAATAAATCCGCCTGCCTTTTTCCCCCTCCACACATCCTTTGATCTTCCCTCCACTAGCTCCCCATTCCTTCTTTTCTCTATCAGAGCCATCTTACTTTACTGTCTGCCCTCTTTACCACCTGCTGCCTCTTCTCAGTTTTTTTCTCTCCTATCTTCCCACCTGTATTAACCTGCTATCTCATACCAGTTAGCCTGCCCTCCTCCCACTTCCCCACTTCTGCCTCCTGTCCTCTTCCCCCAATTCTTTGAGAGAGAGAGAAAAAATAACAATTAATGCAAAAGTAAGAGTTGTTAAACGAATCCCTGATTGCGTTTGTTGTTGTGGATCTGATGGTGGAGGGGCAACAGTTTTTCCTGAACCTGGTGGTGCGAGTCTTGTGGCACCTATACCTCTATCCTGATGGCAGCAGCGAGAACGGAGCTGGGTGGTGTGGGTCCTTGGTGACTGCTGCTGTTCTCTCATGGGAGGATTCCCTGTAGATGTTCTTGATGGAGGGGAAGGTTTTGCCTATGATATCATGGGCTGTGTCCACTATCTTTTGCAGGCTTCACACTCAGGGGTCACCCTCTCAAACAAATAATAAAGGTAGCATTGGAAAGGGGGAAGAATCCAAGTTCAAAAGAAAGGGCATGACCAGTTGTGAAAACAGAAGCAAAGAACAACTGAAAAACAAAGTGCTGGATAGAGAAATTCAACTTCTACACAGCTACAGATCAGACTCTAATTTCTTGCTCAATCTTTCCATTAGTGTTCTTGAAAAATAAAATCAAGCTTTGACCATGATGAGCTACTGATTTGTTGCTGACATCCTGAAAATAAATAACGCTACTAAGCTTAAAATGTACTTCTTCCCAGTATCATAAGTAATGAAGAACTTTATTTTCTGTTCTCCTTCAGGAAATCTCGAGCAAAACATCTGTAGATTGTGGTAACAAGTGATTGGGGCACAGCAGTGAAACTGTCAATATGTTCATTTTTTTTCCCCAATAAAAGTTTTGCATTAACTATTTGTTTTCTTTGCTCCTTAGTTTCCCTAAAACAAAATAAAATTCTATCTTTCCCAGACTAATGAGTTGACAAAAATTAAAAGACCAGAATCTAGCAACTCCATATGAGGCAGTTATATGAAAGTAAATGGTTTTGGGACACAAATTGGCATTTAATTATCCCATCATTCTGCTGAGTATTCATTGCAAGCAAGGCATCAACCTTTCTTAATTTGGATTCCAGGTACAATTTAGCCTAAATGTTTTGCTCATATTTACTTAAAGAGCACAATTTCAAGCTATTGTTTTATTTACTTTATTTCAGACATGTTCCAACATGACATAAATTTATATTTGTAGTTTCTTCACTCACATAGCAACCTGCAGAGCAAAAGCAGTATTTTAAAAGTCACACAGACTGTTCAGAAGAGCATGACATTTCACTTGTTTGCAGTTTTCCCACTGAAGAAATCAAGCTCTTTTCCAGGTGCCTTTGTCTTTTTGACCTGCTATGGCCTGCTGCTCACCTGATCTGGTGATTCGTCCTCAATGGCTCTAATAGAATCTGCTCTGACATTTTAATTAAAATACTGCCACAGCCCCAGAGACTGCAATCACAACTAGATGATAAAAAGGGCAATGTAAAACTCGTGCATGCAGTATTTTGGAGCAGAACTGCACCTGATGCTTTTTGTTATCTTCTCTGGCACATGAATGAAAAATTTCAATTATGCTTAAAGCATTGTAAATGATGGCAAAGCTATTCTTGGAAAATATTCAGGAAGTTTTACATCACAGAAGGATAACATTAGAAAGCTTGACAGCCATTACTGTCTTGCACAAAAGGTAAGCAGCACCCATCAATTGCTTTGCTATCAGTAAACCAAAAATACCACCCAAGCTAAATTTTCATCTTGCTTTGACACAAGTTCTTTTCAAAACAGGATCTCAAAATATCCCAGCTCTGGCTGCCCAATACAGGAGATTTAGAAGAAATGTTCCTCAGGATCAAACAATTAAATACAGAGATAATTGCATTGTATAGAATAGATAAAATAGCATTCCAAGAAAAAAATCCTACATTGATGGAGCAGTGGAGCTCATTGCAGCATACTTGCTTTTTAAAATCACCATGAAATTAGTTCAACTATGTTACCATTTCGGATATTAGTCAAATGGGCAGGCAGAATATTTTGTTGACTCCTAAAGCTAAATGCCAAACTGATGGTTGGAATTTAAAATACATAAAAGATTTAGAGCTGATCCCTCAGATTTAGTGTCTGAACTAAAAATTAGCTTGGAAATGATTTAAAAAGAAACAAAAATGGCTTCATCAGAATGACAAAATAATTATTCCTGAAAACCTCCAAGTAGCCGGAATTAACATGAATCAGGCAACAACAAAAATCAGCAGTTTCAGTTTGATTAAATCATCGTCGAGATCAGGAGTAATGCAAGAGTTTTCTCGAACTTGTGAACTTATCCTGACAATACAAAATTACATGCAAGGAAAATAAACAAAATGCAACACCTTGTGAAACTACCACCAAGGCAAAGATTCTTCTTCTTTGGCTTGGCTTCGTGGACGAAGATTTATGGAGGGGTAATGTCCACGTCAGCTGCAGGCTCGTTGGTGGCTGACAAGTCCGATGCGGGACAGGCAGGCACGGTTGCAGGGGAAAATTGGTTGGTTGGGGTTGGGTGTTGGGTTTTTCCTCCTTTGTCTTTTGTCAGTGAGGTGGGCTCTGCGGTCTTCAAAGCCCATTCAGTGTCAACGGTAATGGACTGGATGGCTGGATTCCGTGGGAGCGCTGCATCTCTGTTCCCGTGCTCCCCAGGGGTCTGCACCAGTGACAGAGTTACCACTACAGCAGCTCTGCCATCTTTTTCAGATTGAGAACTTCGATGGAATTTATAATAAAAGCAGCATTCAGGGTCCTTTGATTGAAACAATTTAGATCATGAAGCTTTTCACTATTGGCTTTCCCAGTGCAAAGCCATTTTATTTTTGTCGTCGTCCAATCAGTAGAGCAGTGGTTCTCAATCTTTCTTCCCCAATCACATACTACCTTAAGTAATCCCTTACTAACCAATGAGCACCTATTGGCATCCAATGATTGAGAACATTTGGTGTAGAACAAGACAATCTCAACATCAGACAGAACTTCATCCCCATCTGAACCAGACTGAATGCACATGCATATACTCTTTCTTTGGCTTGGCTTCGCGGACGAAGATTTATGGAGGGGTAATGTCCACGTCAGCTGCAGGCTCGTTGGTGGCTGACAAGTCCGATGCGGGACAGGCAGGCACGGTGGCAGCGGTTGCAAGGGAAAATTGGTGGGTTGGGGTTGGGTTTTTCCTCCTTTGTTTTTTGTCAGTGAGGTGGGCAAAGATAGCTTGAAGCAAAAGTCCAAGGGTAGTTTTGACATTTTTGATCACTTAACATCATTGACATTATTAGGTCTCACCAAGTTAATCTGATTATTGCTTTGATGCAATACCATTGCATGCTGTTCATTAAAAAGGTAAAAGCACGTGTTTCAGCCAATGAAATATTAATCAAATCTTGAAAGCAAAGAATGCAAAGCTTTGCATCTGTAACACAAACACGACAGAAGTAGAAGGGTTAAAAAAAAAAGTGCAGTAGCCAAGAGTACAAGACACAAAATTATCGATTAAATAATCAATGTGACAGGCAGATAATTCACTTGTGAGCTTTTATGCCTTATCTAATATCAAATACTTGTTTGTTGCTTTGAAGGTCAAAATAACTATGTTGTAATAACAGACCTGCTTAAAAATGATCAGATTTGCTGCTACTGAGTAAAAATATTTCCAATCAATGATCTCACCTGACCATTGGTCTCTTCCATGATTGACATGTCCATTTGACATTTTTATTTCTACTTAGTTTCAAAACTGTTGATAATAGCCTGGATTTTAAGAAGTTAAACACCCACTGCACACACTCACTATTTGGACACAATAATGTCTTTGTCAACCAATTCATTCCGAGGGCCAACCTTGTTGGTCAAGGAACCAATTGGAAATATACTGTATAACACCAAGGCCAATCTATTTACCACAGTTTGGCAAACAAGACTGATGAATGTCAAAATGTACCACCATGGTGAATGTCCAGTCGCTGGAGAATAAAATTGACAGCTTGAGGGCAAGGCTGCTTTATCAGAGACAGTAAGACAAATCTCAGTTGTTTGCTGCATGGAGACCTGGCTAACAGAGATCACACGAGACACTGCTGTCCGACAGATAGTTTCAGACTGGATTGGACCTGTGATTCTGGAAAAGGAAAAGGGGGTGGTGTGTGCTTTTTTTGTTAATACTGGGTGGTGTACGGACATTGGCGTTATGTCGACCTCCTGCTCTACTGCCTCAGAGCAAATCTCGATTAAATGCAGACAATTCTAGCTACCCTGAAAGTTCTCATCAGCTTGTATCCCTCCTGATGCCAATTACAAAAAGGCACTTGTAGAGCTGAATGATGTGGTCAGTAAACAAGAGATGGCCCAGATCCACATACAACAAATCTCAATCAGCAACTTTAACCAGGACTGTCAAGAAAACCCTGCCCAATGATCACCAGCATGTAACCTGCTGTCCCAGAGGTCCCAGCACACTCAATCACTGCTACACCAAGATAAGGAAAGCCTACTGTACTGCATTTTGGCACGTGGCTGTGCTCCTTCAGCTTTCATACACAGAGCCTAAAGAGAGAGGCTGCGAAGATCAGGACACCTAGAAAGTGGTTACAGGCGGCTGTAGAACAGTTATAGGACCTCCTTGAGTCAATGGACTCAAGGAGTCCATGGACTCAAGGAGTCCATGGACTCAAGGAGTCCATGGACTCAAGGAGTCCATGGACTCAAGGAGTCCATGGACTCAAGGAGTCAATGGACTCAAGGAGTCAATGGACTCAAGGAGTCCATGGACTCAAGGAGTCAATGGACTCAAGGAGTCCATGGACTCAAGGAGTCAATGGACTCAAGGAGTCAATGGACTCAAGGAGTCAATGGACTCAAGGAGTCAATGGACTCAAGGAGTCAATGGACTCAAGGAGTCAATGGACTCAAGGAGTCAATGGACTCAAGGAGTCAATGGACTCAAGGAGTCAATGGACTCAAGGAGTCAATGGACTCAAGGAGTCAATGGACTCAAGGAGTCAATGGACTCAAGGAGTCAATGGACTCAAGTTGTCAATGGACTCAAGGAGTCAATGGACTCAAGGAGTCAATGGACTCAAGGAGTCAATGGACTCAAGGAGTCAATGGACTCAAGGAGTCAATGGTGGTGTTCGAGGATGCAGCTGAGAATCTGTACTAGAGCTGTCACAGACTTTATCAAAACAACTGTGGATGAGTGTGCCCCAACATAATCATTCAGGGTTTTCCCTAACCAGAAGCCCTGGATGAACAATGAAATCTGGAACCTGCTGAGAGCCAGATCACAGGCATTTAAGCCCTGAGATCTAGATCAATATAGAAGGAGCAGATATGACCCGCGAACATCTATCTCCTGGGTGAAGTGGAGATTCCGGATGAAAATGGAAACAACAAAGGACTCCCAAAAGTTGTGGCGGTGAAGTAGCAGACAGGAAAGCTTCAGAGGAAGTTGATGCCTTCTATGCCCGATTTTACCACAGTAACAGTGTGGTAAACAGTGAAGAATCATCCCTCTCCACCCACACACCCCCTGATAATCCTATCCTGTCTGTAACTGATAATGGCATGCACGCTGCTGTCAGGAGAGTGAATATGAGGAAAACATCTGGCCCGAATAGAGTATCTGGTTGAGTATTAAAAATCTGTGCTGATCAATTTAATAATGTCTTCACAGATATCTTCAATATTTAACTCCAGTAGGGCGTGGTACCCAACTGTTTCAAACAGGCAAAAATTATACCAGTGTCCAAGAAAAGTGTAGACCTGTCTTAATGATGATCGACCAATAGCAGTTACATCAAAGGTGATGAATTGTTTTGAAAGGCTGGTGTTGAAGCACATCAGCTCCTGTATGAGTGATGACATGGATATGTTCCAGTTCACCTGATGTAGCATAGGTCTAGGGCAGATGCCATCTCACTGGCTCGACAAAGCCCTGGAACACGTGGACAGTAAAGATGCATTCATCAGGATACTCTTATCAACAGTTTGGCATTTAACACCATCATCCCCTCAAAATTAATCAGCAAACTCCAAGACCTGGGACTCAACACCTCACTGTTTAATTGGATCGTGGATTTCTTCACTTCCACACCACAATCAATGAGGATTGGAGTTATCTCCTCCACAATTGCCATCAGTACCAGAGTACCACAGGGCTGAGTTCTTGGCCCCCTGCTCTACTCACAATACACTTATGACTGTGTGTCTCGGTACAACAATAACACCATGTACAATTTGCTGACTCAGCAGGTCAAACAGTATTTTATATTGCAAAGATAAATAACTATACCTTGAGCTCTTCATCAAGGTATGGAAAATGTCAGCAGGTGTCCAAACAAAATGTCAGGAGGGGTTGGTGGGAGGGGCATAGGGACAAGCATGGGCTCAAACACAAGAGGTAATAGGTGGATAAGAGAGGAAGGGCACAGCAGCAAGCAGGGTGAGGAGGGATGGCTCGGTGAATAGGGAGGAAGGGTGGAGAGTGACTAGACAAAAATCAAGTATTGTTCCTCCAATTTTCAGGTGGTCTCAGTGGGATAGCACATTAGCCATGGACAGAATCAAGTATGGAAGTGAGACAGAATTGAAATAGTTGGCCACTGGGAGATCCCTGTCACTGATGCAATCGGCATAAAGGTGCTCAATGAAGTGATCTCCCAGTCTGCGCCCACTCTCTCTGATGTAGAGAATGCCACAAAGGGATCACCAGATGCAGTTGATCACTTCCACAGATACACAAGTGAAGTGGTGGCTTCAATTGAAAGGTCTTTTTGGGACCCCAAATTGTGTTGAGGGAGGTGGTGTGGACACAATATTCAAAGTCTGTTTCATCAGGCACTGAGAACGAGAGCTAGAAAACTCCAAAAAATCCAGTGCCTTCAAAAAAGAAATTTCATCTTCTTTATCTGGAATGAATGAGATAAATCTCAACTTCTCCAAGGATAAACATGCTCTCTACATCCATCTTCTTCAGATCACTCAGCACCTTCTGCAATTCAATCTAGTACACTTGCTCTTCCAAACCCCAATGGATAGAAGTTGAGCATGCTTCATCTTTCCTTGCAAGATACATACTCCCACTAAGTATTGATGTGGTATACGTTCTCCTAACGGCTTCTAACTCATTTATATTCTTGTTAAACGAGGCAACCAATTCTGAATATTATGTGCCAAATGTAGTCTAGAAGTTCTATATTTAACTGAAGTATTGCTTTTTCACTTCCTCAATCAATTCCCCTACCAATAAACGATAGTCCATTAATTTTCTTAATTACCGCTGCACATGACTATGAGCCATTTACAAATTATGTCAAGATCATTCAGATTTCTTTGGACCTCCAATCTCTGGAACCTCCCACAACTTAGAAAACACCATTTTTTATTTTTCTGATCAAAATAGACAATTTCATATTTTCCTCCACCTCCAGTAGCCTGGTCTCAAGCCGTCCCTTAACTCATCCCCATCCCTTTGCAATCTCATATTATTGCATCACATTTTGCTATTCATTATCCCCTTGTTTTCCATTATAAATACCTCATACTTACTCTTCAATAAATGGTCATTGTGCTAATTAAAAAAAAATGGAAATAACTATCCAGTTTTACATTAAACTTTTATCTCATTCTCTATTGCAGGCTTATCTATTAATTTCCAGGTCAATCAGCGTTATGTGTGTCCACTCTTCTCATCTGCAATAATTGTTGTGCATGTCAAGTTAAGTTTACTGTCATCTGATTGCACGAGTACAACCTGATGAAACAGTGTGCTCTGGCCCACAGAGCAAAACTCCTTTTGAAAAAAAACGTAACCACAAATGTGGCTCCTTCACTTCAAACCTTTCTTACGGGAACACATCTAGTCTGTATATTCCAAAAGATCTTGTGTGTATTTGTCACTATACTTTCAATGGTATCCCTCAACTTTATTTGCCAGTCCACTTGAACAAGTTCTTCTTTCATTTTATGTTGCCCAGAATGCTGTAGAATTGCTCTTTTCTCTAACAACACAAAATAAAGTCACATCATGACAGCTATGACTTTGAGGTGTTTTCACAAATAGATTAATCTAATCTCACTGCACAATTCCAGGTGTAGTGCAGATTATTCTTTGCTGACTCCAAAACACACTGCTCTGATAAACTATCCCAGGAATTATGCACTCCTAAGAGGCCACCCGATTTTCCTGGTCCATGTGTAGATCAAATCCCCTGTACTTTTCTGATAAGCTTGCTCTATTTCTTCCTTTATCCCATTCCAGATAAAGTATCCATTTACCAATAGGAGTCTGTATCTTTCTTCTTCTTTCTTTCTTTGGCTTGGCTTGGCAGACAAAGATTAATGGAGGGGTAATGTCCACGTCAGCTGCAGCCTCGTTTGTGACTGACAAGTCCGATGCGGGACAGGCAGACACGGTTGCAGCGGTTGCAAGGGAAAATTGGTGGGTTGGGGTTGGGTGTTGGGTTTTTCCTCCTTTGTCTTTTGTCAGTGAGGTGGGCTCTGCGGTCTTTTTCAAAGGAGGTTGCTGCCCGCCGAACTGTGAGGCGCCAAGATGCATCTTGCCTTTAATGTTTTTCTCATCTCCATTAAACTATTACATCTTGGTTTCCTGAACTGAGATCATGCCTCCCTATTGAGCCATGTCTCTAATTAATAAACATGGACACTCCCCCATTTTCTCCAATATTTCTGTCCTTCCTAAATGCTATGCACCATTTAATATTCATGTATTAATTTGCTTGCCTGTCTGTAGCCATGTCCCTCGAATGGCTCTCAGATCACACTTCTATTTGCTTTGTCAATTCATTTGTTTTTGCTTTGATTATCACAAGAACTTTAAGCTTTGTCCTTTTATTTCTAGAATCTTTAGCTTCATCTGTTGGCTCACTTGTACACTCCATCTCTTTGTGGAATCTCAGCAAGTTCAATGTCCACCACAGAGCTTAGTGGTACAGCATCCCGACCAATTTGCTGGCTCAAACTAATTAGCAAATTTGGCATTTCCACATTCGGATGTGTGTGCATAGAATTCATCAATTTTTTTTTCCAGCATTTATAGATAATGATGACGGCTGTGTATGTCAGAGATTCATTCCACATTTCTGAATTTTGCTACTCCACAACCATTGAGAACAAGGAAATTGAGGTTTTATTTAGTTGTGAGCTGCTCAGGACATTCTAGGAATATCACAACTGATGTAAAATTTCTGCTCTCCTTCGCCCATTATGCTGAATATTAAGCTTCATACTAGCATAAGCTTTCAATTTCTTAAGAGATCTTGTGAAACACCATTTTCTTAAAACATATGAATTATAGTAATAATTACAACAGTCCATCATATCACCAGATGCAGTTGATTTTTTTTTCTTTGCAAATATGTTCTCATTAAAATGTAACCAGAACAACAATTATGACCCCAGGTGTTGTACATAATGTCTAGGTTAGGAGTGTGAAGTGATTGCTTCATTATGTGCATGAGTTATTGATGTGTTAGTGTGTGTGTGATTACTGTAATGTCACGTCAGAAATACACGTTGAGGGAGCCAGATTCCTGAATAGTATTATGGTTCATTCTTCGTATCTATTTTAAGATTATTAGTTATAAGCTTCTAAATCATTTCCAGCCCCATGAGTGTATCACATTAGCTGGCAACTTCTTTTTGTAATCTTACTTGTGCAATTATGCATCGTACTAATAAAACTTTACTTGATATTTGTCTCTGGAGACCAACTAAGCATTACAGTATTTTGATAGTAAAAATATAAATTCTGTCATAATTTTATAAAGTGAACGCTGTGGCAAAACATTGACCAGAAGAACCACAAAATCTTGAATAAGAGGTTCTCAGCTTTCATCCAGGCCTAGTTCAGAATTTGATTTCAACTGAATTAACAGCTTGGATCAGGCCACAGTATCAAACACAAATGGAGGGGAAAAAAAAAGGAGCCTTTTTAGGTTGGTTGCCAGTGACCAATGGTGTTCTACTGGGCTTGGTGCAAGGCCTGAATCTCTGCACATTAAACATCAATGAGTTGAATGACGGAATTGATGACTTTGTGGCCAAGAATGCAGATGATGCAAATAGGAGGAGAGACAGGTAGTATTGAGGAAGCACCGAGTCTTCAGAAGAACTTAGAAAGGTTAGGAAACTGGAATACAGTGTGGAGGAGCATGATCATGCATTTTGATGCAAGGAGTAAAGGTGTAGCCAATTTTCTGTACTGGTAACGAGTTCAAAAATCTGAGGCGCAGAGGGACTGGAGTCCTCGAGCAAGATCTTCGTAAGGTTAACTTGCAGATACTTGTCAGGATGGAAAATGCGATGCTAATATTCATTTTACGAGGGATAGAATATAAAAGCAGAGATGTAATGTTGAGGTTTTGTAAGGCATTAGTCAAACTTCAGTTGGAGTATTGTGAGCAGTTTTGGGCTCCTAATCTAAGGAAGGACGAGTTGGCATGGGAGGATCCAGAGGAGGTTCACTAGAAAGACCTTGGAATTAAAAGTTTATCATGTGAGGAGTGTTTGATGATTCTGGGTCTGTACTTAGTGGAGTTTTGAAGAAGGGGTGATCTCATTTAAATAATTTGAGAACCGGAAGGCCTGGATAAAGTTGACATAGAGAGGATGCTTCTTATGGTGGGGGAGTCTGGGACCAAAAGGCACAGCCTCAGAATACAAAAAAGTTGCTTTACAACAGAGTTAAGGAGATATTCTTACACCCATATGATGGTGAATCTATGTAATTTGTTGCCACAGACTGTGGAGGATAAGTGATTGGGTACATTCAAAATGGAAGGAGACAGGTTCTTGATTTGGAAGGGAATCAAGGGTTATGGGGAAAAGGCTGGAGAATAGGGTTGAAAAGGATCATGCATCAACCTTGACAGAATGGCAGGGAAGTCTTTATGGGCTTAATGGTCTAATACTGCTCCGATGTGTTATGGTCCTAATTTCAATGAAAGCCACATTAACATGTTTAGGATTGCTTCTAAGCTTGTGCTCATGTCATTGAAACCAACTGTGAGAACTTTGAGCTAAAAATTTTAAACCCTGTTAAGGGGATTCAGAATTTATTCATCAATGAAACACAGGATTAAAAAGAACAAAGCCCAATTCCCAAAACAAAACAATTCAGTACAAAGTGAACCCAAATTCAGTTTTTCTGAATTTCGGAAGATATTGAGGGCTGGTAGTAAATTTAGGAAATGGAGAGAGAACAGTGTGATCGAAGCAGATTCAAAGGAAGAGAAGTGGAAGGGGAGGGAATGAGGGTAGTTGAGTGGAAGCAAATGTGAGAGGAAGAAATAATTTTGTGGAATGGTAATCTCCACATTTCTTCATGGACTCTTAAAATTTTTAAACTTAACTCATTCAGGAAAGAAATACATAATTTCATTCATCTTAATAGGCTTTGTGAAATTTAAAGAGCACAAGCGTTTACAGATTATCAGTGCTGAAATGGATAAAGTGAAGGCTTGGCTGATAAATGGCAAGTAAGACTTGCATCACACTAATGCAAAGTAATGATCAACTTCAACAACAGTCCAACTTCCTGCCCACAATGGACCAATGGGAAATCACCTACCTTTCAGAATTATCACTGGATTGGCCATGAAAATACAAAAAGACCAATGACTTCCTCTGCTATCACTGCTTCTCCTTTCCTCTAACTCTCTCACTCTTTGCCTTTCCCTGTCTTCTTTCCTTCTGCTTTGTATTCACAGAGCCACTCCCTTCCCCAATCAATTCTCATCTTTCCTCTTGTCCTCCTACCCAGATCCAATTATCACCTTTTGTCTGTTGGCCTGTGCTCCTCCCTCTGCCCCTTTTCCCTTCTCCCTAAGCCTTTTCTTTCAGGCACATGCCTATGATTTGCTCATACCTAGAAGAAGAGCTCAAGCCCAAAACGTTGGTTATGTACATCTTTGCCTCCTATGGTCGCGACGAGAACTGCCGAGTTCCTCCAGCATTTTTGTGGGTTTTTTTTTTCTGATTCCCCAAAGCTTTTATACTAACTTCTTGCACAAGTCACTAACCTCCTGAATGTTTTATTCAAGGTCAGACAATGCGTTGAAAAATTCCAAAATCTTATCTCATGAGAACCTTCCTAACATGGCTTGTAATGTTGCCTGACAACTACCATTAATAGTGATTGTAGATGTACAATACGTGCCACAATCCACACATTTCACATCCACGTAGAAAAAGAGGGGACTGGAACATTAAATGTCGACTTTGTCACAGTCTGTAGTGAATAAAGTCTTGTTCATACCACTTTCTTCATTTTCACTGCATTGTACAAAAAGTCTCGATACCACAGGCTCCAAGTCTTCTTTGGCGGTTCCATTTGATGGACAGGTTAAGTGGACCAAATCTGTTTGCAAATGAAAGCACAAGGCATCATTCAATAAAATTAATGCTCAATTTAAATACTATCTAAGTAAATATTTCAAACTGTGTTCCAGAACTGTATTAGTATTGTATTACTAATCTGCAGGTTCCATCATTTTGTACTCTGAAGCCAGTCACACTGTGATTTCAGCATCTACTCCTCCAATATTTGATATAACTCTTGAAGGCTCAAAGCAATGGAAGCTTCTTCCAACAAGGTGAAAACATCTAATTTAATGGTCAGGCTCTTGATAATAGGCAACTTTATCAGTGACATGAGAGATTCATGCATATTGGATTCCAAGTGATAAAATGTCATAAACAGCTTTATTTATAGGTTAAAATGAACACTAAATTTATAAGCAAAATGCTTGACATCTCAAATGCAAAATGTACTTGGCTATCATTTAATATTGTGAATTTTAGAAATTTTAAAGCAAAACCAAAGTGAGGACTTTCCAAATTCTTTGATGTCAGAAATGAATCGTGCACAGAAAATACATTCACTGTAATTGATATGTTCTATTATGTTTCAGTACCCCAAAATTACAAACAATGCCCAGTTATTATGATTTTATTTGATATAAAATTTGCACACATGTTAAAGCAAACTCAAACTTCTGAATTTCCATTATACAAAATACTGAATCATATAAAGAGATTCCAAAATGGATCTTTAATGAACCTTTACTTTTGTTTCCTGGCAACAAAAAGTACAGGCAGTTAGAGGAAAGAAATAACAGTTATATTTCATAAATACTTCTCAGGTTGATTCTGTTGCAAGACATACAGTTAAGGTATTGCTCACCTTATATATAAAAACTTGATATTGTTTACACTTATTTGGTATGGTTTTTTTAATTACATTGGCTGCTTTTTGCTTGAGGGAATGTTGTAAATGACCACAGTGCCCACGAAGTTGAGCCACGATCAGTGATCTTACCCACTGGCTGCCTGCAGCCTCGGAGTCAGGGTAATATCTGAATCACGGATGGCCATTGCTTTTGTCTTTGAAGGGGTGGAAGTAGGTGGGCCAATGACGCTTCTCCAAAAGGCTGTTCAGTGGTGGGAAACGAACAAACAAAGCTCCATCACATTCCAAAAGTGTCTGCCTAGAGTGTTTCTAAATGTCATTTTCAGCATCTAATGAACTTTGAAGTGAGGAGGAATCAAATCAAGAGACAGTTAATCTCAATTTATAAAATATAATTTTCATTTGCAATGTCCTGCATTCACTATTTGATTGTGGCGACAGCAGATGCTGTTATTTGACTGAGTGCTTTCACAGGCGACCAAAGTTCTTAGAAATTTTCAGCATAAAGTTCAAGCAGAAAATCACTTTCTTACTCGATCGTTATTTGTAAATGGCTGATTCCTGTGCCAACACATTCCTGGATTTTCAGTTACTGAACTAAACTGCATTACAGTTCATTTTTGACCATGGTCATGTCTTCTTTGGCTTGGCTTCGCGGACGAAGATTTATGGAGGGGGTAAAAAAGTCCACGTCAGCTGCAGGCTCGTTTGTGGCTGACAAGTCCGATGCGGGACAGGCAGACACGATTGCAGCGGTTGCAAGGGAAAATTGGTTGGTTGGGGTTGGGTGTTGGGTTTTTCCTCCTTTGCCTTTTGTCAGTGAGGTGGGCTCTGCGGTCTTCTTCAAAGGAGGCTGCTGCCCGCCAAACTGTGAGGCGCCAAGATGCACGGTTTGAGGCGTTATCAGCCCACTGGCGGTGGTCAATGTGGCAGGCACCAAGAGATTTCTTTAGGCAGTCCTTGTACCTTTTCTTTGGTGCACCTCTGTCACGGTGGCCAGTGGAGAGCTCGCCATATAATACGATCTTGGGAAGGCGATGGTCCTCCATTCTGGAGACGTGACCCATCCAGCGCAGCTGGATCTTCAGCAGCGTGGACTCGATGCTGTCGACCTCTGCCATCTCGATCATGTACTGCAGTTTTTATTACATCATTACATGGCAATGCACAACATTTTCCAAGGTGAAGTCTACTTATAAATGTTTCTGTACTATTAACATTTTAGCAAAGCACAAAATTTCTAGCTTTGTATTTCCTCAATTGTCCCACTTTTATTTTATACAATTGAACAGATATTTAAACAGTCTGTCCTTCAGACATACAAAGATTATATGCCTTTTCCAAAAAAAATCCAAACAGTATGTCAAAAGAGGTTTTACTAATTTTGATAACAAGATGAATGATGCAAGGAATTAAGACTCTGTTAACAGGGGCTTTCACACAGATATTTCTTGAAATGGAAGGAACAGTTTTGTCAGGTCACAGTGCAAAGCATTCCAATCAACAATGACATCATTTTGTTTTAGACTTTTAATATGGGGGTGGTGTTGAGAAACTAATTTCCTTCTTTGCAAAATGCACAAAGAAAATCTTGCACAAATGAAAAATAAATAAAAATTATCTCTATATTTTCAAGTGCCTCACACTGTCTTTGCATTCTGCCATTTGCAGAAGCCTATCACATCACTTTCTATTATCCAACACGTTTTGTCATTCAGGTATGACTGAATTAGTAACAGCAGCTGAAGCCATTTGTCATGTAATGCTCTCCTAGCAGGAAGAGCAATGATTTCAGTTCATGATTTGATCATTTGAGTCATATTTTCAGGACAAGTGAAAGACTTCAGTTCCAGTCAGCTGGCAACTCTGATTACATGCATGTAATCTCAGAACACATGATCCGGGACTTGAAGAATAAATGGATTAATCTTCAATAATCATTGACCAGGGTAAATCATTTGGTTAAAAATCAATTTAAATATGAAAACAATACAGCAAACAGGATTACATATTGATTTCAAAACAAAATAGCTATATATTTGGAGAAGTGAAGGTAAATTTTTTAACTTACAGGTGCCTTGTGGACAGGTCATTGAAGATGGACAGAGTTCAATGATTCGTACAGATGGTTGGCAATTCCCCATTCCAGGCACAGTTAAAATAGAAATCTGTGAAATTGGTGAACATGGTCAGCTATTTTTGAGTGCAAAAAAAGTCATATTGTCTGGATGATAATCTCTACAGGAGACTTGATTAATAACACAATGCTAGAGAAACTCAGCAGGTCAAACAGTGTACTAAATCTAGCAAAGATGAAGATACATAACCAACGTTTGAGGCTTATGCCTTTCATCTAGCCCAAAATGTTGGTTATGTATCTTCATCTTTGCTATACAAAGTACATTGCTTGACCTGCTGAGTTTCTCCAGCCTTGTATTTTTACTTCAATCACGGTGTTTGCAGACATTCATGTTTTATTTCTGGAGTTTTGATGGTTGTTTCACTGCCATTTATGACACCTTCCTGTGCATAACTGATTGGCTGTATTTGCCTGCTTCAGAATTGCTTCATTGGTATGTGCAAAGAACTGAGAAGATTAACCATGGGAGTTTTGAATACAGCTGCACCAAGCAGAACACCTGAAATATGCTTTAAACTTGCATTCCTAAATCAGTAATAACAGCATTGCACTCTGCTAAATTTAGTATGAAGGCACCAATTTGCTACTTTGCAGTACCACAGCAATTTCAGTTGGGAGTTGAGGAAGAAGGGCACACTGTCTCTCCCAGGATAGCTGAATGTTGTCCACTTTAATGGTTTAGTTTACATTTGATAGAAAATTTATAATTGCACATTACGGCAGTTAATTTTTATTTAAAAAAAGATAAAGAAGGCTCATCCGTTCAAAAATAAAAATCCCAGTGACAGCATCCAAAATTTCCTTGGCTTTTCTCAGATTTTGTCTCGATCCCATTTGTTTAAAGACATGTGGATGAAGACGTATTCAAATTGAAGAAACACAGAAAGTGGCAAACCAAGACAAGTTCATTAAGAACACAGGCCTCCTGTTAATTGATAGCATCTACGTAAGAGGCTTGCCTAAGAAGGCAGCTTACATCATGAATCTCCATCACGCCAGTCACAATTTCTTCAGCTGAAGGGATGACTGGCAAATAGGAGGATTTAAAAGTGAGATAGGGAGAGTTCAGAGATTACATGTTCCTGTCAGAGTGAAGGTCAAGGTTGGTACAGAGATATTAAGGATCTGGTCAATAAAAATGATATCAATTCAGAGAGAATAGGGGATGCAGAAGTAGACTTCAATTTAGACATTAGGTGCAAGGGCTTGGCTTCAGGAGCCAATGGTGCAAAGCTACCATCAGGGGGACTCTGAACGAATGCGTCCAAGTCAGAATCCCACCTAAGTAAGATGGCAAAACTGGCCAAGAGTTATGCTTCTCCCTTGTGTGCCAAAGGTTGAGATTTTAAGATTAGCTCCTCAAGGTCAAAACTAGTATCATAAATGATCCCCAACATCCTAATTATGGTCTCTTCTCACTGCTACCTTCAGGCAGTTTTTAACCCCAACTGATTTCAGATTAATTTTAAAGTACATACATGACATCACATCCAACCTGGAGATTCCTTTTTTCCTGCAGGCATGGCAGAATTACCACTAATTGACAGTCCAAAAAATAAACTGTACACAGAATAAAAAGAAAGAAACTAAACAGATAACAAATGTAAACAGATAACAAACTGGCTGTGCAACACAGAGAGAACAAAAAAAAAATCAATGAAGTGCACAGATCAGAATCCTTAAATGAGTCTCTGATTATTATTGAGGAGTCTGATGGTGGAGGGGTAGCAGCTGTTCCTGAACCTGGTGGTGTGAGTCTTGTAGCACCTATACCTTTTTCCTGATGGCAGCAGCAAGAACAGACCCTGTGCTGGGTGGTAAGAGTTTTGCCTGTAATGTCCTGGGTTGTGTCCACTAACTTTTGCAGGGCTTTATGCTCAGAAGTATTGGTGTTTCCATACCAGGCTGTGATGCAGGCGATCAGTACACTTTCCACCATTTCCCTGTAGAAATTTGCCAGGGTTTCTGATGGCATACCAAACCTCTGCAAACCCCTGGGAAATAGAGGCACTGATGTGCATTCTTCATGATGCCATTGGTGGGTGTGTTAGGTTCAGGAAAGATCCTCCAAGAACTTAACACATCTTACCTTAAACTTCTCCAGGACCACCAAAAGTTATGTCTGGACTATTGAAATGTTACTTTTTCTTGCATTAATTGGAAACATGAATTCTTATTTGTGTGTTTTTGGCATATTATGCTACTTTAATTTATAATATGTGGGTTGCAGCAATTAAAAATTTTACTACATCTTATGTAATGCCTCTGACCTCTCATTTAATTATCAATTTCTTCATTTGGACCTTGGGATTGATCACCCCATAAAAGGTCTTTTAGCAGGCCCAGTTTAAAAAAAGACTCAACATCCTCTCTTTTATTAAGTGGCACATTTACATTTCTCATACAAGTTGTTCTTGGTGATCAATATTGCAGTTCAATTTTCCATCAGTGGCTGTTGATCTTTTGCACATGTCCCTATAGGTTTAGATTTGATCTTTGTAAGAGTGTGCATATTTTAAAACAAAGCATTTGGACTTCATTAACAATACACCTGTGAACAATTTTAATTTTCATTTATTTACAGCATGGTAGCAGCTCATTCTGTCCATTGAGACCCAATTTCAACGAATTAACCTACAAACCCTGTACGCTTTTGGAGGGTGGGAGGAAACCGAAGCACCCAGAGGAAATGCATGCAAGCCACATGGAGAATGTACGTACTCCTGACAGACAGCCTGGATTTGAACCCAGGTCTCTGGTGCCATAATAGTGTTGAGCTAACTGCTGTGCCCATCCAAAGTATTGAAACTAATTATTAGAGTAATTAATATTTTTGGAAGGCTGATTGGTAATATTTATTTTGATTTTACTTGGATTATAATAAACAAGCCCCAGGAAGAATTGCCACTACCTGCTCAGAGTCAGACTTCAAGATGGTAGAATCAGTGATAAGGACAGCTCTTGAAATATATCTGATCAAGAAAAAAAAATACATCACACTAAGAGTAAAATAAATTACATTATGCAACTTTATTACAAAATGTCAATGATCAAACGTTTCCAAATTAAAAGTAAGTATTTCTATTCCAGAAAGTGAAAATTGATAATATTGATTGCTCCAAATGTGTGATGATTTATACTTGGTCGATTTTTCTAATTGATCTCTCATATTCAATATTTATTTTACAAATTGACTTTCCTCTTCCTTAGCCAAGGTTTTTGAACTGAGGACGATTCATTTCCACTCAAGTTCATTTGGTTTTTGAGAAGGTTGATGAAGTCAATGTGAAATACATAGAATGCACCAAAGGGGGAGTGGTGAATTTGAAAATGGTGCACTCCTGTCTTTTTTTTTATATAAAAACTAAGCCTACAATAGACAGACACAAGATTCTCAGTACAATCACAAATATTCCTTTATTTTGAATGGTCATGAATCAGGGATCCCTATGAAAAGGGATGTACTATTTTTTTTATTATTTTCAAAAAAGATTTGATAATGTACTTTAAATTTTTGACCTGAATAATTGCTCATTTCTTGCCATAATGGAGTTTATAATAACGTCTCTTTCAGGAGTCAAGTTTCAATGGCATTCTAATTGAATTGATTAACAGTAAAATCTGAAATTCAAAATACTGGGATGTTGGGCTGGGAGAGGACACCCACAATGTCAATTTGGAGGATTTTCTTAGGTGCCATCTTTCCAATTCTGAGATTAGATTCAACTTTATTGTCATTGTGCCAAGTAAAATACAAAGCCAATGAATTAGCATGCAACCAGAAGTTTAAAAGATAGTGCTATTTACAGGTACCTATTTCAAGTGGTTCATATCTTAGAATCATATGGGAGTGCAGAGATTATTTCTGACTTGTAGGCCTTTGGGTCTCAGGCTTTGATTTCTCAAATGGTCTTCTACCAAGCTGGCCAAAAATTGTGCAGATGGATTGAAGATGCTAATCCATTTTGCTATCAACACCTGCTTTCATTGAATGCTGTCTATCAAGAATGGAAGCAATCCATGTATTCCAGGTTATCCCTGTGAATTTGTCATGAGACAGTGGTGCTGTTCTACCAAAGGACAGATTGATAAAGGACTTTCATTTTGCAGATGTTAAACCTCATTCTCTTCGATGCTTTTGTGAATGAGTGGATGACTTGGAGTTCTAATTCCAAACATGCATCTCATCTGCAAACTGGAGCCTGATGACTATAATTGGAGTGAGCTTGCTGGAAGAGAGATACAATTTTGCAGAAAGAAAGAGTGTTGGTAATGACGCAACACCAGTCTGCTTTCGGACTAGTGAAGTTGTGGACTCGTTAAAGTATGTCATCATGAAATGTAGTAATAAGCATGAAAATAGTAATTTTATTAACTACTTCACAAAGATAGGATAAAACTGAGACAAGTGGGTGTATGACAAATATACACAATGATAAACTCAAGACAAAAATATAGATCATGTGCTCAAGTACATTACAAGTATGTAATATACTTCATGCTGCAGTTTTAATGAACATTTTTTCTTCTTAATTTCCACTTTCGGTTACAATCCCAGTATTTATTTTTCATTACCATTAAGGTTTTAACCATACATTTGTGCTATAGAATAAAACTCTGCTATCTTTTTTCAATCTGTAAATTTCTTTCAATGACAATTTACTCAAAGAGTTTGATTAATTTCAGATGGGAAAATAGATCTGATATTTGACAACTGAATAGAAATGCCCAAAAAGCGATACAAAAGTTCTTACCTGTAATGTACATTTTTAGTATTATTTTCAGGTAAATAGCTATCATTCATAATGAAGTTCTCACAAGTTATGCGATGGCCATTATCATCAATCACAGCTTTACATCTGCAAATTAACATGAAATGCAGGAAACAAGTTGGGTGATTATTCAAACCGTGCAGGTAATTCAGCTCAAAACAGATTGAACAATGACAATTATATTATGAGGAATTTGACAGAAACAAACAAAACATTGCATAAAACTGCAAACATGACATATATTCTGATATTGAAATGAATTGGTATTGATGAATTTGTATTCTCGAATTCTGAACAACTGAAATAACTAAATGGAGTGACTTATACTGTTCAAACTACCGAGAACCAGCCATCACTTGCCTGCTGATTCCAGGGAAATTAAACTATATATAATTAAATGGTGACGTACAGCAGAATTCCATTGATATTTACAGGTTAGAAAATACGTTGCTAAATCTGCAGATACTCAATTTTTAAAACAATTACATTCACGAGTGTACTGATAATTTTGAATCCCTGGAATGTTTCACAGACTATGACGTGTCCAAGGAATCCATCTTGTGACATCCTTGACTTCCATAATGTGTAAATATACAGACCATTGCATAGGCGAGAAGCAATACATTTTCTGCAATCATTTGGATCAAGAAATGCAAGTTGTTACCCTCCAGAGAAATTATTGGCCTTAAATAAAAAATCATCTCAAAGGGGAAGATATACTTACACAGATGTTAACATGCACTGTGTATTTTTTTTTGTAAAAGCTACGGAACAGATCATTCCATCAAATCCTAAATCCATTTGCCAGATGCTTTTTGACTGAATTTAATTTGCAACACAAATCTCCAGGCATTTTTTTTCCAATTCCTCGAAGAGAATACAATTTAAAACAACATTGCAGGTTTACGTTTACCCCAAATTGTAAACATATTGATATTATTAAAATCTACACAGATCAATGAACCAGTAAAAACCCTGAAAAAAAATCCTTCTAATTCTATCCTAAAATGTTCCATCATCAGATTTACCACATACTAAATATGACCAATGTTCGCCACTTGCTGAAGTCCTTTGACACATTGAATGACTGGGAACTAATAATTTTCTGAAAACTTCCATAAGTTTAAAATTACTTACTCGAAATTTATATTCGTGATCCAATTTGTTTTTACACAAATTTTCTGAATGACAGAAACCCTGCATAAAAATAATTTCCATCATTTTGCGTTACTCTCATTTCCATTTTTCTCCACAGAGAATACTTCTTTGATTCTTAATTTCAAATAAATTCTAAAATGATTGATAATTTAATTGATCTTCGTGTTGCAGATGTAATACAAACCAAAATATCTCATGAACAATGAAGAAATTTATGGATTTTTTTTCAAAGATTGTGGATTATGCAAAATATTCCCTCAAGTAGCTCATCAGATGGGGTAACCTGCAATTGAGCATGGAGCTGCTTTTAAGGCAGGCATGCGATTTTCTTACTTACACATACACACACACTTCTCCACCACAACTTTTATCATAATACTGGACTAAAGCCAGAGTTCCATCCTTCTTCAAATTACCAAGTCATTACAATTTCAAGAGAAATCAAAAATTCAGCCCAAAGACTGAATCACAGATATTCTTGGCTTTTGTGAAACATCATTATGCACTTATTTGATAAAACCATGTTTCCAGACAAAATAAAATTATTCTGATAATAATTCATGTGACATGACACAAGCAAATAAGCATTACTTCTTTGAATTTATATTTTAGCAACTGTCTTATCTATTTCATATTTCCTGTAAGTTAGAAAAAGAAGCACTCAGCAAGACAAGCTGTACATTATGTCATCGTGAGTTGTTAGCTGTTTCACTCTTCATGGATTCTTTCTCACACGTTGGGAATCATTTTATTTCAATTTTATAGCAGTTTGTCTCTCGAATTGCCCAGTTGTTTAGTTGGCTTTTCCAATGCTTTTCAAACAACATTAATCTGTTACATTTGGAGCCTCTCCCAACTTAACCTCCCAATTTTTAATATTTACCATCAATTATGCTTGACCTTGTATAATTCATTATTAATTTTCACCTTACAATTTAAATGGCCCATACCAGAATGTAATTCTGTATGTGTACATTTAAAAAAAAAAATAAAAAAAAATATATATATAAGTACTCGAGATGGCAGAGGCCAACAGCATCGAATCCACGCTGCTGAAGATCCAACTGCGCTGGGTAGGTCACATCTCCAGAATGGAGGACCATTGCCTTCCCAAGATCGTGTTATATGGCGAGCTCTCCACTGGCCACCGAGACAGAGGTGCACCAAAGAAGAGGTACAAGGACTGCCTAAAGAAAGCTGCCACATTGACCACCGCCAGTGGGCTGATCTCGCCTCCAACCGTGCATCTTGGCGCCTCACAGTTCGGCGGGCAGCAACCTCCTTTGAAGAAGACCGCAGAGCCCACCTCACTGACAAAAGGCAAAGGAGGAAAAACCCAACACCCAACCCCAACCCACCAATTTTCCCTTGCAACCGCTGCAACTGTGTCTGCCTGTCCCACATCGGACTTGTCAGCCACAAACGAGCCTGCAGCTGACGTGGACATTTACCCCTCCATAAATCTTCATCTGCTGTGTGTGTGTGTGTGTGTGTGTGTGTGTGTGTGTGTGTATATATCTATATATATATTTAGGATGTTTATTAACAAAAAATATTGTTAATTGTTTTTCTAAACAATTGTTTTGCATGATTTACATTAATAGTATTATAGCATTTCTTATTTAGACAAACTATTCAAATCATTCACTTTTAAACCAACAACCTAGTTTATTAAAAACATTGTGACTCATTGTATCAAGTATCTTTCTCAATGCTTTATGGAAACTGAACTTCAAAACATACAGAGATTTTTTTCTGGTCAACATTCACAATTGGTGACGTTGTCTGATTGGATCATCACACAGGTGTCAAGAAGCATTTCTCAGGAAAATGGCTTTAAATTAATACAGATGACCCCTGAATTACAGCTATTCAAGTCATTAAAAAACATATTCACTAAACATGAGGTAAAAATTCGAGATAGAGAATTAATTCTTACAGTATTTATTTGGGGTGAAAAAGACAAATAAGTGTGAGAAACAAATTTTGTTCATTTCATTTTTTTCAACTCATTTCTTGATGCATGCACAGATAATGTGGCTTTAAACATTTGGTCGAAGTAAAACACAAAAGTCTGTAGACACCATGGTTGAAATAAACTCAACTACACTTCTTCATTCCTAACCCCCTGCAAGGATTCTATTCCCTTCTTGCAATTTCTCTGTCTCTGTTGCATCTCTTCGCAAGATAAGGTCTTCAGGTCCAGATCATCTGAAATGTCCACCTTCTTCTACAAATGTGACTTTCCCTCCACTACCATCAACTCAGCCCTTACTCACATCTCCTCTATTTCCCACTCATTCACTCTGGTGCCCTCTGCCCCCAGACAAAATAAACACAGGATTCCCGTCCTTACCTACCCTACCCTCCCACTAGCCTCCACATTATCCTCCACAATTTCTGCCACTTACATGATCACACAACCAGACACATCTTCCCCTCTCCACCTTCTGTAGGAACCACTCCCTCATCCCGCCCAGCTAATCACCCACCTGGCAGTGATAGTGGATAAGAGGACTACTTAGAAGAGTGGCCAATGAGCTCATCAAAAATGTGCTTGTTTGCCAAATGAAAGTCAAAGCATTGCTTCAATAAAATGAGGGCTGAAAGATTATGACAAATTTAGAAGAGTTTAATGTTACACGATTCTTCACTTTGTGTCCACCGAATGTCTAAAAATAAGAGATTTGGCCATAGAGCTAAAGATGGCGGGGAAGGGTATTAGTAGGTTCCTGTTCCTTGCCACTTAATGGCTCTTATAATTAAAATAAATGAAAGAACAAAACAATTCAAAAATATTATCATTTTTATTTACATTATTAACTAGTGACTCAGAACATCCTGGAAAATTGCCACCAAAATATTAAGTCACACACACCCAGGATTAATTTCCTGAGCACATTTACTTTGCGGATTATTGTGCTTTCAATTGACAAAGAAAAACAGCAGGCACTCAAGTTCTGAAGAATGAAGGTCCAGAAAATGCCAATGAACAACTTTTATAGAATTAGATAAGTAAGCCAATCTGGAATAGCCACTCAAGAAAACCATCAATCTCTATCATAGTAGACGGTGGGGATATCTATAAGCATCATTCACTTCCTGTCATTTATACATGTTTGCAAGCATTGGTGTTGGGCTGAGGACTGCTGCAGACTGGCTCATGAGTATTAGAGCCAGAATTCAAGAGGGTGCTGTGGGCAAGAAGAGCCCGGGCACTGAAAGCTTCCTGATGGTGTCTAGATGTGGACCTCAGTTTGCTGATGAATCAAACAGGAATCTGTGCGGCTGCAGGCAAATCCAGGGACACTCATTGACATTGAAGGGTCTCTGTTTCTTTCTAGAATACTGGAAGCGGTGCTGGGCAGCACTAATGGCGATTCTGTCTGCGTCAAGGCAGGCAGAAGTTGAAATACATCATGTATGTTACATTTTTAATGTATTATGTGACAATGAAACAAACCTTGAACATTGGTAATACACAACAAAACATACAAATGCCACATTTGCATTTTAAGTGTTTCCTCTAACCACTATTTTCCTCAGCTTTTTGTGAGCATCAGATGGCAGTACAATATGCTATTTTCAGATCAGCCATACAAAATGCCTGAAATAGTCTTTTATTTAAAATAAAAGGTTTTTGGCACTTGTGAACATCAAATGGTCAAATTTTGATTTGATAGTGTTGGGAACAGTATTCCAACTAATGCATATTCTTCTGATGTACCACTAATTTTAAATATTTCCCCATCTTGTTAGCAGCTGATAGTTTGTACAAAGTAAATCTTTCACATGAGAAGAAAGTGACACTAAAATAGAACTGTTTTTGGCATTACCACATGGACAAAAGGTGAGAGCAATTATTGCTCCCCTTAAATAAAACATACATTTGAATGATGCTGGCAGTGTTTTACAAATGTATGAGTTTTCTGGAAAAGGCCAATCCTACTTACAGCAATAAACTCTTTAAAAAAAAATTCATTAAAAAGTTTTCCCCATTTTGGAATGACAAGCATTATCAACAGCGATTAATCTGGCGAATCTTTTGGTGAACTCAATTTATAAAATGCAACAGAGAGGCTTTTTGTCTTCAGATGAAAATCAATTAGTGTAGGTAAGGCCACATAGAAAAACTAGTATCACTCATCACTAGCCCCTGGCAGCTCAAATGATTTGTCTTCCAAGCTTGGGTGATCAGGAGCTGCTGTAATATCTCATGAAAATTAATTTTGTTTCTATATTCTAGACCGAGTTTCCTTGTTTGGTGGACCTTTACACAAATAACTTTTAATCAAGGCTGATCTTTGATTAATACCACGGGTGATCTCAGAGGAAGGCTCTTTTTTCATGTGCCTTTTTACAGTTTTCCCCAATATGCTTCATAAAAGATAGGTCATTGCTTGTGTCCTTACCTTCCTGTTTCTTTGTCGACCACTAGGCATTGCACTGAATGCCGCAAACAGTATGTTCCACTGAAGACTGCAGACATCCTGAAGGAAAAAGTCTAAATTGTGATTTTCTTTTCTAAAAGCAAACAATATTTTTATATTTTAATCAATTGTAGAAAGCAAATAAAATTAACAATGTGACTATATTTTGGAGTGAGGTTTCTGCTTTCATTCAACAGCTAGTTGTGTATTTCAGCTCTGATTAGCAAATAAAGGCATCTGGGAATTCCTCCAAAATATTTACCAAATGCAAAGAATATAAAATACTAGTACTATGTACAAGTGCAGCAAAAGCAAGCAGATACTATTTTAATCACAATTAATCAAGAGCTTTCATTTAAAATTTAGAATACTGGCTAAATATAAATATTTGGTTTTGTGGTTTCATTAAAAATACTGTTTTACTTTAAACTGCGTAAAGTTTCCTTTAAGAAAATAGTTTGGATGCATAACAATCTGAGGAGTACCATTCGTTTGAGTATTAAATAGAAACTATTTCATGGCGTATCTCAGCCTGGACATAATTTCACTACATAACATGCTTAACATCCATTCGCCTGGTTTTTTTAAAAAAAAGTAGTAATAGATTGGCACTTGTGCCATAATGTAAAGTGCTGCTTATTCCTTGAAGAAGGGTTCAAGTCCAAAATGTCAGCAATATATCTTTGCTTTTTATAGATGCTGAAAGACCAGCTGAGTTCCTCCAGTATTTTCACGACAATCACAGCGTCTGCAGACTTTCGTGTTTCACTCATGTAAAGCGGATAGACAAGATTAGAATTTTTCTGTGTACCATTTCACATAATTCCAAAGGATGCTGTCAGTCATTACTACACAGGCTTCCCTTTATGATGCTTAAGCCATACAATAGAAAATGATTCAAGATAATGTCTATAATTAATCAGTTCCACTGCAAAATGCATAGAAAACCTTCATTTTTGTTGGACACTCCAAATGAATTTTTTTTTAAATAAAAGGATACTAACACTATCTAGCCCTCAAAAATGTTAAATCTGCTCAAATAATTTAAAAATAAAATTGTTCATTGTGTTAGATTTCTGTTTCCATCTTATAATCATATCCAAATATTTAATACTGCATACAACATCTAAATGATTAAGATTCACTTCCAATTGTTGGTTGGCAATTCTCGAGAATTCTTTAAGTCAGGTTGGCAGCTGAGTCAGCTTGTTGACACCACAGCTGCTGGGCACCAGAAATATCCTCGACAATGCCTGATGACTATGCAGTCAGAAAACTAAAATTTCCCATCAGAAATCATCAAATCCTTGAGGAATTTACTTCATGGACTCCACTGAGCATTGCTGCCGACCACAATGAGGCAATAAAAAGTTGTCTACCTGCTCCATAAATTATACCAGTTTTAGACTCACATTGCACTTAAAAAAGCTGCTGCTTTCGCACTTATAAACACATTTTTAAAGCACAAAACTCTGATCAAACATGAAGTAAATAAGTCATATAAAGTAAATACTTTATTTTTAACAGAATACAACTCTACTTCGGCAGAATATATTGCACATTGGATCGTACACTGTGCTTGCCCTAATAAAGTGGCGTAGTCAAGCATGGGAGAGTTGTTAATAATTTTGATTGATTTGAAGTCTGCAGGCCTTAATGGGGGCAGGGGGGGGGGGGACACAATTAATAATATAGCCTGGAAATATCAAAACCTGAAGCTGTACAAAAATACTACAAATCTTTCAATATTCTAATTAAAGCATTTGATGAAAGCTTTAAGTAATAAATGCAGCATTCGTCCAAAATGGGATTTATTCACTTGCTTAAAAAAAAAATCAGACAGTCTGTTGAGGGATTATATTCAATAAACCATTGAGCTACTGATCCTTAAACTAAGAAAAATAAAATCCATCATGAATGCAACAAGATACCAACATTTGTTATGGCATTACATATCTGGTCAATATGGGATCAATTTTTACAATCTAATCTCATTGCAATGACAAAACTATTTAAGGATGTAAATTACTATGAAAGCCCTCAAAAAAAAAAAAAGAAAGAAGCCAATGTTTCCAATAAATATTTAGATGGTGGGCTATGCATGATATATACTCCGGAGGAGCTTGGTTGCAATCGCATCACAGTGGATAGGATCTTGTTTAAAAAAAAAGATGCAAAGCAGCAATTTCTTAAACAGTTTCTGACTGAAAAATGCAAACTTTACAGATACTAGGTATTAATTAAAACCTTGCACTTATGTTTTTAATCAATGCGGTCTTCAAAAATGACAGCTCACATTCATGTGGAAAATAAAATACTAGTCACAGGTGAATGGTTACTGCACAAAAAAAATCAAATTCTGTACATTTGGTTTCTAATTAAGTACTCTCGATTTGAATACTAAGGAAGTTATAGCAGAGATGCCGCTGATTAAGTTAAAGATCAGAATATTTAAGAGACAACAAATCGAAAACCATTGAAAAAAATGGATTGCATTATCTAAAAATCCAAAAATGTTGAATATATTCTGCTCAAATAGAAAGGGAGCACAGTACAATTCCTATTATCCGAAATTGGATTCTCCAAAATTATTACTCATCTGAAATGTTTTTTAAAAATTGGATAAATGAGGATATCCGAAACAAATCAAAAATCTTGATTTTCTGAATTTTTTCAGATCCGAAATGATCTCACGAGTTGAAAAAAATTCTTTCGACGTGAAATTAGAATAATTGTCCTCATTTCAGGTAACTCTCTCCCCTCTCTTTCTATTTCTTCTTTACCTTTCCCTATTGACTTTTCTCTCCAACTCTCCCTCTCAAACTGTGTGCTGCTGTCTCCCAGACACAAATGGTCAGAAGAATCCTTTGTTCCAGCGTCATCAAGGAGTGAGGCCTCCCAGACAGGACCAGGATCTTGAGCTCAGTGGCATTCCCTCCCCTCCCTCCTCGGCATACCAGAGCTCCCGACAGCGACTCTGAACCCTCCCCTCAGCCTATTACCATACACCAAACTCCTTGGTGTGCTTGTGAGGTAGGCCTTGGGGAGGATTCAGAGTCCAGACTCGGGGATCAGGAGCTCCAGTGATCTTGGAAACAGGAGCCTGCCGACTCGCTAGTGAGTGTTCCACTGGCCCGAGAAGCGTCCCCAGGGTTCAGTGGCAGAGGTGGGGACACGTCAGGGATCGTCAGCAGCAGTTGGGAGGTCTCTGTGATCGACAGCAGCTTTGCAGCTAGAATTTTTTTTGTTGAGAATTGAACATTATTTTAATGCTTAAAAAGCCTTCTCTTGTAGCTTGTTGTTGTTTAAACATGGCTACAAGTGATTTGCTGTTGCTACTGGGTTTTTAAAAAAAAAGACCAGTTATCCGAAAAAACTTCTATCCAATAAAGGCCCGGTCCTGACCATTTTAGATCGTTGGAGTTGTACTGACTATATTTGGCAAGTGAAAACAAAAGCAAAAGGTGAATTCCAGAAAAGAAATAACCGAAGTCTGATGTTGAGAATGGAGAGATGTGTAACAGAATAATAAAAATGGATGTTATAAATAGTTGTGACAAAAATAATCAGCTTTTATGAATAAAGTGGGAGCCATGAATAGAGTCAGAATTCCACAACACAGAAACAGGCCCTTTGGCCCTATTTAGAACACAGAATAGTACACAAGAATAGCCCCTTTGGCCCATGAGGTCTGTCTTGAACACTATGCCCAAATTAAACAAAAATTCTGCTACTTGTACATTCCTTGCATATTCATACTCCTGATAGCCTGTGCTGACTAAGCTAGTCACATTTGCCAGCATTAGGCCTTCATTCCTCTCCCATCCATGCACCTGTCGACATGTCTTAAATGCTACAATTGTCTCCACTTCTACAACCATCGCAGGCAGTTTGTTCCATATACCCTTCAATCTCAAAGAAGAAAGTGCCCATCAGGTCCCTTGTAAATTTTTCCCATCTCATCTTGAACCTATATCTTTAGTTTTACATTCCCTACCCTGGGTAAACAAAATTATGACCATTTTTATCTGTGCCCCTCATGATTTTAAACAAGGGCTTGCCTCAGCCT
The DNA here is from genome assembly GCF_036971445.1 of Narcine bancroftii. Classification (NCBI taxonomy): domain Eukaryota; kingdom Metazoa; phylum Chordata; class Chondrichthyes; order Torpediniformes; family Narcinidae; genus Narcine; species Narcine bancroftii. The sequence continues at coordinate 28,674,698 of NC_091476.1, forward strand.
TCTATGCTCCAGGGAGAAAAGTCCCAGTCTATCTTTTTATTTCAAACTCATCTGTCCTCACAACATTCTTTTGAATCTTTCCTGCACCCTTTCCGGTTTAATGTTGTCCTTCTATTAAAAGGTGACCAGAAATGCACACAATAATTCAAGTACAGTCTCACCACCACCTTGTACAGTTGTACATTAGGGTTACAAACTCCTTCACTCCCCATGTCATTAGATCCATGGAACTTTGCCCTAATAGCTCCGTCTCTTTTCCACAACATCCCCCAGGAACCTACCATTCACCATGAAAGTCCTGACCTGGTTTAGCCAACCAAAGTACAACACAATTTAAATTTCACCTGCCATTCCTTGCCCAATTTTCTCAATTTATCTAGATCATTTGCAATCTTAGATAACCACTATCCACTGTAGCAATGATTTTGGTATCATCTGCAATCCTCCAAACCATGCTAACCGTCACGTCGAAGCCAACAGTGGATCCAGTAACGTTACAAGCTTCCAATCTGAGAACAAGGATCCACCATCATCCCCATCTCCCACCATCAAGCCAATTCTGTATCCAACTCTCCCCAGGCTCCTTCAAGACCAGCCTCCCATGCAGGATAGAACATACAACATTGCAGCACAGTACAGGCTCTTCAGCCCTTGATGTTGTTCTGACCCATGTATTCCTTTAAAAAAAAGTACTCATCCCTCCCTACCCCGTAACCCTCCATTTTTCTTCCATCCATGTGCCTGCTTAAAAGCTTCTTAAATGCCCATCATGCTTCAGCCTCCACCACCATCCCCGGCAAGATTCTGGTCAGGTCTTGCTGAAATCCATGTCGACAACATCTAATGCTCTGCCCCCAATCTTGGTCATCTCTTCAAAAAAATCTAATACATTCATGAGACACAATTTTCCATGCACAAAGCTGAGCTATCCCTGATCAATCTTTACTTTTCCAAATGCATGTTTATCCTGTATCTTAGAAACCTCCAGTATCTTACCCATGTCTGGCATTAAGCTCACTAGCCTGGAGTTCCCTGGTTCGTTGAAGCATCCTCTTTAAATAAAGGAAAAAATGTATTAGCCACGCTCTCATATTCCAGCACCTCACTTGTGTCTAACAATGATGCAATTATCTCTGCTACGCTCCTGCTATTTCTTCCCTCGCTTCCCATATGTCTCACAATAAACTTGATTTGACCCTGGAGATTTATCTACCTTTATACATTTTAAGACTCCAGCACCTCCCCTCTTGTAATGTGTCAAAACATCCTTATTTACCTCTGAGTTCCTCCACCTCCATATCTTTCTCCACAGTAACTTCAGATGAGAAACAATAGAACTCCAAATTACTGAATAGCACAGAAGCTTCTTTCCAATTTTTTGTGATTATAAAACATCATTGTACACCACCCTCACAATACATTTAAAAGTCCAACAGATATTTCATTCTTCTCATAGGATGTTTCTGGAGCATTATTTTTTGCCATCAGCATATTGTGTCATTTTGAACAACCATCTATTAACCTGTTGTCTGGCCTTAATTGCTAAAAACTGTCTTCTCAGAACCCAGCTATTTGGGAAATACAAGTACAACTATTGGACAAAACCAATGATGGGAGAAAGAACTAAAGAATCGTCTCAAATATCAGAGAATAATATTTTTGAAGCTACAACCCAACACTGCCAAGGAAGATGGCTATGGTTAGATTATATGGGATCCAGGATGAGCTAGCCAATTGGATACAAAATTGGCTTGGTGGTAAGAGGAGATTAGTTTTCAGATTGGAGGCCTTCAACTGGTGATATGCCTTTGGGACCAGTGTTGGATCCACTACTACTGTTCGTCATCTCTATTAATGACGACGCAGTTAGCATGGCAAGCAAGTTTGCAGATGGCATCATGGACTGTGGTCATTTAATATGAAAGATCAATTGGGTGAAAGAGTAGCTTATGGAATTTAATGTTTATCATCATTGCATTATACAATGTACATATGCATCAAAATTCTTACTTGCTGCAGCTGAGCAATGGGAGACTAAAAAGAGACAATACAAAATATAGATGATATTCAGTTATCATTATGCAAAAGGCCTGCTTAGCAGACAATCCTAATGTAGTGTCAGAGAAGTACCTGATTATTGTGTCAAGGGGAGCTTTAAGAGACGAATAAATGTTGGAAATAAACTGTTCTTGAACTTAGAAGAGGTGCTAGTCTTCAGGCTTCTGGATTTGCTGCCCAAAAGTAGCAGTGAGAGAAGATTGTGACCAGGGTAATGGGGTCCTTTATGATATGCTGACTGCTTTTTTGAGGCAGCAACTCAAAGCATGGCAGCCCAGAGCCTATAATAAACTTAGCTCTGTTATCTTCTGGCGCCTTCTTCTGAGTACCTGGGCAGTCAAATTCTCAAACTAGGCTGTGTCAGTATACTTTGAATAGTGCACTGCAGACATTTGAGAAAGTATTTGACCACATGCCAAAACTCTTCAGAAATTCAGACAAGTGCAAGACTTTGCATTTTGGCAAGTTAAACCAGGACAGAATATACACATTAAATGGCAGATCCCTGGAGTGTTGTGGCATTGAGAAATCTCAGAATACAGGTATATAGATCCTTGAAAGTGATGACCAGGGTGGTGTTAGCAGCATTGGCATTCTTTCCTTCAGATAGGGCATAGAGTACCAGAGTTGGTCACATTACAATGGTTGGTGTGGCCACAGTTGGACTATAATGCAGTTCTATTCAATGAGCGAGAAAGGGTGCATGAAAGATTCACAAGGATGTGGCTAGGACTGGAGGGTTCAAGTTATGAGGAGAGCCTGGACTAGCTGGAGCCCTTTCTCCTGGAGCATAGAAGGCAAAAGGGTGCCCAAACAGAGGTATATAAAATCATGAGGGATCCAGGCAAAATGAAATTTCAGTCTTTTTTTTCCCTACAGTAGGGGAATCCGAATCTAGAGGGCATAGATTTAAGGTGAGGGGAAAGATTTAAAGGGGAGCGGAGGACAGGTTTCTCCCACAGAGGATGGTGGGATGTGGAATGAGCTGTCGTGGGAAGTGGTGGAAGCAGGTACAATTAAAATGTTTAAGAAAGCCATTCAGACAGGGATAATGGATAGAGAGCTTATGGAGAACAGGTCAAATAAAGCAAATGGGACAACCTCCGGGAGACAAGTTGACTGGGAAGGGTTTGATTCAATCTGTTTTACTCAATGACAAGCATAGTCTATAAATATCTGGAGTTTCAATGACCTGGTGAAGTCCTATCTCTGACTGTAAGCTTGAGGAAAAGTGTGGAGTTGGGTTCAACCTCCCTAAAGCAGCAAAGAGCATCAAACTTATATTTATCCTACCTTGAATGACTCTGAAGGAAGGATTTTGAAGGTGACAATGATAAACTTGCTCGGTCACATACATAAATGTGCCTGTATCAAAGGATACTAGCCATGTTTCTTTGAAGAGAATGGTTCTCTCAAATGCGGGTGGATAAGATCATAGTTCTTTTATGCTTCCTCGAGCAGTGTCTCCAGCCACCCACAAGTCTGATGACTATGGGACAGGAAAATAATGCTACTGGCAAAGATGGATTCGGTCTCAAGAGTGAGCAGCATGTAAACAATGACAGCTTTAAAGGAAAACTGGTAAAAGTACATATTGAATTTTGGCCTTTTAAAAATCGCAGTTTCAAGGAAAATAGCACTTCTGTTTTTCAGGCCCATGAGAGTAAGGATGGTGGAAGAGAAAGACAGTCAACTCCACACATTACAGGGCAGGATGCATTGCAAGAAAATGGTCTATAATCATGATTTTCCATAAGTCTTAGCACATCTTCTGTCACATGTGAAGAAATTTGATTTTTCCCACAAATTCCGTGAGCAAATTTTATTCTGCTTTAAATTTTTTTGTGGATTCTGCAGGAGCGAATTTTCATGAACAGCAGTCATGCAGGAGTTTGCTGTATTTGCCAACTGTTTGAGAATTCCTTAGCCAAAACAAAATCAAAAGGCCTTTGATATCAATGAAAAATCTAATGGAAATTTCAGGAATGAATTTACTACCAGACTCCAAAATATCTCAGAAAAGGGTGGAATTTTGCTTTTGTTAGGTTAAATCTATTTTCACAAGAACCACACATTTCAGCATTGCAAAGAGGTATTTCCAGGGCACAACTGTCTGCAACTCTACTCTGATTTCACCCCCCACCTCCCCCCCAATTTTATTTTCAGAGTACACACATGACACAGAGCCCTGAATTTCTTTACACAGAGTTGTGCGAATATGGAATGAGCTGCCAGCAGAAGTGGTGAATGCAGCCTCAATCTTAACATTTAAGAAAAATTTGGACAGGTACAAGGATGGGAGAGGTATGAAGGGATGTGGAATGGGTGCAGGCCAGTGGGATGAGGTACATAAATAGCTCCGCACAGATTAGAAGGGCTGAAGGACCTGTTTTCCATGCTGTAATGTTCTTATGGAGCTCTGACTTGTGACTACATACCCAGGGCTCCACTGATCAGTAAAGTGATATAATTGAGCTACTGCTGGTCTTGTACCCAAAGTCCCTTATTAAAAAAAACATTCTGTGCCTTTGCTACCAAGTCATGTTTAATAAATGATTTCATTATTGGGAGGAAGGTGAAATCAAGGAAGAGGTGGTAGTCAGTGGGATTATACACTAAATTATTTGTCAGTCTACCTGCACAAATGGGGGAGAAAAAAGGAAGAAAAACAAGAGTCAAATGGACAATATGACAGTAAAGAGTAATAAAAATTAGAAGCAAAGTTGATAAAATTTTTGAGTTTTGAGTGGAATAATAAATTAGCAAAGAAAAACAACCAATAATGATCACACTATGTCTTAAAAGCAAGAGAGTTCAGGCTTTAGATTTTTTTCTTTCCACTCACATACCACCTTATGTAATTGCCTACTAATCACAGAGCACTTATGGCATAGGGAGTACTTAAGATGGTAGGCAAGTGAAAAGAAAAAGTTTGAAAACCACTACTTGAGACAAATCTCATAACATGATCTGAATGAATGGTTGCAATAGTCTTCAAATGTGAAGGAGATGGAGAAATGCTGCTTTAAACTGGCACCATTTTACAGTCTTTGAAGAATTACTTCAACTTACTGGTCCAGGAATGCTCTAAGCAGGTATCTTTTGTCAATTTTACTTTAAGCAATGACTCTCATTGTATAGTTCAGTACTCAGAGTCAGTTAATTTCCATCTAATGGCTGATAAAAATCACAAATGAAAGAAGATAATAGTCTCCTGATATTTTATTAATGGGAAATGATACGTGCATAAAAATACAATGGAACCAAATCAAATAGTCGTTTAAAATGTCAACGTTGCTATCATATTTTACCTTTTCAGAATTGCGCATGTAATTGGAGGTTTTGTTTTATTCTGGTTTCTGAAATTCTGGAAAACATCTAGTTTTACTGTAAACGTGGACAAACTACTGATCGGTATGAAGAACAAAAAGGAGTATTCAACCCGCAGGATACAGCTCAATAACTAAGGAGCAATTGAGTGGTTTCAGACCAGCATTTGGCATTCTGTATTGTACTTATGTACCTGACAAAAATTTTGCGTCCACCTTTTTTTAGATCTTCACTTTCACCAGAACTCAAGAATAATGATGAATGGGAAAGAAAAAAAAAATCCCTGCCAACAAGAGCTGCAGGACAGACAAAATTACAAGAAGATTAATTAATTTTTAGAGGGAAATGCATTTTGTTTTTCGCATAGATTGACAGATTGAATGGCCTTCTTCAATATTCTAAGAAATATAAAAATGAACGAGACACTAAAGATAATATTTTATTGCTTTTTCGTTTATGAATTACGGTGAAGCTCAAATTGGATCTGTTGTATATCTCAGGGCATGCATTTAATGATTTGAATATGGCTCAAATATCCATTTGAGTGATGATAAGAATTTACAGGATGTCAAGCATTGAGATGCTCCAAGAATCTGAAAAGCCAAGATACATCAGCAAATTTCTTTCCTCTATCATAGAATATCAGAACTTGACCTTCAGTTTTAGAAAAATAATGTCAAATAAAAATCCAAGCAGTCTTGGTGATAATAGCATGTTTCCAATTATCGAAAACACTCAGGACCAGACGTGTATCGGTTAACTATATTTTTCGGATAATTGAGAAATGGTTTTAAGCAGCCCAGTAGCATCAGCAGAATTCTCATATCGACCGTCGCTGATCCCCGACACCTCCCCGCCACCATCATCGATCTCTGACACTTCCCCACCACCATTGTCGATCTTGTCTGGGAACCAGAGGTCCCCGCTCCTGCCACTGATCCCTGACAACTCATCACTGCATCACTGATCCTGCCCCAGAGCTAGAGGTCCCCACTACTGCCGCCGTCGCCGCCAATCCCTGACACCTCCCCGCCACTGATCCTGCCATAAGACTGAGGTCCCCGCTCCTGCTGCTGATCCCCCTGACACCTCCCCACAGCCATGGCTGCTCCTGCCCAGGAGGCCACTCTCCTTGATGTTGCCAAGTCAGCGAAGAACCAAGTACAGTGGAGTGTAAAGAAGAAATGGAAAGAGGAGAGGGAGTTACCTGAAATGAGCAGAATCATTCCATGTGCTTCCTGACCCGTTGACTTCCTCCATCATGTTACCAAACTGGCGCTAACAGCACGTCAAAGCCCCAAATGAGCACGTTGGGTGAACTTAAAAAAAATTGTTACATCATGTTGCCGGCAAAAAAATGTTCAGGTAACAGATTTCCGGTTAAGTGGTTTTTGGATAATCGGAAACACACTGTATTACACATTAAAGTTGAATTTAAAAAAAAAAAATTGCTATACACAGCCATTTAATTAATTAAAATATAAACCTCCACAGCAAATAGTTATAATATTCACACACATTTACTTTAATATTTCAACCAAACATATGTAGCACCAATACATTAAAACTTGCAGTCTTCTGTAGGACTCGACTTGCAGTTTGTCCTCATTGTCTGGTATAAAAACCAGATAAGAGACATCACATGTTTTAGTTGATTATTTTCGAAATGTGGCAAAAATAGTGCTAACTTTTAGATATGGGTGATTGAATGAAAATTAAGTCAAAGTAGACAAGACATTTTTGGAAAACAAAGATTCCAAATTATAGAGTACATTGACATTTGTTCTTAACACCCTAAAAATCAGAATTTATTGTCATGAACAAGTCACGAAAGTCGATGTTTAGCAGCAGTATCGTAGTACAAACATTCCTTTTCCCAATTTAAATGCATACCACCTAAATTATATCAGCCGAAGTATGGGATTTCATATATTGTGTTTGAACTTACCCATGCATTATAGATTTATCGTGTAACAGCTATCCTTTCAAATTCTGTCAAACAACTTTAGGAGAATAATTTTCATGTGCAGTTAAAAGATGACCTCTTCTGTTCTTACCAATTTCTGCCATATTTTACTTTTATTCTGCATTTTCAAATTCTATAATTTTTTTTTATATTTAAAGCTTGGCCCATATATGCAACCTATTCCCAATTCCCCAAACTGAGTGGCCATTTCAAAGGGTCATAAAATGTCTGAAGTAATTTTCAGGTTGAACTGAAAGATGTCTCTGCTGTTAGGACATTAATGGGTTCATATAACAACCTGCAAGCATTATAATCCCATTACAGACACTTACTTTCTACTCCAGATCTATTTGATGAATTGAATTTAAATTCCACAGGATTCAAACTAATGTCTAAGGCTCTTGTTAGCAATTGAGTAATTTAACCAGGATATTATTGCATCATGAGATGGGAAATGGAGAACTTTGGCAACAAATCCAAAATTGAATTTAGAAGTTAAATCAACAAGTATTTCTTCACCCTCACCCTTGCATTTTCTTCCATGTTCCAGATAACATTTGTTATCTGTTTGCAGTTCTTTATTTGTTTATATGTGTACGTTGTACACCGGGTGATAACTCTGCCTCATTCACAAGAAAAAGAATCTCAGGGTTATATATGATGTCACTTTTGTACTCTGACAATAAATCTGAAATCTGAGGTCCACCACTAAAGTGGCTTTGTGGATTCAAAAATCCAGAGCTGAGGGTGGCATGGTCAGCTCAGCAGTTAGCTCAACACTCTTCCTGCACCAGTGACCCGTGCTTGAATGCGATCTGTAACGAGTTTTTATGTTCTCTTGTGTCTGCGTGGATTTCTTTGGGTGCCCCGGTCTCCTCCCAACCTCTAAAAATGTACACCATTTGTCAGTTAACTGGCACCACAAGGCCATCGACTGGAATGGTCTGTAACCATGTTGTGTCTCTAAATATTGAAATAATAATCAGTCACTAATATGAACAGGCAGGTTTTCTTCTATTAAGTTGATGACTACAGAATGGCTCACAGATTTTAGCTTTTACCATTAGGATTTAAACTGAATCACTTGCACCAATGAGGAAATGAAGGTCATCTCCATTACCCTTTACATTTGTAAATCAAAGACAACCAATCTTAATTATAGAAAAAAAATAGCTCTGCTAATTGCGATTGTATTGGTGTTTAGGAACATTTTCAAGCTCTTAACCCTAAAAAAAGGAATGTCATTTGAAATTTACAACCAGCTACCTCCTTTACTAATGGTGAAAGAGGATGCTTAAGCCGTGTTTCTTCTCACCTTTAGCCTTCCAGTATAAAATGACATTATGACTAAATTAACAACTGCAGAAACTTCAGACCTCGCATCATATTGCTTCATATAGTCTTTAAATGCCATTTCAGTTCCTATCAAGACAAATCAGCAGAAACAATTTTAAATGCAGCTGCTGAACAATGAGACTCATTAATAGCTGAATGGTGACAGCAGTATACATGATGATTTATGATTCTGTATATAATTTGATTATTCTATTAATTCAGCTGATTACTATTTCTGCTAATATAGTGAAGGTCACATCCAAAATAAATCTTCATTACACACTTACATTAATGGAGAGAAAATACTGCCTCTAACTAGTTGTTTTCTTAATTAAAAGCTAATGTAACAAGAACTAAATAGGCTTGAGGGATACTTTTGCTTCTGTAAGACTTAGGCTGCCTTTGTTTCAGCATGGAAACTATTTCAACTTGCACAACATGGTTAACAAAATTGAAAAAGTGAAATCCATATACTCATTGAATCTATAAATTGTTATCTATTTTATAAAGATTCATTAAAAGAAAGTTGTTAACATTTTGCTTTTATGCTTTTCTTTGAAACAACCCACCAATAAAAATCTGATTTAATGAAGAAGGGAAAATATTTTTTGCAAATGATCATTTCTGGTCCCTGAAAAATTGTAATTAAGACAAGTCGAAAACAAAAAATATTAAAAGTGATGAAGTTAAGTGTTGAAGCAAAAAATGATGCGCGGGTCTGCATATTGCATTTTCAAGTTCACAATGACAAAACTAATTGGGATTAACTATTTGTCACTTTTTATGCAATTTAAACTGATGATAAAAATTTTACCTACTTCATCAACACAAAATTACGTTCAAATAGACCCCACATAATTCCAATTTGATCATTGATCCAGAATTTCCCCAACTCCATTCTTCTGCTTTCATGTCAATTTGGGCAATAGAATATGGCTTACCAAATTTACTGACTAGAAAATAACTTCCACTTCCATTCTGCCAATAAAAAGTCTACATTTGAAAAATAATCACATCCAAACACTTAAGGAAGGCGTCAGTTGTGTCAATAGTGGAATGTACTTTAATATTTTGCAATTCATATTTTCAGCATTAACTTTCTTCGTAGTGTTTTGAAAACAAATCTTGGATAATGAGGATCAAAATAGGCTGCCCTATACTCGGCCCTAAATAGTCATCCTAAATAGGGCTATTACTACAGCATTACTGTCATCAGAAACTGTTTTAGAAATAGTCCAGAGTCCTGCTTGTCTTACACAGAAAACATGAAAATTCAGCACCCTGGAGGAACATATTCTATGGCTACTCCCAGAGCAACTGAGGCTTTTGAGTTTGTTGCATTGCCAAATAATACTGATTGGCAAAAACCTATAAAATGGACAGAGTTTAACTGGCTACATCCTTGAGACCAATTTGGTAAAGTTTGCAGAGATATTTTCAACCTTTCTCTGCTACGATCAGAGATTTCCACCTACTTCCAAAAAAAAAAATCCATCAACCCATGAACAAAGATAACTGCTTCAATGATCATCAGCCAGTGACTGATGGCGATTACATGCATCGACAGGTTGGCTACGGAGCAAGTCAACTTCCTCCTCACTGCAATGATCCTAATATAGGACACCTTGCTGGCCATCCACTCGGTGTGAGATCACCTGGATCATAAGAACATTTGCATCACTCTGACCTTTATTGACTCTAGCTCAGCATTTCACACCATCATTATGAACCAAACTAATATCAAACTCAGATTTGGAACTCTGTCCTCCTTTTGAATCGGGATCCTGGACTTCATCACAAAAATGCAATCAGTGCAGATTGGGACCATGACCGCCACCTCACTGATCAGCAACACAGGGGGAAATCACAAGCCTGCATGCTGAGTTGCCTGCTCTATTCCCTCTATACACAGGATTGCTTAGCCAGGCAAGATACCTATACTCACTGATGACACCATTGTTGCTAATCAAATAACAGGTGATGATTGACCAAAACCTGGTTGTGCGGTATCAGAACAACCTTGTTCTCAACATTAGCAAGGCCAAGGAGCTTAGAGCTTAGAGGACTTTAGGAAGGAGAGGCAGAGGGACCACACACTCATCTTCATTGGCAGGATTGCAATGGAGAGGGTTACTGGCTTCAAGTTCTGGGGCATCTGCACATCAGAGGACTTCTCCTGGGGACAGTATAATCAAGGCAACTGCGAAGAAAGCATGTGAACATCTTTACTTTTAAAGGAGTTGAAAGAAATTTAGCAGATCATCAAGTATAATAATGTCTACAGGTCTACTGCTGAAAGTCGACCAACTTGATTGCATCATAGACTGATTTGGAAACCGGAGTGTTCAGGAATACAGAACGCTGCAGAAAGTGGCAAACATAGCAAGTCCATCACAGGCAACAGGATCCTCTCTGTCAGTGAAATCTTTATGAGGCAATGTCTCAAGAAAACAACCTTCTTAAAAAAAAACCCAATCATCCTGGTTGCACCCTTTTCTAACCTGCTACTTTTGGGGAGAAGGGACACAAGCCTGAAGACCAGCATCTCTAGGTTCAAGAACAGTTTCTTCCCAATGGCTATTTGGCTCTTGAACTCTCATTACACAAATCATGCACTGCTCAGACAGCCAAAGAGGACCTTCTGCATTACTGCAATACCACTTTTTAGTCTTGTTCTGCAATAGATACCTAGCTGATACCAAGCATCATCTCCAAGGTATATAATTGTAGTTTTTTTTCCCCCCTCTCTATGAAGTACCTGTTCAGTTGCAGCAAGAATTTTGGTCCATGTGTATATTGTATCTTTCTTCCTCTTCTTTTTCTTCTCTTTGGCTTGGCTTCGCGGACGAAGATTTATGGAGGGGGTAAAAAGTCCACGTCAGCTGCAGGCTCGTTTGTGGCTGACAAGTCCGATGCGGGACAGGCAGACACGGTTGCAGCGGTTATTGTATTGTATAATGTATATGAAAATAAACTCATCATCAATGTGAAGAACAAGGCAGAAGTAACAATGCACCTGCAGGAAGCATCTACCAAAAGCTGGAAAGCCGGGAATGTCAGTTTGCTGCAGCAGGATCATCCAATAAATAAGTAAACAATTTTGCCATAAAATGTGTTATGAAAAATTTCACCACCATAATAGAAAATGGTAACGAATTGCCAAACACAAAAATGCCAAATAACCACCCTAATTTATCAAATGTTCCATTCACGTTTCCCACACGAGTTACTTTACAAATAACTTTATCTATATTGCATGAATATGTCTTGCAAAATATTAGAAGCACTGAAATATAGTGAAGAACTAAAGATTCAGTTAGATAAATTTTTACATGATAGAGGAATTAGGGGATATGGGGAGAAGGCAGGTAGGTGGAGTTAGGTCATAAATTAGATCAGCCAAGATCTTATTGAGTGGCGGAGCAGGCTCGATGGGCCATTTTTGGCCTACTCCTGTTCCTACTTCCTCTGTTCCTATAGTGGAATTGAATTTTAAAAAAAAAAAAAAAAATTTTGCATTGAGTCACTGGAAAACAAATCCAAAACCCCTTCAACTTCAAATCATGCTCTTCAATGATTTGAGATAGACATGTAAATTAGGCAACAAAATGACATGCAATTTGTTTTCATCTTTAATTTATGGATTAAATTTAATACTCAGCGTTGACTTGATTTAACACATTTTGTTCCAATTTTACATCCCTACTCTTTATTTGGCAAATTTTTGGTCAGTTCAGCGATGTAGTTTTGTGAAATGAACATACCTGCAGAAACACTGTGGCATTTCTCCAACACCATACAAGGGAAAGAGAAATGGTGTGTTCCCATAGCGGCCAAGGCACTGTACAAAATGTTGGGTCGCTTGAAGTCCCTCTGTGGTGCTGGTGCTTTCAGAAATCATCGCAATGGAGTGCAAAATGTAGTGTTGGAGATTGGCAGTTAACATTTTAGTCTTCAAAAACGAAGAAAATGTACTGTCCTTAAATTCTGTAAATTAATAATAGAACAAATGTCAATTCGTTAACAATGCACATTTCTAATTTAATTTTAATTTATTCATTCATTTTTGGGATAATAAGCACCGCTCAGTCCAAATCGACGTTCAATTGTGGGGTATGGTACGCCATTTCAGAGGGCACTTAGGGTTAGGTAGACCAGGCAAGGATGGTAGATTCATCTCTGATTAAAGATGATGAACCAGATGGATTATGGGACAATCCAGCACTGTCACCAAGTAATTTAAAAAAAAAATTCTTTATCAGCAACTAAATATAAATTTGACATTTGCTATTGTATGATTGGATTTCAAATCTTTGGCTTGTTAGTCTTGCCCTCCAGAATACTAGTGATGACTTACCCACTGCCACACCAATAATTTAGAGAAATGGTATTATTAGGGACTGGCTCGAGAAGATTTTGAGTAACAATAAAACAGTACTGGCAAAAATCCTCACCACCAAACAAGATGTGGCAAGAGAAGATATTGTAGAAGCATTTGGAACTTGCTATGAAACTTCAAAATGAATCCTGGGAGTCGTGAGGGAACGTGAAAGACATAAACAAGGAAGCAGTGGACGAAACTGAAAAACACCATTACTGGGTGGCACAGTAGCGGTTAGCACAACTACAGCGCCAACAACGGGGGTTAAAATCCCGCGCTGTCTGTAAGGAGTTTGTACATTCTCTCCATGTCTGGATGGGCTTCTTCCCACTGTTCAAGACTTATCTGGGGTGTAGGTCAATTGGGTGTATTTGGGCAACATGGGCTCATGGGCCAATAGGGTCTGTTACTGCACTGTATGTCCAAATTTAAATGTTTCATGTAATTTCTGCTGGTCAGTTTCAACAAACTCATTGTTATTTGAATAATTATAATATTGGAATTTCTGAACCATAGCATGACAAAAATATTGGAAATTTCTAACCATAGAGCTTTTTCCTGAGATCTTCCAGCTGTTGACAGGTTAACATAGTAAAAGCATAAATTGCAGGAATGAAGTTTAAAAACTCGGAAGTCAAGATGCTGAATACAATTAGAATCTATGTTGATTCATCAGGTCAACAACTCATCAACAGAACAGTGAAGGACCTGAAAAAATGAAATGTTTTCCTCTCCATAGATGCTGAATGAAGTCCTGAGCGTTTTGACAGTGTTTATTTTCAGCATTGATATTCCTCCCCCACAACCCCGCAGTTTTCAATGACAAAATTCAGAGCTGAAATACAGTGAGAATGATTATATCACCTTGTACAAATACAAACAAGCTTAAAAATATGCACATTACTTACTGTACATTAATCAGAAGGACTGAACTCAAGATCTGAACAGAGAACAGATCAACAAAACATTTGAGAACATACAAAAAAAACGTAAAATTAGGAGCAAAGCAAGGCATTATGTGGAATAAGCCTCTGGTACAACATTTTTTTGCAGCAAGGGCCAAATTTTAATTTTGAAGCACCTCTGAAGGTCATTAATGCAAAGATTAAAGCCTAAAATTTCAATAAGTTCATGCTACTATAATTTTATAATGTTATATTCCATTAAGCCTCACAGTGGTGCTTCAACATCTGTAGTTTCTTTGAAGTTACACCAACTCAGCTTGATGCCAGGCATGCATCAGATTCTATTTATTACAAGACTGCCTTCAGGAGAGTGAATGCAAGTAAAGCATCCAGTCAAACGAAGTATCCAGCTAGGTACTAAAAACCTGTGCTGACCAATTAGCAATGTATTTATGGATATCTTCAGGGCATGGTAGCTATGTGTTTCAATCAGGCCTCAATCGTACCTGTGCCCAAGAAGAGTGTGGTAATCTGCCTGATGACTACCAACCAGCGGCACTCACATCAACAGAGATGAAATGTTTTGAGAGTCTAGTGTTGAAGCATATCAGCTCCTGTCTGAGTGGTAGCATGGATCCATTCCAATTTGCCAACTGCAGCAACAGGTCTATGGCAGATGCCATCTCAATGGCTCTAAACAAAACCTTGGAATACCTGGACAGCAGAAATGTATACATCAGGATGCTCTCAATGGACTTCAGTTCAGCATTCAACACCATCATCCCCTCAAAACTTATTAGCAAACTCCAAGATCATCTACAAATTTTGTTGATGGTACCACAGCAGTGGATTGTATAAAAAGGGGTAATGAGTCACCATACAGAGTGGAGATTGAAAACTTTGCTGAATGGTGTACTGACCACAAACTCTAACTCAATGTCACCAAAATCAAGGAGCTGATTGTGGAAGTTAGGAAGGGAAAACCAGAGGTGTTCAATCGGAGGTTGGGGGAGGGGGAGGGAAGAAAAAAAAACAGAGATGGAGAGGGAGCAAATTTAAATTCCTGGGAGTCACCATCTCAAATGATCTTTCCTGGACCTAACGTACTAATATCATCATGAAGAAATTATATCAGCGCCTCTTTAGGAGTTTGCAGAAACCTTGGCAAACTTCCCAGATGTATAGTGGAAATTGTGCTGACTGGCTGCATCATAACCTGGTGTGGGAGCACCAATACCAGAGTAGAAAGCCCTGCAAAAGGTTGTGGATAGAGCCCAGAACTTAACAGACAAAACTCTCCCCACCATCGAGAAAATCCACTTTGAAAGTTGCCATTGGAGAGCAGCAGCAATCATCAAGGATTTGTACCACCCAGAACATTCTCTATTCTCGCTGCTGCAATCAGAAAAGAAGTATAGGTGCCATAAGACTCATACCACCAGGTTCATCATCCACCAGACTCTGGGACTCATTTAAAGACTTACTTTGTACTTGAATACTGATTTAAAAAAAAAATAAATTCTGCATTGCAGTTTGTTTACATTTCTTTCTTTGTTCACATTTCTCTCTTTTTCTATACTCCATCTTTTTCTTGAGTGCAGCTTATAGTTACTGTTAAGTAGAAATTCTGCTTGGACCACAGGAAAGAGAATCTCAGGGTTGTATATCTTGTTATGTACATGCTCTGACAATAGATATGAACTTTCTTGTTTGCTTTAGTATATAAGAATACTTAATGTCACGGATATTCAGGGGCTCTTTACTCAGCCCATGCATGTGGATTAATTTTAAAAAGATTAAATTTGGACATACAGCACAATAACATGCCATGTTGGCCCACAAGTCCATGCCACCCAATTTAACTACACTGTATGTTTTGAATAGAGGGAGGAAACTGGAGCCCCAGGGAAAACTCATGCAGACATGGGGAGAACATACAAACTCCTTGCAGACAGTGCAAGATTCGTACTCTGCTTCTGATTGGTGATAGTGTAAAGGCATTCCAATATCATAATAATGCCTCAAAGATCATGCCCCTGCTCCAGGAACCCAGTTGTGTGTTAGTGATAGACAAAGGGTTCAATAAAAAAGTCACTGCCAAAGACCATCATTCTGAGAACTTGCAAGTCGGAGGAAGCTGCAGAGAAATATTACTTAGAATAGGCCAATTTAACCCAAAACCTTGCTGTTGTATTTGATTCCCTGCCAATTCATATGTCAACCTAGAACCCTCTTGAACACTTTCATGCAGGTGCTTCAGCCATTACTCCTGGCAGTTTTATATTCTGTAAAAACTTAAGTCTGCACATCTCCTTTAAATTTGTACCCCCTCACTTTAAATGTACATCCTCTGGGGAACAACCCATAAATGCCTCTCATAACATGATAAACTACTGTCAGGTCACCTGCCAGCAGCCAATGCTTCAACCTCTCCTTTAAACTTATAGCCCCTAATGTGGGAAACACCCCAGTGGATCTTTTCTGTCCCCATTGCAAAGACTCCACATCTTTGCTCTCGTGGGATGACCAGAATTGCACACAACACTCCAAGTTCAGTCAAACCATATTTACTTTTGCACTCAAGTTCCCATCTAATGAAGCTAAGCATACCCTCAAGCCTTCTTCTCCACTTGCACTATTATTTTCTCCAGAACTATACACCCTCACCCTCAGATTGCTCTGCACATCAGTTTTTAAGAGACCTCCCATTAATTGTATATGTTCCTCTTGCATTTGATCTCCCAAAGAGCACACCTCTACACAGATATGTAAAAAAACCTATATCATTTTACCTTCTTTGATACTCTTCAGTTCACAGCTCCAATCTTTGTGCCATCTGAAAATTTATTAACCTATCTTTTTCCATTCAGATCATGTATACAAATCAGAAGTCCCAACACCAATCCCTGTAAAACACAGGGGGGTCCAAAAAAAAAAAGCACCCTTCCACCACTACCCTCCATCTTCTGTTGACCAGCCAATTCCAAATCAATTCTATGGAGATTCCATGTATCTATATTGCCTGATTTAACATGGCACCAAAGAGTGATATCCTGTTACTGTCCACAGCATGCCAAACATATTTATACCAGGAGCTGGATTCAGCCCACATGCTTTACAAAAGATATCATAGTAATAAACTGCATCAACTCAAACCACAATGGGAGGGAACTCTTAAGTACAGAATGACTTTGGGCATTCAAGTACCTAGGTATTCATCTGGATGCTGTTCATATTCCAAACAGAAAGTAAGAAACTTCATTAACATTCGTTTCTCTATCATGGTGAGATGTTTGCTGGCAAAGACATCTGCTCTGGAACAAGGTACCTGAGAACAAAGTAGAAAGAAATTCTGAAATAATCTTGCTTTCAGAAAGAACCCAGGTTGCAACAAACAAATCAATTGTACATCATTTAAACAAATGTATCTGCACAAAATATCAAACTGCAATATTTGATGCAGTAAATCATATTTAAAGGTTACTCCTCAGTTCCCCAGTGAATCTTAAAATAATTACTGCAAATTAACAGGCCTACTAAACATGTTTCATAGCAAGTCTCTGGATTTTTTAAATAAATGAACCTTCATTCTTCCATAGCTTCTTGGCCTTTGGTGCACTCATGCAAAGAGTGAAGTTGTTCAGTAAAACTCCATTAATCTGGATATCTTAATGTTACTGCACCTGACTCATTCAATAATGTTGTGCCCATTATTCACCAGCCTCACAATGGATCCACATGCGAGCAACGCTTGCCGTTTGTTCAGTCAGTTATGAATGAGAGGTGAAGTACTTCTATTTGACAGCTTGTTTTGACAAATAAATTCAATAGGCTCTGCTTCCAAGCTGTCTTTAAGCATACTGATAAAAATACTGTATATGCCAACATATAGGACTTCTCTGTATAGGGAAACTCCTAGCTTTTCTACCTAAAATGTAGGTTTGAGCATTACTCTTTGTAAAGGATGACCCTCCAAGTCTGACACTTAACACTAACCAGTGGAGTGATGCTGTTGCAATAATTTAATACCAAGTTACCCTATAGAAGTTTTAATTTTATCATAATTTAAAATAAAGCATTTGTTCTTGTAACTGGCCATTTAAAGCCTGTACAGAGCCTACAGCAGTCAGATTGGGCAGATGAAGCCCGCTGGGGAGTGCTGAGATTTTGTTGATATCTTACAGGATATGTGCAGGTTTGCCCCACTGAACGGGCAATGCCCCTCAATGCATGTGCAAGGCTAACCTTAAATATGAATGAAGTATTTTCATCTCTTCTGCAAAATAACAGAAAAAAATTGTAAGCTTCCATTAATTTTGCTGTCACCATTTGCATTAGGTGAAATGGGTTGTCAGTACAGGGAAGGTGGTAGAGTGTGCCTAGGGCTTGACCAGGACACTTGTATCAAAGCAGGTGGGATGGGGGATAGGATATGGAGGGGAGGGGGGAAGATAACAGAGGTGTCAAGGTTTGAATTTTAGACCCACCGTACAAGACGACCCTGATTTTGAGTCGACATTTTTAAGTTTCGGGGATTGTCCTATCTGCTGGCATACACGTTGTGAGGCAAGCAAAAACATGAAATAAAAGTGTGCAGGGCTAACAAAAGTACCCCAATAGCTCCTGGAAGTGCAGATTTTCTGGGTTAAGTCCCAAGTATGTAAGATTTTTAAAAAAAGTTTTACTGTTTACTTCCAGCTGGGCCGCAAATACCATCACACTGCAAAACTGAATAAAATTAACTGCAATAATGATGGTGTTAAAAAAATGATCCCAAAATGTCAAAATTAAACCATCAACAGTGATACAGTATTTTACAAATAAACAATAAAATCTAATCATTCAAGTCTTTAGAAATTAAGATCCCTTTAAAGATAAAAAAATAAAATTTTAAGAAGATTTCAAGAAATAAAGTCTATGAAAAAACTTCTATTTTTTGGCAGAGAACAACAATTACAATCAACTTGACAGGTAAACCAGTGCGGAGCAAGGGAAAATACTCATTTAACCTAATCTTTTCCTTTGCTAGGCTAAGCTAGAAGCTACATAGTTATTTTGTAGATCTGTGACCTAGCTGAAATTACATTCAAGCTATAAATACTTGAGAAGTTTATAGGCAGTTAATCACAGGTTGATGAGCTAAATTAACATTTCCAAGTATTTTGATGAATGAGTGCTAGCTTCAGAAATAGATTCTAACAAATATGCAATGTGAAGAAACCCAATCAAAAAATGCACACAATAAATGAAAAAAAACCAAAATATAGTAATTTTAGAAAACACAGACATAGGCACTCAAAACAGGAAAAATACTTTAGTTAACGGAACGTGAATTGGGTACACATTCTATGAAAGGTTAACAGCCATGGAAGAACGAGATTACATACAACTGCACAAAGTTTCAAGCAGCAAACAAACAAAATGTGGACAAACTTATCATGCTTTACTTCATTTTTTAATCTTCTCCCTTTACAAACTGAAACTTGCAAAATTACTCTTAAACAAGCTCACAAACATATCTAAAGGGTAAAGATGTTTAGCATTACAACTGTGACACCAAATAATAATCAGGTTTGTTGGTATAAACAGATTAAATGACATCATAGACCAACATGAAAAGTAACAGCTGCAAAAAAATTTAAAATAGCGAATTTCTATTTGTTTAGCATACAAATTTAAGTTGTTTTCTTGTTGCACTAAATTTCCTTCATAATTTACAGCTTAATAGACTTGCAATTCTGCCCAGATTTAAATGAAGCGCAGAGGCAGCTTGAAGATTTACCAAGAGGATTGAAAAAATTACAAAAAATACATCGAGATTCAAGCATTTACTTATTTACTTATTTCAATGATCAAAAGTTGGAATACCAAGCAACAAATGTGAAGAGACAATACCAGTTCAACTTTTTCTTCTTGAAAAAGTAGTATCCTGTTGATATTCTTGAATTCTGCATACCGACTGACATTGGACTTGATAAGAAGATCAACGAGTGAACCTCGAGAATACAGAAACTGCAACAACACAAAATCTGTTATATATTGGCAAAGACCATAATTTGAAACAAATTTTCAAATTTACTTTAATGGTTCCAGAAAAGGTACTTTTTACAACATTTAAAATTAACATAACAAAAAAAAATGACACAAATAAAATGTTTGGCTTCTTTATACTATATATTGTTAATCCCAAGAGTCACGTTTAAATTTAAATTTAAAAAATAATTTAGACATACAGCACGGTGACAGGTCATTTCGGCCCATGAGCCTATGCCATCCAATTTATACCCAATTAACCGACACTCCCAGTAGATTTTAAATAGTGGGAGGAAACCAGAGCCCCTGTGGAAATCCCATGCAGACATGGGGAGAACATACAAACAGCGTGGGATTCGAACCCTGGTCTCAATAGTTGGCACTGTAAAGGCTTTATGCTAATTGCTACGACAACCATGCCACTTTATTTACTTCAAGATTTACTTTGAAATTTATTGACAAATAGCAATGCCCAGAACCTGCAATAGTTTTTTTGCTCTACCTTCATTGGCGCCTCAATGTTAGAGTATGAGGAAAGTAGAAATTAGAAATGTGGTGCAAATTATTTGTGAATAATTTCTTAGTATAGTTCAAGTTTATTTATTGACCATTCTACTCGTACAATCTGACAAAATAGCATTCTCCCGTTCACAGTGCAGAACACATCTCTATTCTCCCGTTCACAGTGCAGAACACATCTTTCTCCACACACACACATCCCTGTCCTGATAAATCACATCAATCGGTAACCCCAGTGACCCCTCTGCTGCTTTTATGACCTGTGGATTGACCTCTGACCCAATGCTCTACCACACTATGATGCAGCCAGCCAGGATGCTCTTGATATAGCTCCTATAGAAGGTTGACATCATGGGGGCCAGAAGCCGTGTTCATCTCAGCCTTCTAAGGAAATGCAGTCACTGTTGCGCCTTCCTGACAAGTGAGGAGATGATGTGTCCAGGATTAGTCACTAGTTAAGTGGACTCCGAGGAATTTGGTGTTCTCTACTCTTTCCACGACCAAGCTATAATTATGTAGAGGATGGTTACCCCTGGTCCTCCTGAGGTCCAAATCATATCCTTTGTCTTGTCCATATTGAGACTCAGGTTGTTATTCGTGCACCATTTCACAAGATTTTTCATCTCTTCTCTGCCTTTCGACTCATCATTGTTGCGGATGAAGCCAACTACAGTTGTGTTATCAGCAAATCTGATGCACCTGTTGGAGCTGGATCTGGCGTTGCAGTCGTGAGCCAGAACATGAACAGGAGGGGGCTGAGAATACAGCCCTGAGGTGCGCAAGTGCTCAGGTTGACGGTGCTCAATATTCTGCTACTGACCTTCTCTGCCTTTCGACTCATCATTGTTGCGGATGAGGCCAACTACTGTTGGGTTATCAGCAAATCTGATGCACCTGTTGGAGCTGGATCTGGCGTTGCAGTCGTGAGCCAGAACATGAACAGGAGGGGGCTGAGAATACAGCCCTGAGGTGTGCAAGTGCTCAGGTTGACGGTGCTCAATATTCTGCTACTGACCTGAACCGACTACAGTCTTTCTGTTAGGAAGTCCAGAACCCAGTTGCACAGAGGGGCATCGAGTCCCAGTGAGAACACCTTCTCCACCAGCCTCTGGGATATGATTGCATTAAATGCCACACTGAAGTCAATGAATAGCAGCCTGGAGTATGAGATGTCGTTCTCCAAGTGGGTCAGGATGAAGCGAAGGGACAAAGCTATAGCATCATGAGTTGGATGGTTCGGACTGAAAGCAAATTGAAAATGTCTCTGGAAAGTATACTTTGTTGCATCCCATTACCAGATGTTCAAAGCATTTCATAACAGTCGAAGTTAGTGCCACTCTGCAGGAGTCTTTGAGGCCTGTTCCTATCGCCCTCTTTGATACTTAGATGATGATTGCTGCCTTGAAACCCATAGGGATGATCAACTGTTGTAATGATGAGTTGAAGATCTCCGTCAGGACGTCGGTATTGACCAGCGCAGTCCTTCAGTAAGTAACCTGCTGGTTACATTGTCTGGCCCTGCTGCCTTATGTGATTTCACCCCAGATAGGATCCTCTTCACCTCAACCACTGCAATGCATACGGCCTGCTCTTCAGGGGGAGGAGGAATTTTTGTTCTTGCTGAACTGCGCGTAGATGTTCAGTCAGTCCGGGAGGGAGGCGTCGTTGTCGTTCACTCCCCAGGTTCTCTTGCAGTCCGTTAACGTTTTGAAATTTTGCCACATGGGGCTTGCGACATCAGCTGTTGATGGATCCTATAGAACTGAACAGATGGCTCTTAAATGTACATAGCTGAAGTCAACGAACATAAATTGTCCAGATGTACAAACTAAAAACATGTGCATATCTGCTGCGTAAATAAGACAAAAATTCCGTTAATTACAAGTATGACCTCTAATTTTCATGTTCATCCTAATACAGTATAATCAGCGAAGGAAAAAAAAACATTACCTTTGACGTTATGTCAATGTTAAATTTCCTGCTATTCTTAATAATATGCGAGCATGTAATTTCTTTGGTTTGTTTCTTCACTTCATGAGCAGAAATTTCAGTCGTGTCTTCTGTATCTTCACCTTTAAGCTCAACGGAAGATGCATCATCAGCAATGAATTCTTTGGCCAAACTTGGATCACTGGTGTTGGATGAAAGAACATCTTCAGATGGGGGCTCGTCTTCCGGTTGAATTATTTCAGTTGAAGCTTCCTTTGTTGAAAGTGATAAATCGTGGAACTTGATATTTTTTAGATTTTTTTCATCTTCAGATACTTGATTTTTCTCATCTTGCCTGCTCAATGCTCCATTCTCTACTGCACCATTAGATTGTTTCTTCTCAAGTGCTCCTTCTTTCACAAGCGCTTCCTCTGCAACTGTGCTATTACAACAACAAAAAAAAGGAAGTCAGAAACACCATAAGAGGCATGTTGAGACAAATAGCTCCAATTATAAGAATCCCATTGACTCTCCATAACATGGGGAAAATTGTAATCATTGAATATCTTGAGCTTGCAATTGGAAGGTCAGAGATTAGAAAACCAAATTAAAGACGCAAGCAATTCGCTTCGAAAACCTAATCCATAAATAGAATGAAGGGCCAAAAAGAAAATCATTGAATCCAATGATGTATGTAACCAATTGTTCAAGCAAATATAATTGAACATATTTGAGCCAATATTTCAGTAGGCAACAACAACAAAATCAAACTGCTTCAAAATGAACAAAACATTTCTGGGATTGTTTTGCTCTAAATAAGTGGCCCATGCTTACAGTAAGATGACATTTACCATGAATCGACCTGTAAAAAGAAGCTAACAGATGCACAACAGCATCTAGGTTTAATAGTGAACCCTTGATCAGAATATTCTTCATTAAAGTGAAACAACATACTCATAATGTCTGGCCCATTGACCCAACAACAGCTCGACATGAAAGCAATCTTGCAGGTCTCACTCCCTCCCAATGGACTCCAAGCATAAATTTTATCTTCCATCTTTCAGTGGTCCTATTCTTTCCCTCTTCATCCTCTTCTTTTTAAAGTATAAAATATTTATACATTACTTTATGTTTTCTTCAGAGAAAGGGAAAGGAGAACGTGGGCTAGCGCAACACTGTTACAACGGCCGAGGTTTGAAATTAAATTTAAATAGACGGGAATTACTTGATTAAAGTCAACTTTATCCAATTAAAGTCCACAATATTGACTTTTTTTTAAAAATCACTTCACATTTTGCACTGACTTTTGTCTTTTAAA
The DNA here is from genome assembly GCF_036971445.1 of Narcine bancroftii. Lineage (NCBI taxonomy): Eukaryota > Metazoa > Chordata > Chondrichthyes > Torpediniformes > Narcinidae > Narcine > Narcine bancroftii. Next base: position 28,698,472 of record NC_091476.1, read on the forward strand.
CTGTGTAATCTTAATGCAGCTGTATTAGTTAGGCAATGTAAGAGCAAGTCTCAGTCAACTGGAAATTCGTATTTCTAGCATCCGGGATCCCTGTAGTTGCTGGATAATGGGGATTTTACCCTATACAATGAAGTTCCAAATAGTTATGCTGAACCTTTGCATAAAGATATTTTTAAAAAAAATTTAGACCAAAAAAAAATCAATCTTAAAATACAGAACTTGGGCTGAAGGGGGATGCAATGGAAATGTACACCATTTCCTAAAGGAAAAGCCTTCTTCCCCTTAAAATAGCGGTTAATATTTGATGGCATAAATTTAAAGGTTAAAAGAGAATCAGAGGATAATTGAAGAAAAACATTGCACTCAAAAATATAATCTGTAGTCACAACTTGAAAAGGGAGGTGGAAGAATAACCCATATAATTTTAAAAAAGGCCTGTCAATCACATCAGGCTTACAAGGTCATAATTGAGCAGCTCAATGGCATTAATTCAAAAGCTCCTTGTTGGTCAATGTGGACAAATTCTATGCCAAGAAATACTGGTAAGAGCGGAGGTAGAATCAGTGTTATGTACTGGAGATAATGAGAAATTTATTTCAAATATGTATAAATTATTGCAAAAGAAATGCCAGAAGGGGTTTATAAATTAAGACATTGAAGGGAAGTGGATTTAAAGAAGCAAATAGATTTTAAAAAATTAACTGAGATATGTAGAGAAAGTATGAAATGTGAGGTATAGGTTGGTTCAGTATGATTTTATACAATTATATTTGACACTACAGAAGTTACACAAAATGAATCGTTTATTTCGATTTATGCTTTGGACGTGGACAAGAAGTTAGTACATTTTTGCATTCAACTTGGCAGTGTTCCAAGTTAAACCTTTTTGGTTCGCAATAGGTAATTTATTGGAACGAATAACAGGGACAAAATTATCACAGGATCCCAAGCTTTTTTTTAATATAGGGACATAATAAAGGGGTCAAACCTAAAGTGAAATTTGTTCAAATTTCATTTTAGCGAAAGCTAGAAAATGTATTGAAAAAACGTAGAAGTCAGATATTGATTTGGGATTGGATCGATGGCATGCAGAAGTTAGGAGTTGTATACCACTTGAAAAAAATATTTATAATTTAAGAAATAGGTCTCATACGATTTGGAAAATATGAAGTCCATATTTACAAAGAGTGTACATTAATATTTAAATATTAATATTTAAATGAATCTCAGACATTCCCCTTCTCTCTCTCTATGTATATATCTATATTTATTTATTTATCTATAGATATTGAAGATGTACTCCCGTTGTGGTTCTCTAGTCCTGGTCTCTTTTCTTGTGTAGTAGTGAGTTGGAGGAGGGGAAGGGTAGGGTAGTTGGGTTTTTTTCTTCTTTCTTTTTTTCCTTTTTTATTCATATATACCACATATGTTTGGAATGAATTTAAAATATTGTAGTTGCTTATATTGTGATTTAAAATAAAGTATTTAAAAAAAACTGGTAAGATAAAGTGATACATCTCCATTTCATTTCTGAACATTTTTAAAGTGGACTCAAAGCAAAAAAGTGCAAAAATTAATAAATAAATTTCTAGCATACTATGGGCTTTACATGTATAGAATACAATACTATAATTAATTTTAATGAACTCCAGTAAAACAGCTTCTATATGTGAAGATTTTGCTGCACAAATATATCATGGTGGGATAATCCCCAGCAAAAATAAAACTGCTTAAAAACAAACCTCGCAAAGCAGAAGACTTCCACATTTTCAATGGACTTGTCAATCTGATCAAGCTGAATGGCATCTTCGCCTTCTAGTATCTTGTCTTTCCAGCTACCTTCTGCATTACTGGATACTTGTCCCTGATAAAATCAAGCAAAAGAAATGTTACCATTAACAAATTAAACTATATAATAAATGTAGCTTGCCAAAAGGCATCTTTAATTGTAGACTGTCCATATCACCTATTGAGCTTGTTAGTGAACCTAGTTTTTCTTGTAGATAAAGCTGCTGAGAAAACTTATTTCCCAAAAGGCAATTAAAGTAACTAATTTAATTGTAGGTAGATTTGAAAAGTAAAGTTAATAAAATTGATCCATGAAATATTGATGAACTTTGCATTGTAATTTAAAGGAATTAAAAATAATAAATAGAAATTTTTGAATTGGAAACTCAAAATTTAAAAAAATATTCAAACAGATAACTCTTAAAAAATATCCAGAGCCTACTGGATGGTACACCATTTAAATAAAAAGGAAATTTGACTTTTAATGTGAATAACAGAAATGTCAGAGGACACAGTTGTTAACAAAAGCATTATAGCTAAGAATACCAATTTTTTTTTTAAGGTTAGGCATATTGCTATTTGTGTTGCATAGATGCAAAACATCAGAAGCATCTACTCGAATTAACCCACTTGTCACCTGCCACATGTGGAATAATGACCAATGTCAGAAGCATTTAAAAAAAAACTTTAGACACACTTTTCACATGAGGAGATTATACTGCAGGTTCTCTGGACTAAAGTGACAGTTTCTACTTCGTGAGATTTCATCCCTTTTCAGAATGTTGTTCATTTACATAAAATGTAGGAATATGCTTTACAGTTTAATTCACAGGAACATTTAGCAAATAATGAACAGGCACTGTGCCAACAACTGAGACTTGGGTACAGGCAACTTGAAATTAAACAAGTCCTGCATCTTTTAGTTACCCTTGAATTCATTTTGTTCCACAAGCACAAAACAGAATGGTAGAAATTTTGTACCACGTTTCAATAAAAGTATAATGGTTAATAAAATGATCTTGATGTGTTCAAGTAATATGAGGTGGTCCCATTGCCCACTTCAGATAAAGATGCAAATCCCATTTTCTTCAGTCACTCAAAAATCGTAGGATTGCAGTGCACTTTTAGAGGAAGTTTATAACGAGGTTATATCTAGCAATTTCCATAAACAAAAGTACCACTTCAGTAAGAATCTTCTTTGCAAATCACCACACCCCATTCTCTTGGGTGAGACATAAAAATACACCAACATGCTCAGAGGATATTCACTTACCTGCAATGGATTGGGGGAGAAAATGCCTTTAAATTAAAATTAAAATCGATTGTTCTTTTGAAATAGTGAATCAATGACAAAGCACAGGATAGGAAAAAGGCAAAATTACAAATAAAAACGGATGGTGCTGCTTGTAGTTTGGATCAAAATTCTTGTTGATATGGTGTTAAGACAAACAACTAAAAAGCAGCCCTTGCATTCAATACCTTACAATTCAGCTTTGAAATTCTGGTGCTGTGAAATCTAACATTCACTATAATAGGATTCAAAAATTTAAGATTATTAGTAATTTTACATGTATACACATACATACATGTATTTGGATTGAATTTGAAATATTGTCAAATGTTTGTTTCGTGGTTATAAATTGAGCATTAAAAAGTTCCTTTTTTGACTATGAAGCAAAGATTATGAACAAAATATCTTGATATTTAGAACCTATCATTCCATGCAACCTCGAGTAAAGCAATTCGTAAAAGATACTAAAAGATATTGCACCAAGTTTTGCCATAAGGATTCAGCCATTTAAGTAGCACACTTCAGGTGTACACATGCATTATGAAGTTCTGAACATTGCATTCATGAGTTCCAGAGTCCATATTATGCTGAAGAATAATTTCTTGACGCCTGTGCCAAAGTTTTTTTAAAATGTCTATTGATTATTGCTACTTATAAAAATTGTTTTAATGTTTTATTTTATAAACGATGTTTTACATGTTCAATTAAATAGCATAAATTAATCTGAACATCAGAAAAAATTAAAACTTAGAGACTTCCCATCTGGCAAAGCTCTGCTCTTGGTTTTGCCAGTTCCTAGTACCATTTAGAGGGTTGACCTCCACATTTTGCTATCCAAACCTCAACTGCTTTGAGACCTTGGCATAAGAGCCCAGGTTAGAGGCCCAAAGCGTCAGGCCATCTTCCTCCAGCCAGAGTAGATCCAACAGCCAGTGGCAGTTCACATTAGCAGTCCGGTTCCGCCTAATCAAGTTCACTAAAAACATGTAAACTGCCAAATTAAACAACTCACTCGGTGCTCTTCAATCCAAGACTGTAATCCAGAAAAACTAAAACTGGCCCAGTTTCCGCCATAATAGTTGTTTCTGCATAAAAATTTAAAAACATTAATCAATCATTGAGGGTTAAGCTGTTGATTCATTCAGATTTTGAAAATGTTTTAAAAGTCTTCTTTTCATATAGTTTAGACTTCTTTATTTTAATTACTCAAAATTCCATTTCAGAAACCGGTAACAAGTCAACCATAGTAGAAATGAGTGTGCAGTGAATGTACATATCCTCCCTAAACAATGTTTTCATAACAAAATAAAAATGTGCTGGATAAACCTCAGTAGGTCACGTAGCATCCATGGAAAATAAAGGGTAACCAATATTTCAGGCCTGGGAAGGTTGCCAATCCTGAAGAAGCTCTCATCCCTCGACCTCCTGTGGATGCTGCATGACCTGCTGAGTTTCTCGAGCACGTGTGTATTGCAGCTCAAATAGTTCAATGTCTTGATATCCATTGTAATCCTGCAATACTAGAAATAGTTTGATAACACCACAGTAGTTCTCCCATTCCCTGCAAACATTTATTTAAATCTTGCCTACTATTTCCACAGCATAGGCCATGGTTGGTTGAGTAGTGCAATGGATCTATCATTCTTGCCAGGTTTTCTGGATTCACCAATTAAACTCTTCAAAGCTTTGGCAACTTTTTGGATCAATACTGCAATACTCACTCTCTGCTACTGGTGCTTCCATTTTCTCCCTTCACCCACCTTTTTCTTTCTTTCCAAAAATTCCTGTTCACAAATAATCTTTGAATCAGATCTTCACAATAGCTACAAATGCACCAAGACCAATTTTGAATTTGTGCACGTAGATCACTGGCTTGAATATCTGCTGTGCAGGTATGTACACATCAATTAGGCCTTGATCATTCGACGTCAATGTAGTCCCTCCTATTTTTAAATTATTCTTTAACGCTCAAGCCTTTCTTAGTCCCCCCCGCCCCCACCCCTGATGTTTCATCCTGGTGCCAACTCAACATTCAAATAAGCAACCTTTGAATGATTGAAAAGCTCCATTTGAAAAGAGACATTTAATATACCAATTTTGAATAGAAAGTACACTCCAAGGACAATTATAAATGCCAACTTTGATTTTCAATGAAACAAAACTTCCTGAACTCAGTATTTTACAATTATATGAAGTATTTAAAATATGACAAATGTCTCTCACAAAGATTAGCATTAACCAATTCAAACACGAGCTGCAAGAGCATGCGAGTTGGTACAATGCTATCTCAGAACAGTAAACTTACAACACGGACTTAACTGAAAATATTCTATATTTTCCAAGTACATGGTGACATATGAAATTTGCCTGAAAGTAATTTTAAAAATTGTTGCTTATCTATTTTCATTAGATTTCATGGAAGAAGTATCAGTGACAGGAACCTTTACTATTGAAGTGCAAAATTTCAGCTGCTTCAAGAAACAGCATATATACTTCAGGTACAGAAATCAACAGGTTGCTGTTCAATTTGCACTATTTTTCCAAAAGCATCTTACGAAGTCTTACTACTGCAATGTATAATACAATACATGAAACTGATATATTTATGATATCCATGAAACTTGCCAGAAAGCATCAACCCTGCCCTTGATCTGTATCCAATCTTCCCACATTCTGTACTCGATTCCATACTGATTTTTAATTATTCACATTGGCACTCTGCTTCAGATTTCGTAATACTTGATTATCCTTCAATCCAATTAGTTAATGAAATATCACCATTCACAAAAAAAATGCTCAACACCACTGCAGAAAGCATAATACTAAAATGACTGTCTTGTCACAAAGAGTTGAATTATCCTGCATCTGGCCTGCCACAAACTCTCTCACTATACTCCCTTCAAACTGACATTGATCTCTTATTGTTAATGTTAGGGACCCATATACGAGAGCCACATATCCTGCAACTGGAGCAATCGACAACTGTACATCAGGTGACAGATCAGAAGGTTCTGATGGTCTTTTGACAACTTTCTAAATTTAGCCTTTTACCCATATTCTAATAAATTCCTGACTTGAGCACAAACTTATCCCACAAGGAGTGAAACACCAAAGTCTGTAGATACTGTGATTGTCCTGTGAGGAACTCAGCTTGTCTTTCAGCATCCCAAGGAGACAAAAATATATTGCTGACATTTTGGGCCTGAGCCTTTCTTCAAGGAATAAGCAGAATGACCAAAAAACAGGAAATCTCAGAATACAGACAGTGCTGGCTAGGGGAGGAGTCCAGACTAACAAGAGGCATTAATTGGAATTGATAAGGGGAGAGGTGAGAATTGATTATGGCTGTACAAAATAAGACAGGGAAAAGGGAGAGAGAAAGAGCTGGAGTGAGGCGACGGGGGAAGGAGCGGGGTGGTAGTTTAACGAAAGCTAGAGAAGCCAATATTAATGCAATTCAGTTGGAGCGTGCCCAGTTGGAAGAGGTGTTGTTGTTCCAACATTAATGCTATCCATTTGGAGATGCTCCCGTTGTGGTCTCCTCTACAATGGAGACACTAGCCTCAGACTGGTAGATTGCCTTGCTGAGCACCTCGGCTCTGTTCCCCACCATAGTGTGGATCTGCCAGAGGCCACCCATTTCAACTTCCCATCCCATCCCTTTGCTGTCACGTCTGATCTTCCGACTGGATGGCATTAATATTAATTTCTCTAGATAAAATGACCCACACCCCTATCCTTTCCCCTAGCTCTCTCTCTCTCTCTCTTTTCCACTGCCTCCTTTCACACAGACATAATCAATTTCTTGCCTCTCCAATTAATAGCTTTTGTTAGTCTGGGCTCCTCCCCCAGCCAGCACTGTCTGTATTCTGAGATTTCCTGTTTTTTTTTCTGTTCATTCCGTTTATTTATTCCTTGAAGGGCTCAGGCCTGAAACATCAGCAATATTGTAAATCTTTGTCTCCTATGGATGCTGAAAAACCAGATGAGTTCATCCAGCATTTTGGTGTTTTTATCCCACAAGGAGCACAGAGCCAGTGGCTCTCCACGAAACTGCTCGCCAGAAGCAAGTACAAATGCAAGCCAATAAATTCACATTCAAAATTCAAGTACGTAAGCAAGTTCAGATACAAAATGTGCATTTTAGTATTTATTTAAGAGTAAAAACATACTTAGATGTCAATGTCTGAAAATATTTCAATAAATTGTTCTGAAACCTTCTTTTGCTCATTTAAATTATATTGCCACCATTTATTGAGAAAATAAATAATTAAAATGCACATTGGAAGATTTCTTTTGTGATTCCCTGGATTCCAATTATAGAGCTTAAAATTAATGAGAGTGAAATGAATGTCATAGATTAAAGTATGACATTTTACTCAAATACAAGTTTCAAAGACAAATACTTGGAAACAATTTTGTTTGGATTTTACTTGTGATTAGCAAATGACAAAAGAAACAACATTCTTTTGGAATAATCTTTGAAAACACAAAAATTCAAGATAACATGAATAGATTTTTCATCGACGAGGGCAGAACTCTGATCACCGTTTGGGTCACTTAATAAAACACATTTACAGGATAATACAACTTACCTGTCAACGTGGAGAACTCTCTTGCCGATTCTGGAACAGGCAGCAGCAATAATGGCTTCTTGCAGACCTGTAACAGAAAGTTACAGGTATTAAGTACCGTATATTTTGGTGTATGACGCAAGTCTTGAAACCCTCAAAAAGCACTCAAAAATCAGGGATCGACTTATACACCAGATACAAAAACGAGACTTTAAATTGAACTTTTAAAAAAAAACACATGTTTGACGTAGATTTGGTGTTTAAGATAACCCAGAAGCACCTCCCCACTATTGGGTGCACCATAACCCACCCAGACATTTTACAACTGTAGAGCCCAAGATCCCCGCTCCTTTCCAGGAGCTCACACATAGCCACAGTTCCTGCACCGAGCATACTTGGGCAGCAAGGTGATTTCTTTGATGCGGACAGCCCCGCACCCGATGTTAAAGATGGAGTCGTGTATGCTGCCGACTCCGGCGGCAGCCGATGCTGAAGACTTGGCATCTTCTTGGCTGGAAGCAAAGATTCTTTTTACTGATTTATTTACTTGCTTAATTTACACATTAGTTATTTGGTGATTGGGGCACTGAAACAAAGTTTGGGTGGTTGCTAGGAGTCCTGGGCACCACTCTCCAGCACATTCCTTGCAGAAAATTGGGGGATGGGGGGGGGGGTAGACATACACCCAATATATTATTAAACCATGAAAATGAGGACCCAACTTATCTGAAGGTCAACTTATGCACTAAATATACAGTAACTCCTATACAAAGTATTGCTTGGGCAGCATGGTTGGCGTAGCAGTTACCGCAACACCTTTACAACGCCAGTGATCGGGACAAGACTGGGGTTCGAATCCTGCATTGTCTGTAAGGAGCTTATATATTCTCCCCGTGTTGCCGTGGGTTTCCTCCCACTGTTCAAAATATACCAGGGATGTAGGTTAAGGGGGCAGCAAAGATCCATGAGCTGAAATTTTAAAAAATTTACTTCCCCAAGCACCATATGAATACACTGTTATGGCAAACTTAAAATGAAGTTCAATTTAACCTTTGTTTTGCCATGAATACTGGAAGACCTAAAAATAAAATATTTTTACATTCAATTTCATTTGGTCAGCAAATTGGTATAAAATATCACCCAATAACTCTTATTTTATTGTGACCTCCAGTGCTGTCTGCATAAGTGTTTATACATGGTCCCTGACTACGCAAAATTCTTCAAAGTGCTCTGGTATGCTCCCACATCCCCAAAACACGCTAGTTGGTAAAGTAATTGCCTGTTGTAAATTACACCTGGTGCAAGTGAATGGTAGGAGAATCAGGATGGAGTTCAAAGTTAAAATTTAAGACATCACATTCAACCGTGAGATTCTTTTTTCCTGTTTGCAAGGAAAATGACCACTTCTTAGTGGTTAAAACTATACTCACAACACACATGTAAACAGATAAATGTACACAAACTGGCTGAGCAATAGAGAGAAAAAAAAAATCAATAAAATGCAAAAGTAAGAGTCCTTAAATGATTGAATTTGTTGTTGGAGTCTGATGATGAAGGGGTAGCAGCTGTTCCTGGTGGTGTGAGTCTTATGGCACCTATACCTCTTTCCAGATTGAAGCAGCAAGAACAAAGCATGTGCTGAGTGATGTGCATCCTTTGTGATTGCTGTTGCTCTCCAATGGCAGTGTTCCTTGTAGATGTTCTCTATTGGGGGGTAGGGGATTTTACCTGTGATGTCCTGAGCTGTGTCCACTACCTTTTGCAGGGTTTTATGCTTTAGGCTCAGGGATATTGGTGTCCCCACACCAGATTGCAATGCAGCTGGTCAGCATACTTTCTACAACACATCTGTAGAAGTTTGCCAGTGTTTCCGATGTCATACCAAACCTCCACAAACTCCCAAGGAAGTGGAGGCGCTGATGTGCTTTCTTCACGATGCCATTAATGTGTTGGTTCCGGGAAAGATCCACCGAGATAGTGACTCTCAAGAACTTATTTGCTCACCCTCTCTACTTCAGATCCCCCAATGATCACTGGATTGTATTCCTCTGGTTTTCCCTTCCTGAAGTCAACAATCAACTCCTTGGTTTAGAGACATTGAGTGCAAAGTTGTTGTTGGTACTCCATTCAGCCAAGTTTTCAATCTCCATCCTGTATGCTGACTCATTGCTCCTTTTTATTCAACCCAGTGCCATAGCATAATCAGCAAAATTGTAGATGGTGGTGTTGTTGTACAAATAAAAAGGCAGAACATTTCAATAGTTGGCTATTTTACCACAGAGACCTAGGTATATCCAGGGTTGTAGCGAGTGGAGCAAGGGGGCTAAGAAATGGCCCTGTGGTGCTCCAGAAGGGATGGAGATGTTCTTATCAATCCTCGCTGATTGTGGTCTGGAGGCGAGGAAATCCAGGATCCAATAACACATTAGGGTGTTGAGTCCCAGGTCTTTGGAGTATGCTGATCAGTTCCGAGTAGATGATAATGTTGAATGCTGAACTGTCATTCATAAAGAGCATTTCTGCTCTCCAGGAGTTCCAGGGCTGTGTAGACCCAGTGAAATGGCATCCACTATAGACCCATTGCTATGGTAGGTGAATTGGAACAGATTCATGTTACTGCTCCATGAGGAGTTGATGTGCTTCAACATCAACATCAAAGCACTTCATTTCTGTGAATGTGAGTGCCATTGGTTAATAGTCATTTTGGCAGGTTACCACACTCTTCTTTGGCACCAGTACCATATGAATACACTGTTGCCTATTTAAAACAGGTGGGTACCATGCCCTGCTGGTGTGACCCTGCTGGTGTGAGCTATTGAAGAGATTCATGAATACGTTGGCAAGTTGGTCAGCATAATTCATACTTGGCATCTGGTTCAGATACTCCATCCGAACCAGATGCTTTCCTCTGATTTACTTTGCTGAAGGCAGCCCGCACATCATCCGACAGGAGAGGCTAATCAGGGGACACAGTGTGCACAGAGGTAGTTCTTCCTTGTTCTTCTGTTTGAATCCAGCATAGAAAGCATTGAGTTCATCTGGGAGTGAAGCTTTGCCATCTCCTTCTGCACCAGATTTGGTTTTGTAGCAGGTTAATTCATTTCATCCCTGCCAGGTGTCAGGTATCTTTCATTGTTTCCATTTTGAGTGATGAGAATGCAAGACAATAGACCACACGGAAATAAGTGGAGAAGGGGAATCATTGTGAAATTTATCTTCGATTCAATGGGTTAAACAGTCTTCTTTTGGGCCATGAGAAGTATTGAGTTCTGCCATTAGTGGACCAATGACAAAGTGAGCTGAGAGCTAGCAGAACCAAAGAAGTTTAATGTTGGCAGAGGCACAGGATTAGGAGAGACAGGGAGGACAGACAGTTGTTGAGAAGAGTTAGAGAGTGGAGGTAATACACAAAAAAAATGCAGTTGTATCTATATGTATTTGATGCCACAGGTTCAGTTTTCCAATATTCTTGCACCAGCTTGTTATTGCACAAAGACTTGTGCCTGGCCAGGACTATTGTTGTAGCTTGGTGCACTTTAATCATCCTTTAACAAAAATAAAATGCACAGGAACTTTCTTCTCTTTGGAAAGAAGTGGAAGCAAGTCATCATTAATCAGTGGATATTACAGCTTAAGTGAATGGACAATGACTTGGCAGTTGGAATGCAATTTAGTCAAATGCAAGGTCACCCACCTTGGCAGCCAAATAATGAAAAGGCAGAACATTTCAATAATTGGCTGCTTTACTGAAGCAACTATAGATGAGATTTGTGTGATGGTTTGAGCTGCATTCACAACTCCTTGCAGTCTCTTGTACATGATACACAGAGTTAATATTCTAGTAAGCAAACAATTAAAAAGGCAAAATAGTACTTCAGCCCTTACATCAAAAAGATTTCAACAGAGAGATGTCAACTCAATTATATACTAGCTTGTCTGGTGTTCATTTCTTGTCTCTCTCATCAAGGTAGTTTCAACCTGATGATTCACCAAATCACTTCCAGAGGTGAATTCTTCTCAGAGGAGAAGAAACAGAGTAATTCTATTCTCAAGTTCAGAAAAATTATGAGATAGAACTGAAACATACAATACTTGCCCAAGGCTTCTAAAAATAAATGGACATGGGTTCATCTGCCCTAGCTGGAGCATGTGCAACCAATGCTCTCAGCTTCAAAACTAAAGGATTGACCATTCAGAATGGAGGACAAATTCTTCACCCAGAGGATAGTGAATCTTTGGAATCCTCGACCAGAGTGCTGAAGTGACAAAGCTGTGCAGTAAATTCAAAACATATTAATAGATTTCAGATATTAGGGGAATTGTGAGAAATAAGATGTGCAGGAAAGTGGCACAGATTTTAAAAAAAAAATCAGCAATGATCTTACTGAATGGTGAAGGTACAGGACTAAAATAACTTATTCTTGCTTTTCTTATTCTGAGGGAAAGCCTGACAAGCTAACAACTCTCAGATGGCAAGGTCCTTTAATTTCAGGCTTTAAGTTTGCAACAGGAATCAACTTTAACATTTGATTTGAAAGCCTATCTTGGATGACTTTAATCAAGCAAAAGATAGAAATAAAACTGAATTCTTGCTAAGGATATGCACTGAATGTTTTCTTTATAGACATGGAAGCTGCTATTGATATCGATGTTGTATGTGCTAAATGTCATCTTCTCTTACTTCTGCTGGAATAGAAATAAGATAACCTTTGATCTCCCTGGATACATTATAGGCAATAGTACTTCTTTTGGTAGAGGATGCATTGAAATTCACTTGCACCTGAAAGAAAAAAGCTCTTTTCATCCTTCATAATGCAGGCAGCACTCTGCCAATCTTCATACTTATTAGAATAAACACTCCAATTTTACATACTGAAATTTTACATGTGAAAGCCCAGCTACAGATATTTTTTACAAGACTTAAAAGTATGGAACAAACATATCAGATGAAGGAATGGAAGACAATAGGATTGAGAAGAATAGAAATGTCAAGTACCATTAGCAGAGAACTGAATGTATTTTAAACCAATCTTGGGTCACAAGATCCCTTTTATCTGTTAAATATGACCCAAGAGGATGAGGCCAACAACTGGAGTTTATTGTACTTCACTTTATTTTACAGTGTTTATTTCAAATAGGCTTGCAATTTGTAAAAAGAGTTCACCAAATGGCCTTTCAACCAAATTCTAAAATTTGCAAAAATGTTCTAAAAATGTGTTTTTAGTGGATATCCTGTTCACATTTACATGTGGCAAACAAGAAATGGAAATGCAGATCTTGCTCTCAATGAGGGAGCATA